>NW_027271550.1:1215000-1615000 GCF_040938485.1 Diadema antillarum
TATTTCCCACTCCCATCGCATTTTCTTCTAGTGCTTTTGAGCATTCCTCCCCATTTCCGGCATTTCCGTACAGCTAAAATAACCTGTAACTGTGATACTGTGATGTTATTTATGTATTCAATTTCTGTCAAATATTTATATGTTTCTGTTGGGAATGGAAAAATGAATAAATGAATAATACCCTATTTCTTAGATGCTGAGACACCAACGACCACGGATCGACTCATTTTGTAACTTTCAACAAGACGGAGGTTTTGAATCTTACATTCGTAAATCATCGTCTTTGTGTTACAGTCTCCCTTGTAAATCTCTAAGCCCACACTGCAATTTGCATTTTCTTAGATTGACTAGCATGCAAGTATTAGTAAGAAAATGGAATAATTACAATACAGAATACTATCACTGTTTGCCACTAAACCTCACTCTTGTACTGGACGTGTCATCATTATGTGTCGTATACACATTGTTCAAAGTGTTTCTCCAAAGTTAGAGCTAAATGCGTTCTTATTCTTTATTCGTCATTGCTATAGATAAAACATATAAGTCTAAACCTAATTATTGTAGTTGTACAGCGAAAGTTTGTGATTCAACTTGCCCAACATCAAGTAGAATTGAAGTGAGAATTCTCATGTATGTTCCCTATATTCAGTACACGTATATCACTCGGATATGATATTATGACTAGAATATTTTACCGGAAATACAATAATTTTTGTCATAAAGTTACAGCTATAAGAAGCATTAACAACGGCGAATAGATTGCATAACATCACATTGGAATATCAAGAGAACGACGAAGTAGAATTTAGAATCAACACAAATTTGATTTGCAATGTTTGACAAATTCCTCAATAAGTTTTAGGTAAATAACCTTTCTTCTTATGTGTAAACCAAAAAAGCACGCTTTTTGTAAGCTAGATTAATGGAAATTGTTAAGCGCTTACATTACATAAATAGCGATGCTGCCTTTTATCTGTGTTTAGGGTTTCAGTGGAAAAGGCAAGAGTCGCTTTACTTTTAAAGTACTTATTTTACTGGCACATCTCTAATGTCACAAATAGAGAGAGAAAAAGAAATCAATCGTTTGTTTCATAAATTCCATAAAGGTGATTGATAAAAAAGGAACATGTAAACAAGAGCACCGCCTGAAAAGAAACAGTCTATGATAGAATGGTCCACTGCCGATGAGAATGTAATTACAAAGTTGAATAGCACTATAATCTCTGCTTGAATGGCTAATTACAGTATCGCATTCACATAAAATTGCTTGCTCTTGGATACCGAAGCGCTAGTCTAGAGACGATACTGAACATCGTCTGACATTGAAACCGACTTATTGATTGCCTTTTCGTGCTATATCGTGGTAATAAAGCGGTGCGGAGTGTTTTGACGAATCGACGCATTGTCTCCAGCCGGCGAGAACGGGCGGGAAGAGCGGGCAAAGTTCGCTTAACAATGCCCGCTGACCATCATGTTACTTCCAACTAAATGCTTGTTGATGAAACGTCGCCAGAATTAACCCCCGAAGAACAATCATTTCAAAGTTTCCGCAGATCCCAATACAGGAAGAGCCTTGCTATTCGCTCCTCAACTGTTTAATTCAACCTGTTGGATTTTTTTTCTTTTTCTTCATCAATTTGCTCTGTCGTGATTTAGTGGGTAATTTCGTATTGATTTTCGGGAATGAACAGCGATGAGGTCGTTAGTTTTGTGGGTCTAGATCAATAATATAGCCCTAAAACTGATTTCTGGCCTATGTAAATCTCCATTTGCACAATGGCATCGGCGTAATGACAGAATCAAACATACTGCCGACACGGACACTGCTTTTCTCATATCGCGAATATTCAAAAACAACATCTCCTATTGTGATTTTTGACGTACCGAGACAATGGTGTTCACCCCATCCTCGGGCTTCTGTTATACCCTTTACGTTCTCATATAACATGCTCAATAAGTTCTTCGTGACCTTCGAACATAATGACAACTTCTTCGCATAGATTCTGGAAAAAGTGGGCTGAAAACACACTGTGGGCGTTTATCTAATACCAGAGGCGAGTATTCAACGTCGATCCAGGGTGTGTAACTGAATGTCATCAGACATTAGACTTTGTCGATGTTACTTAGGTGGTATGTGATTAAAAAAAAAAAAAAATTGGCAAATTACTTCGTAAAATAGCAAAACGAAAGAGACAAGGTCACACAAACGAATATCCAGTCTGACTTCAGGTATCATCATTATAGTACAAGTGTATACTGTTTATCACTTGTATATTTACCATTATCATAGCCCATTGAAGTGAAGCTTATAGCTCTGGACGACTGAAGATATTAAGTCGAGAAATAGCTTTTATGTAGGCCCATCGTGGTTCTGTTACTTCCTCGAGACACCTTCGTACCATAATCTCACCATCGTCATTTCTGTCCTGTACTTTATTTTGAAATGTGCAAACCAAAAACATGGTTGTACGCGTTTGTACTCTCTCCTTCTTCTTCTTTTTTTTTTTTGTAAATGTCAAAGCAGTTGTAATTCCATTGAGAAATAAAGTAATATGAAAATGAATTGAACTGAAGAGATTAAATTCGATAATACAGACGGAACAAACTCAAAATAAGCGAGCCGTGAACAAATGAATATTGAATGGAGAATTCAGAAAATAAAGATAGAAAATAAAGTGAAACCATCCTTGTCTGACATCTTTTATGAAAGAAAAAAAATAATATAAAGGTAAGTTAACTTGAGCAGCTGTTGAGTAAGACTGTACTTACGTGTACAGAGGGTTAAGCGTGTTATAGGGGTATAGGGAGCCTGTAGTAAGAACAAATTTTAGCAAGTTTCCATGAGAACGTAATTTTGAATCCTGTCAGGATCTGAGACATGTTTAATCTAGTGATTCAGATAAAACATTCGATAACCATACTCGTTTTTGTTTGTTTTTTGTTTGTTTGTTTGTTTTTAAGCAGAAGAAAAGAGAGGAAATTAATAGTTCTCAAAATGAATAGCATGAGAGAGAACAACGAGTGTGAAGTGGGGGAGGGGAGGGGCTGGCGGAAAAGGGCTGTGAAACTCAGATAGGAGGAAAGGAAGCATGCAGCTAGTGGAAATGATTAGGCATGGATAAAGGAGTAGGATATACAGTGGACTCCCGTTATAACGAAGTCCTCGGGACCAGCAGTTTTCTTTCGTTATATCTAAATTTCGTTATAACCGAAAAAACAAACAAACATAGAGCAGAAAATGTTGTGGTCTGAATTTTTGCTTTGTTGTAAGCGGAATTTCGTTATAATTGGAGTGCACTGTATTGGATTCACTGTAGGTCTACATTATGGTGATTCAGTTGTAATTGTGACCTTCACTTCTCTGTTGTCGTTCAGGCATTAAGCTCGGGAGGCGTCCCAAGGCCGAGAACGAGCCTCTGCAACACATGTGCTTCTCTACACGGAGGGACATCGGTTCGAGTTCCATTGTTGCGGGCAGTCCCCGCAGCCTGTCCTGGTCACCCACTTACAATGGGCACGTGTCACAGGCGGACTTCAAGTCCCATCCCAGGGATCTCGAACTCGAGACCATGGCCAAGTTTGGCGTCTACGACGGGGCCTACCATATGAAACCCGAGAAGATTGGTAACTGTGACCAGTGCAGCGAACAATATCCACTACAATACACCTATATCTCTCAAACGGGCGTACACGAGGAGGTGAGCGGGTATGCTTCTCTGGAAATTGGTAGCATTCCTCAGAATATGCCTTGGAAGATCGAGTCCCAGTACAATGCCAACTGCTGCATCCAACCAAACTACCCAATGATGTGCTCTCCGCATACCACCGTCCCCGCGAGTATGGCCAGCGACGGATGGCAGATGTCGGAGCCGAGTCCGTCGACGACGAGCGAGATATCCTCGGACGATCAGTGGGATAACGCCTTGCGGACATCGGCTCCGACGCTGAAAACTCCCGTGAGCCTCACGATACCCGAGGTCCAAGCTGGAGCAGTGGCCGCACTAGCTTATGCCAACATGTACAGGGATAAAACAGGTGACGAAACAAACAATAGTAGCCACGTATCTACATCAGACAGTACCGACCGCAATTCTTTGCAAGCCATAGACCCTAGCCAAACGGATATAGACCATTCTAAAAGTTACACTGAACTCGTTCCCAGAAAATCCTCGTGCAGTGAAGAAAACCTCACAGCCGCCGGGAACTGGAATAGCCAGAACGGCGCCAACAGAGACCCCGAAGAAACTGAGTTGCACCTGCAACCACAGAGTGAAAGCGAGCGCCACGCCGCGGCGGACGTGACGGTGCGAAACATCTCACTCCCTCAGCAGACGATCGTAGGAGCTAAACCGAACACCAAGGCGGACGCCCGAAAAAGAAAGTCGGTCGACTCGGAGTCCCTCAACAACAACCACTATCCAAAGAGGAGGAAAAGCTGGTCGTCGGGACCAGACTCAGAGGATGAGGCGCAGGACGAAATATCGGGGGAAGAAGAGGAGGAACACGGAGAGACAAATAATGAAGGTGGCTTCGGAGGAGAGGCGCAGCGGGACACGGACGCGGTGGCGAGGCTTCCCCTGACACTCGTCACCAGATTGAAGGGAGCTTTCTTAGAAGTCACGGGCAGGATTAAAGCCCTGTGGCAGCAACATTTCTGCGATCAGGCATTAGTAAGTATTTACGCACACATTTTGCCTGTATGTAAGCTTGTGCATGTATGTGTTTATAAATTCGCGTTTGTGTGTATGCGTGAAAGTATGTATTTATATCATGGGTGTATATCGGTATATATAGGCCTATATAAACTTACATAATATAAGTTTATATAGGCCTATTTATACCGATATATATATATATATATATATATATATATATATATCATATATATGTATATGTGCACATATATATATATATATATATATATAAACATGTTTGTGTGTTTGTGTGTATGCGTGTATGTGAGTTTGTGTATTGTCTTCATTTGTCTGCCTGACTGTACGTTTATATGTATGTGTATCTCATATGTATGCCTAGATGTAGACCTTCACGTTTATGCTCATTTGTTTGTATGCATTTGTGTTTACTGCTTTCTGAGCGATCATTATCACTGTTGTTATCTTAATCGTGCTAAAAGAAAATACATTATGTCAGAACAATGTGTACTTCAATCATCATCTGGCTTTGTAAACAATGAAAGGGGTTTCTTTCTTCGTTTCACGCGAAATAAATGTGACTATGCGAGCCAATGCTTAGATTCACAATAATACATTATTCTGTGTAAATGTCCTTGATAACAATATCTCCAGTTAGTTAGCATTCCAAAGGTTTCCTTGGTATTCATTTCAGAGTGTGATCGATATTGAAGTATTATTTTACAGTTGAACAATATCAAAATCGATGATTAAGAAAAAACACAAACATTTTGTTAATTTATATGTATAAGTTTTCAAATAATTTAATGACAAATCGAGTGAAAGCACTCAGATATTCTAATCTGGCTCTCAGGCTTAGAAATATCAAACATTCATTTAGTACGTTTTAACAAAAGTGTTACTCATAAATGTGCCTGCGATTTTGTTTTTACAAAGCTCATGAAAGTCTTGCCATTTTCTATTTGAAATACTCATGGATAAAATGATAACAATAATGATAGTCCGCACGCTTGGCACAACAAATTGCAACGACAGCATGAAAAAAAAAATCATTCTGATACGACGGGGAGCTTAGCTTGATAATATCTTTTTCATGAAGATTTTCAATATAATCTTCTTCTGTTTGTGGTAGGCGGGAGACAAGGTGTACGAAAGACAGATGGATGAGTTTGTTCATATGAGGAGAACAGACGTCAGACAAATAATCACCGCCTATGCCTACAAAATATATGGTAAGTATTCCAAAGGAGTTTTCACTAAGCCGACTTTGAGAGTTAGCGACTTTCCCATTTGCTTGTTGCCTCCCTCAAATAAAAAAAAAATTATACAAAATAGTGTTTTCTTGATGAAATAGAAACTATGCAATGTATTCTTCCTGGCAGTCATCTTTGTTAGGTTACAATAGGTATAGATTATAGGTACAGTAGACAATTGCGGTTTTATGCCGATGATAGAAGTTATCCTTTAGATTTCATTTAACAAAAGGCAGCGAGATTTAGGAGTAAACATGTAAGGTGAGAACACTATCACTCAGCAAACTTCCATATTGGTTGTGAGAAATATCAGCACATGTATTTCTTGAAATCGTTATTTTGTAAAACTTTCTTTTTAATTGTCTGACATTGGCGAAAAAAAAAGAAGAAATGAAATGGATTAGTATGTCAACAATGTCAACATTTTGTAAAGCAGATTACGCATTGCAGATGAATGGTGTTTTTACCTTCCCGTCAATCCAGCCTCTTGAAAATTCAACATGCTTTCACTTTTTTTAGCGTATGAAAGAGCACTTGACTAACCGCTTTTAGAAAGCAGAGGAAATGTTTACCACCCTTGACATATGTCAGTGTCAAGTTGATGGAACGTGTAATTATCATGAAAAAAAAAACGAATTTTTGTGGAATTCTCTTTATATTTTCTTTACATTGTTGTTCACACATGTCGTCGTAAACTCTAGTAGTCCTCCTTTTCAGTAATTACAACACCAAAACTTTAAGAATTAATAACTTTTCCATCGATTGTCTGATTTTTCTCAAACTTTTACTGTGTTGTACTAATGTTGCTGTTTTCACTCAATCCACATTGCTCTTTGGGTTTTGGTTTCTTTCAAGCAAGTATGGGTTTCGCCCAAGAGGTTGCAAAGTATTAAGGCTGAGTCATGCATCTTGCGCTCCGTGCCGAATACATGTCGATTATAATCAACGTTGATTCCACTGTGCTCTCCCTTCCCTCACCACGCCCTCGCCCCTCCTCCAACCCCTGCCCCCACCCCCACCCTCTTTACCCCCAACAAGGTTCTCTCCCTGGCTCAAGCTGCAGCGAGAGGGCGCTAATCGTCATCTCGCGTCTCTGCCTCCTGCACCACACGTACGCCCAGCACGACGCGGACAAGACGGCCGAACGAGCAGCAATTATTTGTGCGCTGTCTCTTGTTCCATCGGGTACGTCGTCATTATCGCAACATTTATGCTTCAAACGAAAAAAAAATCCAAAGTAGATATGCCTAACAGCAAATGATTAAAAAAAAACTG
Source organism: Diadema antillarum (assembly GCF_040938485.1). Classification (NCBI taxonomy): domain Eukaryota; kingdom Metazoa; phylum Echinodermata; class Echinoidea; order Diadematoida; family Diadematidae; genus Diadema; species Diadema antillarum. The sequence goes on from NW_027271550.1 coordinate 1,222,181, forward strand.
GTTCACACAAGAACGCACACAATTCTAGTAAATAGAATTTACTATGACACTGCTGCTAGAGTTGATTCGGGGATGATGTGTTTATGTTGTCAGCAACATATGTTTTGTTGTTGTTGTTGTTGTTGTTGTCGTCGTCGTCGTCGTTATTGTTGTTGTTGTTGTTGTTGTTTTATCCATTGTGTAGTTTGCTCTTTTACCGTGTACTGATGATTTTTTTTTTGCAATAATTGAAAAGAAATCGTCAAAATGGAAAATATTCATTAGTATGTTCTATACCATGAACTACCGTAGCTCCATGTCTACTCTTAGAAATAGAATAAAAACTTCAAAATATGGTGTGTCAGTGATAATGTGTGCATAATTATGTGCCCATGTCCCCATTGAGAATTTACCGTTTTTGCTTAATGTATACACACACATGCCTGAAAGAGGGAATACGTCCTTTATAGCTTCCCTTGGAGAGACTCGAGGTAACACCATCGCTATGGTGTGTTTCTCCAAGCGCCTCTTCTCCAAATGACCTATTAAACGCATTTTCGTTCACAAGTCTATCACTATCTCTATCATATACAGGTAGTTCACAGTTGAACCAGTTGAGCAGCAGACAGCACAGTTTATATGCCGCCCTCTTTAACTATCTTAAGGGTATGTATTCCGTTACGTCATAACCCTTGTGCTAAATCCTTCAAAAAGTGCATTCCCATTCCATATTCAAGTTTACTTGGTTTTTTTTTTCCAAATAGGTAAATAACATTAGATGAACAGAATATGGTTGAATGCTGTTGTTACCATGACTGCAGGTCAAGTACAGGTACAGGTCAAGGAATCTATTCTGATAAGCTTTGGAAAGAAGAAGCCACCAACGAATGCAAGAAATGTGAATTGGAAAAGCTTGCTGTTTAAGGTTTTTGTATAACATGATCTATGCATATAGGGCCTAAATATTCATGATGTCGAATCCAACAGCATTTACCTCATACTGTAGGGCCTACTAGTACTCGCAGGTATCGCCTTAATCCGCTCATTGCGTACAGCAGATCTAGAAGAACGGGTCGTGTAACTCTGTTAACGCTTCAATGCAACTTACAGTCACAACTAATTATCAATGCTGGCTTATAAAACCCTGCATTCTGGTAACACATTGCTGTCGAAATTTCCGTATTTTGTACAGATTTTGCAGATCCGTCATTCTGTAGTCTCCAAAACTGCTTAGTCTACTACGTATTTCAATTGGTTGTTTCACGAAATAAGAGTTGGGAGAATCATTTTGACTTCATCCACACACACAGTGATATGAGTAATCCTCTTTCGAGATTATCTTTAGGTTTATCAAATGCTTTCATTCTTTTCTCATGAGGTGAAGCTCCGTAGACTCTGGATATTGACAATGCTCCTAACAAGTGAATGCCCTTTTGCTACATTGTGGTGATATCTTTGGGTAGGCTAATATGAAGTTGTCTTTTACATACAATCTGTGTTTTCTTACTCTTTTCTCCCTTGAACAGGACAAGATTATGAGACTGGCACGCTGCAAATCGACTAGACTAACAGGACAATTTAGTTGGAACTAAATCGGAATGGCTTGCTGAAACCGTTACAAGACCTTTTTTTTTTGTGTAGCAAATCCATTTTGTCTGGGAGTCAATCTGGTTTTCTGTCTCAAAAAAGATCTAGCGTTGGGTCTTGGTCAATTCTCTTCTCCCCTTCCCTCCCTTCCCCCTCACCTCGATGGGACAATCTCGGGGTGGTGAGTTCGAAAAGCAAGGTTTTTCTGTAGGCCTATATTTTCCGATTTTTTTTTCTTTTACGAGTCAAAAAATGGGCCAGCGGCAACACCCGACAGCAGCAGCAGCAGCAACAACAGCAACAACAACAACAACAACAACAGCAACGATGATAATAATAATAGGCCTAATGATAATGATAATAATAGTAATAATAATGATGATGATGGTAATAATAATAATAATAATAATAATAATAATAATAATAATAACAATAATAGTAGTAATAATAATAATAATAATAATAATAATAATAACAACAGCAGCAGCAGCAACAACAACAACAAACAAACAAAAAACAACAACTCTCCATTTTTGTACAAACATACGTGTACGTACTTGTTAGTGTCGCTCTGCGTGCTGTGTGCAGAGCAGGGACTTCCCCTCATGATCACACGAAAGCGTCCCTATCAACAGCCGAAGGGATGGATCCAGCTGACGGTGAGCTGAGCTGATACACGCGAAAAGAACTAACTAGTCTGTGTTCTTCTAGGATGGAGCAGGGAGTTGAGACAAAATGTGAAAGTATGTCGTAACTGCATTTGGATCGAAATGTTTATACGGACTTTTGTTGCTGTTGAGACAACTGCTTTTAACGTTTGTGGATCCAAGAGATGTTAGATGTTAGCGACGAGATTGTGTAGTCCCAGCTATAAGAAGAAGTGTTAGCTATTATTAGTAGCTATCTGTCATCTGCGCTTTACGGCTCAATCGACATCTTGCTTGCAATAGTGGCATAGCTCGTGGAAAAGGCAACTTCTCCAACATGATCTCATCATCTACATAAAGGCATTTCTGCCTCCTTCGATCTCGAGGATTTAAAAGAGCTGTGTAAACTTTTTTTAAACAATTGATAATATGCACTACATACATCATCACATGTAGATCTAACTACACGCAGCCGCTGTCGTGAAGCGACAGCGCTGTGCTTTGCACAGCGGTCTGGTCAGGCTAATGTAGATCTAAATGAAAGAGCAAACAAATCCGTTATGGCATGTTGAGCAGTGAATGAGGCGGTAGAGTCAAAATACAAACAAAGCCAAGGAGACAGTGCAGTGAGGAGTGTATGAAAATCTGACTTACTGTTATAAAGCTGTGCAATACTAGCAACAGTAAAGTGCAAGCTTAAAACGTGCAGTGGACGGATTTCTCTTTAAACTTTTAGTTAATTAGTGCTAGTGGGTGTTCATTTGCCCCCTGAAACCCAACAATTTACCAGTATGAGGAGACATAGTCAAAGACAAAAAAAGCAGAGGGAAAGTGGCCGGTCTGCTGACATGGCTTCAAAGGACCCCCCGACCAGACAATCTCGGTCAAAAGATGATTCCATGGAAATGAAAGTTAAGCAGCTTGTCAATAGTCTTGGGTTCTTGTTCATTGTCCTTGCTATATTCGCTGGCTTTGCATCGACGATGATATTTACCATACCACAAACTGTGGAGGACCTGGATTTTACAGGGTGGAAGCATCGCTTGTACATCACATACGCCTTGGTAGCGAGCTTGGGGCATTTCATCCTTGCCATGCACACAGACACTAGCCTGAAGATCGTACACAGTGTTGTGCAGCAGTGTGAAATTGATCAGCGGACCTCCCAGCCTTTCCGGGCTCACCAGTGTCGCTTGTGCGAGTCTGTCATCTTAAAGCATGACCACCACTGTTTCATGCTGGGAAAGTGCATAGGCTACCACAACCAAAAATACTTCATCTGGTTCTGCTTCCACATTGCAATGGCAGCATTCTACATGCTTTTCCAGATCGCTCTTTACCTCAGCTTGGCCTATGATGTCCAGTTTCCAGGTGCCTGGACATATTTTGTCCTCCTGCCCAGAGCCGTCATGAGATTTGTGCGAGGGGAAACGGAATGTATGGAACTTGCTTTGACCATGTACCTGTACATCTGCTTAATTGGGGGTTTTGTTGCTCTGGGGTTCTTTATGTGGGAGGTTGGCATCAGTGCAGCTGGACTGACATCATTTGAAGCTTTACATGGACAAAAGAGAAAAACAAAACATTCCAACACTATTTCTCACAATTTAAAAGATACTTTTGGAGCCTATTGGTTCCTCGGCATGATTTTGCCAGTGCGATTACCCCAGTGCGGCACTGGCCTGTACAGCATGAAGAGTTGCAGCTAAAAGTGTAAAAGCAAGCAAATATGTGAGTTTTCATGTGTCACAAGAAGTTTGCCTAAGGAAGATTTCATCAAGGTGCAAATCAATGCACCTACAATGTACAGCATTGTGAGCAACTGAAATATACTTGTCAAGTACTGTTTTTGTAGCAAGTGTGGGCAGGTTACAACTAATACAAGGATAACACTGCCAAAAGTTATGACGAGAGTACTACTGTACAAATATTGGTATGTATTGCTTACATTAGCGTGCTAGTCAGTGAAGTGTTGACTCTTTGATGTGTTGGCTAATTAATATGTACAGTACATCTGTACAAGTGGAGGTCATACAGTACATGTATTCAGTACTGGTATATTACAAATGTAGGTCACATCAAAGTACAGAATGACTGTCTTATACTGAACAGTCTTCTTTTTTTTTCAGGGATTGATTCATGTTACTGAAGAAAGCAAGGCAAAGAATGATCTTGTAGCTATCACTTTTGAAATGGCTGAAAATAGCAATTGAAAAGAAAAACCCTTTCTTCAGACAGAAACCCACATGGACACTGGTGTACAGATACTGTGGTTACCACAATTTGCAAAACAATGTGTATTACACGTACCATCAGAATTACAAATGGGATCTGATACATGTACTGTTATAACTTCATAGGTTCACCTGAAAGGTTTTTTTTTTCTGAAAATTAAAGAAAGAAATTTGTAATGATATGCAAAAAGTAGTTTGTGTTTGTCAACACATTGATTTTGTTCATCATTACCCAAGCATCTCCCAGGGTTCAGATCAGTACTATGCTGAGGATGTTGTAACATGTCTTAAAAGTACATTTGCATTGTTACGTACGTTGTACAGTGCTTTAAAATTGCATTCATCCATGCAGCAGTTGAAGCATTTGGAAAGTTTAATGAAGTGTACCTTTAAATGCAATTGATATAAAAAAAAGAAAGGCATGAAACAAAGTTTTTTTTTAATGCAGATAAGTTTCTGTAAAATCTGACGAAGGATTATCAAGGTTAATGGCTTGAATAAAAGATAATATTTAACAATTGTCACTTGTCAATTATTAGTATGTCATGTCACCATGAATTGTAATTTCTTCTCCTTTGATGTGTTATGAAGTTTCCCAGAAAATGAACAGTTTTCTCAAAATATGTTGTACAACTAGTTTCATCATTGATCGGGAATGTCACACATGTTTGTTCTAGAACAGGATGCCGTTTTACATAATTGCAATAAGCAATCAAAATCATTACATGTAGAATTGATCTGAATGAGGAGATTCAGTCTGTAACTTGGTTTCAATGTACAAGGTGTATAAAACAATAATTGTAAACTCCAAGACTGGGGTGGGGAGAGGGGGGGGGGGACTTATCAAAGAACAACTAAGAAGAAATTACTTGTCTAAATAGTATGTTTGAAAATGCCAAATTATTCAACAGTGCAAGTGTTAGAATCCACACGACTGTACTCATGTGATCACCACTGTCAATTCATGGAAATCTTATACTAATTTGCTACAGTAACTGTATGTACACAAATACGGATGTGACTTCTAAATCTTTCTTTGCATCATTTGACTCAGTACAACTTGTATTTTCTTTTTTCCCCTTGTTTATCATTGTTTGGATAATACACCACTACACTGTACATGCATTAGATTTCATTAATAAAGTAAAACATGAATGAAAGAATCTTACAAGTGTCATGAGAAAGGAAATATGTTCCATGGAAACGTGTGTGAGAGAGCTTTCCCAGTGCTTGGTATATTCATTGGCTATTAAAGAGAATACAGTACAATGTAATCTTGTAACCTGATGTATAGACAAGACATGTTGCACATGTGTACAGTATTTGTGTGTGTGTGTGTGTGTGTGTGTGTGTGTGTGTGTGTGTTATGTATGAATGCATGTTTAGATTTTAGAAAAGTTTCACTATGACCAAGGCGGTGAATCATCTCACCTCTGCAAGGACATACCTAATTATTATATGTACTTGTATAATGCAATTTACTTTATTCCCCTTCTTTATCATATATACATGTATAATTTGAAGTTTTCTTGCAAAAGGACCTAAATCCACTTTATAGCTAATTCTGAGTAAATTAAGGTTTTCTTATTTCACACAATTCTATACTTCCATTTTAAGAAGTTCTATTATGTGTAAGAGTCTTCATCAAAGTTAACAAAAAATGATTTGAAAAAATCCTGCAGATGTCATGAATTTTATGATTTCTTTTTTTTTTAATTATTATTGGGCCCTTTTGAAAGAAAAGTCTTGAAGGGTAATATGTAGCTTTCACATTTTAATTACAAAGTAGGTTTATCTATGAACGGAATGTGACAACTGCCTCTTGTATCTGTTACCCCTCCATCATCAGTCAGTCAGTTTTGGTTGAGATGGGATAGTTGGAAACCACTTACAGTGTATGAGATGTGAAAGAGCATATGATTCTATGTGGAATTCAAAGTTTGTTTGAAGACGATTGGTTCTGAAATGGCTGAGACTGTAAAAAAACAAAGTAAAACAAATGGTCCTAATAAAAGATGGGTCTCATCTTTTAGTAGGATCTCTATTTTTGGATATCAACCATTTCAAAACCAATCTCTATCAAATGGACTTTGAGTTACTCTGAGAATTGTATCCTGTTTCATATTTTAAGAGGTTTCTCATTATCTCACAAAAAAAAAAGAAAAAAAGTTGGGAACCTGAAGCCCCATCTCAACCAAAACTATACCATCTGTCTTTACTGTTCACTTGGCTACTGGAAACCTTGCCTGATATAGCAATGACTTAAAATTGATTATGAAAAAAAAATGAACATCAATAGCCATTTATGCCAGCAATTTCTACAAAGTACAATGCGTTGCACAAAGATGTGATCCTTAGTAGGGTTTACCTTCCCTTTTCCACCATCACCATCTTTATTCTTCATTATCAACATCATCATCATCATCACTATCATTATCAATATCACCATTATCATCATCTTTGCCATGGTTGATTTTGTAATTTCTTATCAATTTTTAACAAACTTCTTGACACTTGGAATTCAGATTATAGTCAGATTGGTGCACATGGTGAATGTCTATTTAGGTATGTAAAAAACTACCAAATGATTAAAATGGATGTAGGCCCTTTTGCAAGTAAGCTTGTCATATACATTATATATATGATATATGATATATATATATATATATATATATATATATATATATATATATATATATAAACATGCATATACACATGTATACATACATTTGCGTGTGTGTGTGTGTATGTGTACTCTCAAATCTGCTGACACATTCCTCATTAGATTATGTTCAAACTCTGAAGAGTGTATAATACAGTACTAATGCTTTTATATCATTACAAAATGTGACAAATATAATACAAGTGCATATTATGTACAAAAAGATCTGTTATTTCACAGAATTTTTATACACTGAATATCCACAATGCACTGCAGTTGATAAAACAACATACAGTGCACTCCCGTTATAAAGAACATGGTTATAATGAAATTCTGATTTCAACAAAGTAAAAATTCGGGCCTCAACGTTATCCACTCTATGTATTATTCTTGTTTATTTGTTTGGTCATAATGAAATTTCGATATAACAATACTGAGTATAACGAGGACTTCGTGATAACGGGAGTCCACTGTAGTTAATTTACATGTGACAATAAAAGACTCCGCACAGAACTGCTCATTTGTCCATGTTACACAGCACAACATTATATTTAAATATACCACTGATACTGTACATATATGTACATGACTTTTTTTCAGTTGTGTAAATGCTTGGCAAAATTCATGTACTGTATACTGTGCATTTAAAAAAAAAATCCACAAGATGTGAAAGCATTGTCTTTTGTTATCTATGATTACTGTAAAAGTGGAAATTTTCGCGGTGTTGTAATTTTCGCGCATTTCGCGCAACCAAAAACTAGTGCGAAAATAAAAGCACGCGAATATTTTTGCTTGCCATATGTTCCTGTGCGTGATGTTTTGATTCCGTGGAATTTGAAACACGCCAAACTCTTCTTACCGGGCCAAGTGTGAAAAATTATTCGCGCGAAAATATCCACTCTTACAATTAATTGATTACCTCTTACACCACACATTTTGTAGTGTAACTGCTGTTCTGTGAACAAAGTTTACCCTGAAAAGTTTGTGTTAATAGCTAAGCAAAAATCTATCATCTAAGTTTGGTCACAAACAGACAGATACATCTAAAGCTTTGAGCCATAATCGAAACGCGCCGTAAAAACTTAACATTGGGCCCTAAAGTTCATTGACTCTTGCCTGTGACCTTGACCTTGAGGTGACCTTCATGTTTTTTAAAATGTGTAACTTTGTATAACTACTCTTCCCTCCAAGTTTGATTGAAATTTTAGTCCTCAGTAGAGAGTTGTTCAAGTTTTTGTACTGTTATGGACGGACGACGGACAGACAGACGCCACAGGCGATCTCTTAGTCTCCCCACACCTCCGGTGGGCTCGACAAAAATCATTATTTTTTGGTTTTGGTCAGAATTGGCTCAAACTTCACTGTATTGTTCCTCTCATTTTTCTGCTTCTATTCACACACACTACTTTTCAGGGAGGGCTCCCCTTTAAAGGAGAACTACACCTCACATTTAAGTAGACTTGACTGAAATGAGTACAACATACATGTATATAGGCATGATAACAGCAAAAGAGTCATCAAATTGTTCAATCTGTTGATAAAGATTACTTAATCTGTTAACAATTTTACTGTAAGGGTCCAGACATATTGCTCTCCGCCGACGACAGAGGTTAGAAGTTCATGCACTTGTGAGTCATGTGTACCCTCCCTCACAGTTCTGAGGGAAAGTCATTAGCATAGAACAATTGGTCTGGAATCTTTTTTTTTTCCCTTTGTTTCTCAGGATTGCGCTATCACTAGACTTGACGTGTACAGAGTTAGCAGCTTGAATAATGTAAAGATATGATAAAAAGAGTCCAGAAACTGGACTCCTCAGGCAAACTTTCTGATTGGAAGGAACTACCTTTGCTATAAAAGCTTGCACATATGAAGGTTCAGAGTATGCAGTTAACCTGGTCTTTGGCAGAATTAATTATCTTACTTTTATGCAGTTATTGATATATCATATCATTTTCATGTTTTTAACAAGTATTTTTTTTAATGGGGAACTACCACTTTCCTTTTACCTTTATTTTCCTGCTGAATACTATAATTGCTGGAGGAGAAGTCGTAAAAAGAAAATGAATACTGATACAACACATGATATAATGTTGACACAAATTTGCTCTTTATCATCTAAAATGGTACAACACCATGATTCCTGTTCATATAAGACACCCTTCATCACACATTTCTGCACCCATAATACTCTGAAGTCAATCAGAGCTATGACTTACAACATCTATGTATAAAAAGTCACAATAACATAAATGTCAAAACTCACTCTTTCCTTCCTCTTTTGCATATAACAGTTCGTGGAGTATCAATATTACACTGTACATCAATGGCTGGACGGCATTTCATATATTTACAAACTTGAAAGTACACTGGCTGTTTGAACACAGGGACCACCTCAAAGCTGAGCTAGAATAGTTCCAACAACCTAGAAGGATTTAATATAAAAGGTAGAAATCAATCATTACAAAGGCATATCAGAGGCGAGTTGGTGCGGGCTGTCAAGGAGCAAGAATTCAAATCAGACAAGCTCATTATTACACAAGAGACAGCAAGGATTATACACTATATAAAGCACCAAAGTTTTCTGGTTTCCATCTGACCATGAGCAGTAATTGGAATGAAGTGTTGGAAAAAAGGATTAATTAAGTTGTACCAGATCGTTCACTCAGAATTTGTATAAGTTACTCTAACTCGAGTGGTAATGAGGCAAAACATTTATGTACTCTTTATCTGTCACATGCACTTACTATCTAAAACCAGTCTTTTCTTTCTTGCTATATTAAGCTTTTTATAAGCTTATAGATTTTAAATTACAGCAGTGCAGAAATACACTTTTTTTTTTAATGTAAACATAATTCTATCAAGAAGAGATAGATTTTATGCATTATAAAATTCTGAAAAAAAAAATACAATGTTACATGAATGAGTTCAATGTAGAGTCAGTATTAATCACAACATTATTGACATCATTAGGCTTTTTCAAAAATTCACACAAAAATTGCAGAATAAGATCACATGAGCAAAAAAACACCAAAAAGCAAGTCATAAAATCTCTGTGCACTGTACTCCAGGTACAAATTGTTAACACAGGGAATGAGAATTCATAAAGTATGAAAAAAAAAATCAAAGAGACACGTACCTCTGCTTTTTTACCAATAGTATCCTTCCTCTTACACAGCTTGGCAATGACATCGGTGAGTGCGACAGACCCGGTGTATATACCAGCTATACTCCTACAGAAAAGAGAAGGGTGAACACAAGTCAATTCAGAAAGGGTGAATATTGATATACATTTGTGTCGCAAAGCACACGTATGGAATCATAAATATGCTGGGTGGCGACAACATAAACTAGACAGATCTGAATGGTAAGCAGACTTTTCTTTGGGAGGTTTCCCATTCTGTATGTCAAACAATGGATTTCTATATACATAAGAATCCTTGATCACAAGCAGAACATGATATCCTAGCAGAGCTGCCAACCCTGGTTCCAACATTATGATTGTGTTGGCTCCTGAAGTACATTCCCTTCTCCATTCAAACACAACAGAGGAAATCAATTTCATGATGCTAAACATTCTGCTATTGTGATTCCATCTCACCGTGTCAAAGGCATACAATCTGAAGTGTGAACTGTACAGTCATCCAATATACTCTGCTTAACGGTAAAGGTATGGTCAGTCCACTAGCTGCTCTGAAATACACTTATCAATAAAGTGGAACCTGTCTATAGCGACCACCTGCCGTATGCGACCACTAAACACAATTCCCCCAAGAGAAAAGTCATGTTAACAACCCTGTCTATAGCGGCCACCTGTTTACAACAGTCAATTTTCCATCTCCCTTGGAGTGGCCGCTGTAGACAGGTTTGACTGTGTAATGATGTATTCATGAAATCACATCGCCCACATTCAGACTTCAAAGTACTGAAAAAAGAACCTGTGCACAATTGCCCTCTGCCTTTAGCAGCCAAACCTCTTTTCTGTAAAGATAGCCTCCACTCACTAGTAAATGAAACGGCCAACTTCGTGGAGTTTTTTGTACCATCCACAAAGATAAAGACCTTGTACAGATAATTGTAGGATGCCATTTTTAATGTTAGGCTGGCTTATCAAATAGTAGCAGTAGAATAACATACAGCAATCTGTGACTTCTAGTAGCTGCATGCCCCCTCCCCCCCCCCCCCCCCCCCCCCCCCCCACCATGCACAGAGTAATTCATTCATTTCATATGCTCAAGCTTTGTTCATTCCCTGGACAAAAAAATACAACTGTACTTCTTGTCTGCTCTGATACAAAATACCTAGCTTGGCTGACTTACCTACTCTCCTGTAAGCTCCCTGAGAATTTGGAGTTCCTATGCGCCACAAGATCCGTCCACCAGAAATGCAACATGGTCCGTATAACATCCAGGCTTGTTTTCACATAACTTAAAGAGGGAAAGAGATTTGAAATTAAGATTGAAATGTTTTTTGGCCATTGCATGTGGCCATAATTTAGGGTTTGGGTACTTTAAAAAAAAAAAAAAATTATTTCATGTGCAATCAACTTTGCCTGAGTCAAAGGGTGCATTCGAGCGCTCTAAAGCGAACCAAAGCGAACTGAACCAAAGCGTTGCGTACCGAACTGTGCCAAATTTGAAGCGTTCGAGCGCTCTGTCGAGAAAAAGTACATCAAGAGTTATTTTTAGAAAAGGTCACGCATTTTTGTTGCAAGAATGTCATCCATCTGGTGCTTGAACTACTTACAGCTGTCCCAAACAAAGAGAATGATGGTTTTGCATTGTGACGCATGCGCATGATACGCGCATGCTTTACAGCGAACTTTCGGTACGCTTTTGGAGCACATCGGAAAGTGGTCCACTTTTGGCTCGGTACAGTACGGTATGGTACAATTTAGGAGAGTTCGAGCGCTCCTCTGGAGCGGGTACAGTACGGTACAGTTCGCTTTAGGAGAGTGCTCGAACACACCCAAAGTTGCGTAAGTTGTATTTCTGCCAAAGTAGGAGTACATGTATATCTACAGACTACTGTGAGAAGAGAGAGTATAGATTACATAATGTAAGCAAATGATTGTTGTAATATGTTGTAAGTCCACAAACATCAAATCAAAAGAATGCGCATCAGTCTTGAAAGCCTTGCTACAGATTTATCTTGATATCCCAACAGCTTCTCTAAAATATATATAAAAAAAGAAAAAAACAACAACAACAGAACATAGTATAAAAAGCAAACAACAAAACATTTAACACAAAAATCAGGAGGCTTTGAGAGGATGAAAAGTTGACATCAGTGGAGGATGGATAACTTGTATACTTACTCTTCAAACTTGCTGCCAAGGAGTTTCCTGAGGGAGGGGAGCAGCTCAAAGCAAGCTCCCATGGACAGCTGTTTGCTGACTGGAGTCTTGTTTTTCATGCTGTAAAAAGAAGACAAAAATAATCAGCAGCAAGGCAATAGGATCTATGGAGTCCGGACATTGACATCAACCATATCCCATAATGCAACAGTGTCTGCAAGCCACTATTTTTTTGTTTGGTTGTAATAATTATACACAATGATAAATCCATCTACAAAAAAAAAAAAATTTGCTGGTACAGGGTTCCAAGGCAATTATTGTTTGTTTGTTTGTTTTTTCATTTTTCTAATGAAGCTTGTATGATGAGGTCCATGAGAAAATTTTTGTAGATTTATTGACAAAAGTGGCCCACATATCTTGCATACAAAAATGACTTTGTCTAGGGACACCAATGTATGGAAGTGTGCATTGATAAGCTGTATGCTGTCCATAAACACTCACAATGCATACTGCATAAACATCTATTCAACATTATTCCACATCCACATGACAAGAATTTCACCCAACAAACACATAACACAAAATACTGTAAAAGGGACTGAAAGATTCATTAGAAATCAAGAGTCATTTAAAAAGATTTATTCAGTATAAAGCTGAAAAGAGTGACAAAAACAGATAAGACAAGAGAAATACAGTTGACTTCCATAATAATAACAAAGTCCTGTGGACCAGCAGTTTTCTTTCTTTATACATGTATCAAAACTTTGTTATAACTGAACAAATAAAGAATAAAGATATAGGGCTGATAATGTTGGAGAATGAATTTTTTCCTGTTGTGACCAGAATTTTGTTACAACCATGTTTGCTACAATGAGAGTACAATGTATTATATGAAGCATATAAAGTATATGGAGTACATGAATCATAGGAAATATATGAAGTATATGAAGTATGTACATGAAATACATGTATATGAAGTATATTAAGTATATGAAATATGTGAAATATATGAAGTATATGAAGTACATGAAATATATGAAGTATATTAAGTATATGAAATATGTGAAATATATGAAATACATGAAGTATATGAAGTATATGAAGCATAGGAAATATATGAAGTACATGAAATATGTGAAGTATATCAAGTATATGAAATATATGAAGTATAAGAAGTATATGAAGCATAGGAAATATATATGAAGTACATGAAATATATGAAGTAGTTGAAATATATGAAGTATATGAAATATTTAGTATATAAAGGGTTCTGCTCTCATACCAATTGACTAGTACGGGAAGGGCATCCACGGTGGCAGCATCATCCTCTGTCCTCAGGAGATACGAGATGAAGGTGTTGGGTCCCTGGCGCCAAAATGTCAGGGCTGCGTTGAGATGGATCAGACGGTTGGATAGGACTGATTGGATTGTCAGGTGACCTGCATGCAGCTAAAAAATGAAAAGGAACCAAGACAGGAAACAGTAAGAATACCAATTAAGTACATTTATCCCAGGGTAAGAATGGTGTGTGGGTAAATGGATAAGAAAATTGATGATATTATACACTCAAAGTAAAATGGACACTACTATAAAAGCCTTGAATGGTTTAAGTTTTGCATAGTGATCGGCTTCAAATTATTGGTTAGCTGATAAAATTCAAAACTCTAATGGACTTATCATAAAAACATGATAGCACTGCTTTTAGCAATAGTAGATACTGGTAACATGCATAGACCTACATATTGTAGCTTGAGAGAGGTAATCCCCCTTCCCCCTCCCCCACCCCCACCCAAATAAAACCCTCAGCAACTACAACAACAACAACAACAATGAGGAACACAACATTTTATACTGATTCTTTTGACACAATTGCAACAAAACAAAATTTCTGTGACGCAAACAATATGAAGAAACAATAACCTCCAGTCCTTCAAAAGCTAAAACACAGAAAACAAACAAACAAAGAACAAAAGAATCACAGACATGTAATTGAACAGGACTTTGACACAACACTTTGTCATCACCTGTTCACAGCAGTCAGTGACTGACTTTCTACAATACTGATAATTAATCTAATAGGTCAATATTGGATTGAATTTTATGGCCTCCTAGCCCTCAAATTTGCATTTTGATTATTATGATTTGGTAATCTGCCAATCTTCAGAAATTGTTAAACTCTTTACCTCAGGAGGCGGAGGGGGAGGTGTGCCCTTGCCAGCTAACTCTGAGTGACGACCTGCCGGAATATTCTCCTTGTTCAGATCCTTGCACCTGATGTCATCGTTGTAGGGCGGGAGAAGGAAAGGCCTCTCAACATGGTGCCTTGCAGACGGTTTCCTTGGAGATGGTGACTTTACCTGGCAGTGAATTCAAGTCAGAAAACTTTAGTGTTATCATGTCTATACCAGACTTCATATTGACATAGTCTGGCACCAGGTTTGTTTGTTTGTTTTTCTTTGTTGTTGTTGTCGCTCATTTTACTAAAATAAGAATAACATGCAATGATGAATAAATCAACAGCATGTTCCAAAAAGAAGGTAGGAACTTCTATTTCACCCTATAATGAAACTAAAAAGCCATGATGTAACATTTATGATTTTTTTTTTCCTTGTGAGAAAATGCAAGAAATGAACCATCTCTGCATCAGGGGTCTGAACTTGAGGACTATGGGTACACACAATTTCTTGCAGCAACTTGTATGAACCCCTTCAAACTGTGACCTGACCATCTTTTTGATCATCATTGTGCAGTCATCTTCAATTATGTTTTTTCAGGTGTATGCGTGAAAAGGATTCTCAGTTTTGTGTGAGAGCCAACCTCCACTCAGGATGGTAGAGCTTTTTTTCTGCCAGTCTCTTCCTCTTTGTGCCACTTCTCATCACCTGTTGCTTTATCTTCCCAGCTGTGTCCTTGCCATGTCTTCCTGCAACATTTTTTTTCTTTTTTTCCCTTATAAGCAAATTTTCACTAAACACAACTTTCATATCTATTGTATTCAAAGTTGTTGACACAATGTCTATTGGATGTCATACGTCTATTGTCCCATGGCAATGAAGTTGTCCTATCTCAATCTTGTATACATTATAACACAAATTGCCTGCAACAATTGATGGTAGAGTTGGTTAATCCAAAACGAACTCTAGCCTTGTCAAAGGAAACCCTCTGTGGAGAAACCATGCATAAGAATTTAAATTTTGTCTCGACCACTATCAGTTATCCAAATTAATTCTTGAGACTAGAGTCAAATCTGCAGAGAGACACTAAACAAGCAAAGCAACCTTTATGAAGAGAGATAACAGTCAACCTTTAGAAGAAAAAAAAAATGGTCGTTCTGGGCCCCATTTCATAAGAGATGTTAGGATAGCAACTTTTGCTGGAAGGACAACTTCTAATAGCAACAGCCAATCAGAAAGTTGGATTTTGTCATAACCATGGCAATTGCCATTCCAGCAAGAGTTGCCGTCATATCAACTTTTTATGCAATGGGGCCCTGGAAAGTCATGGCAGCCATTTTGAAAATGAATAGACCCACTACTTTTCCATGGTAATTCAATGTAGAAGGTTCAAACTACACTACAGGTGGACATGTGTGAGGGCAGGCACGTTATATTCATTCGCAGAGGTGGGTGGAGTACACATAGGGTTCACATTTCAAGACATAAGGCAGAGCTCTGAAGTTTGATATTCAATGGGTATATATGAAATAGCATTCCATGTGACTGAATTTTTAGAATAATTACACATACGACTTAGAGAGCATTATTCTAAGTATGGTTATATACATCTCTTGGTAATGCAACTTTTGTAGACACAAGAAGCTAAACAGACAAAATATCTTGCCGTGGCATCAGACAAATGTGGTGAGATCATGTTTTGCTTCCTCCGGCATAGCTACCTGTAGTTCTCACAGTCTCCCTCTGGCTGAAAGCCAGACTCGCTCTTGTCTAGTCTGTACAGTGTGTATCAAGTACTGGCCTCATCCACTTACCTGTCCATGCTTATTGGCCACCTGCAGCGGCTGTCTGTATGCCTTCTTCACAGGAACCTGGTAGGAAGGTCGCTTTGCAGCACTTGGTAGGAATGAAGCAGAAGAAGAAGGAAATTTCACTGTGTTTACTGCATTGCGTACACTCATAATTATCCCCATATCAGATATGTTCATTATGTTTATTGGTGATTAATCAGCATGCAGAAAAGTAAATATGGGGTATGAATTCGTCGTTTACTCATTGCTGAATTTGTCACAGATTGTAACTGATGAATAAATATTTTACAAAGCTCATGGATGCACAACATCAGTATTGAAACAAATCATGTCCTTACTGGTAAACCAAAAAAAGAAAATTATAGATAAGAATTTTCAACATTGGGCAATGTAGTAAATAATAGATAAAGGCTCATGTAGTTAAACCATGATGTAAACCTTACACAATCAAGCAGAAACACACACACACAAAAAAGAATAGAACACTGGATATGCCTTTTAGCATGAACTCAACAACAAAAGAAAAGGATAATCTTTGAAAGGACGCTATATCCAAATGTCCTCTAGAATGCTTTTTAACTCATTACAGCTTGATTTGATGCAATGTGGAGATGAACAAATAGCTAAGCTCCTTACGGTTTGTTGCCGTGCCTCAGTCCAGCATAGTTTGACTGTCCAGGTTTGGATGGCTGTATGGAAAGAGAGAAAGAAGCAATGCCAACAGCTGCTATACCAATAATCCATCATTCATTCATATCACTAAGTAGAATATGTGTTGAGCCTTCTCTAACTTGCAAACATTTGTGACAATAATACTTCTTGTTGCTAAAACCCTACAAGCATGCATAAAGGAATTGATTAATCATATAATTTTGAATACATGTATTTATATTTTCCTCTTTGATGTGACAGCACATTGTATTCTACAGAATAGATCCTTTCATAGATTTTAGATAGTAGTAAATGTACATAAAGAAATTAAATGGAAAAAAAGGGTAAAAAAGGGTAAACTTCTCACCTTTCCTTTGATGTCATTATTGCTGACCCACACATACTTGTTCTTGTTCCAATCCCATTTCACAAATCCACCGTCTGCATTGTGGCCTCTTGCTCTATCTGCCATGACTCGTCAATCACTTGGTACAGTGCAGGTCTGCTTTCAAAAGATAATTGAATTGATCAGAAATTTAGCACTGTCAACATAAATACACTTGCTGCAATGTAAGAATATCAAACAAATCCCTTGCTGAATTAATTTACAATTGAATTTGATATGTTACATTGTATAATTATCAAACCTCTAAATTGTCCATGCTTGATAAATTCCTTCCCATCTCCCTGATATTACTGTACTACTTTACTACTTAGAACCACTACTCTTTAGTGTTGCAAAACTCATTTTCATGGACAAAATGAATCATCCATCCAATTAAATGCTATTGTCATGTAGAATTCCATTTACAATGTCAGTATTTCTCTAGGCCGCTGCTATTATCTACTTGCTTGAGGTCATTCTGGGATTATGTGGGAGTCAATATTGCATTAGTATGATTACGAGCCTTCGGCCCTTGGCCAATGATACAGGGCCCTACCTAGAGTACCTATTAAACTATGCACGGTTAAATGCTAAAGGTGAAATCATACTGTAATTGTAAATTTCCAACCACCACAATACAAATTAGCAATCCCAGTTTGATTGCTCAAAACTAACTTTGATTTGCAACATAATGTAACAATTAGAAGACTAGTGTAGTGACAAAGGCCTACATTATAGAGTATATTGTAGAACATCCAGTGCAAGCCAATGTGTAACAAATTATGTTAGCACATAGAAAACATTGTATATAGGGAAGTCAGGTCGAAACAGAACATAGCCCAACCAGATGCTGTGCCTGTTGTGACTTCTGTACAGCAACATAGCAGGGCTGTGTATAGTATGAGTTAGGCCTAGTTCAGTAGTTGACTTGAAACATATGACCAACTTAGATCAGCCTGTATCTTGTCGTCGGGGATACCAATACGTTCAGCGGAGACTGCTACGTCTGGCTTCATGGAATCCTCTCTTTATATGGAGAACCGTAAAAGTAAAGAAAAAATATGATAAAAAACCTTGCAGACAGACAGATTTTTCTGTCTAATGGATAGATCTACACATACACTGTAAATAGAACCCTAGTTGAAACAGTGCAGTGTCAGCTCAGTGATGCTAATAATAAAGTTTTTTTCTAGAGCTACTTCCCATTGCATTGGTCTGCAACTTCGAAGTTTGAATGTTACGTATGAACAGGCAACAAGAAATGCAGGATATTTCGTGTATTAATATCAAGTTTTCACTTATTATCAGTGACAGTACGTAACTATACACAACCCAGTCGCTGTATCCCCAGGCATTGAATTGGCATTACCATATAAATGCATTACCACTACCTGCAGATACAGCAACCTGCTGGGTCGGGCTACAGCATTGACAGTGCAGTGCAGTGCCAGTGCCAGTAAGACTATTAAAGAGTCTAAAATGATTTTAAATAAACGCACATGTGCTTCCAAATTTCTTTGCCCGCAAAATTTGGGATCAATTCTAGATGTTCTAAGCTGTACAGCGTCCGGACAAGTAAAAAGAATAAACAACAACCAGAGTGTTCCTAAAACAAACATAGTTTGCGTCATTAACTTCAGCGACGGACACTCGTGCATAACTGTTAAAGTGTAACAACTGTTAGATCCTAAGCTTCCGTCGCGTCGAGCGAGACATCGAAGAGCATGTCCCCCTGAACGGTCCCGCTGGGTTACCATAAGCTAGCCGTGTAGGACCGCAGCGTGCGTAGCACTGCATGCATGCCCGAAGTTTTGCACGAACAATCAGATGGAAACAGTTGTAAAACCACACAACAGGACGTTTGTAAATAAAACAAGATGTCTGTTTTCTTTATTCTTATGTTATCACATGAACAATCAAAAATTTACTATCACTACGTACCAGAGAGTATTAAAGTCAGTCGGTCTTTTCTCAGATCTATCGTAACTTCTGCCGGGTTTTAATTGCAGGCGCAGGCGGCGAGCTATTTAATATTCAAATAAGCTCACTGACCCCGATTCAAACCTACCACCGTTTGGATTCCGGCAATGTGATTGGCTGACTTTGACAGCGAGGTGGGGCGTAGCCAGCGGTATTATGTGAGGTACCTCGGATCGATCGAGGGCAGCCGCACGTCACACCGGATTCGCGGAGAGCTCTTGAAAAGAGATTTAGTAAAGTTAAGAGATGTAGTAATAAGTTTATGATGGATACCGGTCGGTGGCCTCGAAAAATAATATGTAAAAAAAAAAAGACGAAAAGAATAAGAAAAAGAGTGCTATGACGCAATTGGCATTGGTAACTACGTATTACGTATTAATGTATGTATATTGGTGTACATGCATGTACATGTATGCATGTGTGTATGTATGTAGGCCTAAGTAGGCCCTATGTATGTATGTATGTTTGTATGAGTATATGCACTACTCATAGTACATAAACTTCACTGAATGACTGTAATGGTAATTACAAGTTTTGTTCAATATTGTCCTAAGTTTGTTTCGATTGTAAAGTTTTTGATACATTTATTACATTGTATCTGAAAAAGAAAAAGCACTGAGGCAATAGCCATTGGTCAGTAAAAATGAAAGTATGTAAGATATGTACATGTATGATATTTTGTACTTGATATGCATTCACAATTCTAACTACATGACTGTATTGGTAAGTCGGGCCTACAAGTCTTGTTCAATATCGCCATAAGTTCTTTTTGATTGTTTTTAGGTTCCTCATCAGCCCATAAAAATGGACTCCGGAGACTGCATGTCTAATATCCAGTGGTTAATCGGGCATCCCCCGAATACAGAGGCCTTTAAAGGGGATGGCTAGTAACTGATCAGTGGGAATCAGTGGGAAATTGGGAATGCTGGGGGATGATTGTTCCAATCCTTGTGGGATTCATTTAAGAGTGCATTATATAATAATCTATTGTTGTGTGAAAATTGTTTGCGTCAGAATGGTCTCATATTCAAGTTGTGCAGTTTAATGTTTCCAGGTTAGGCATGCCTGTAAAGTGACGGGGCACTGAGCTGCACATGACTTAAATATGAGACCGTTCTGAAGCAAATGATTTTCACACAACAATAGATATATAATGTACTCTTAAATGAATCCCACAAGGATTGGAACAATCATCCCCCAGCATTCCCACTGATTCCCACTGATCAGTTACTAGCCATCCCCTTTAAAGAATATGTAGGGGCATATGATAATGTCAAATGAATACAGAGAGATAGATATAAAGAGAGAGGGAAGGGCAAGAAGAGAGGGAGACAGATTATTTTGGTCATTTTTAGACTTTGCACAATTTCTGCTGATTGAAGGAGAAGGCATAGCAGCATAAATAATAGTTCTCCTCACGGAAGACCAATATTGGCCATTGTAATGGGACCTTTTTTCACATAAGATCAATTTTCACCAGGGCTACTCAGGTGGAGCTCAGAATATGATGAAAAAGAACAAGGGGCGGGGCCGTTTCGCCACCCCTGCGGACACTGAAGTGAGGGGCCCTATATATAATGTCCTATTTGGGCAGAGCTGTGCCCCTTCGTTCTACTCAAAATATATTCACCTTTCATTATTTCCACTCGTGCCCCGCCAGAGGCTCGCACAGAAATGAACAGGAGAAAGAAAATCACAGTACGGAGTAAAAAGGATGGAGTATCATTTTAACCAGCATTCATTGCAACTGATTGACATATTGCCCTACATCGACGTAAAAAAGCACTGAATTGATCAGTGTTTTAGTAGTAGCTATGATAAAAATGCAATGAAATGCAATCAAAACATCTCGACTGCAGCATTTCATGAATTTGAATGATTACCCATAATTATGTACCCGCTGCATACTATAAGGACTAGAACCAACACTTGCTGTGGGGTGGAAGCTCGGTGGTCTAGTGGAGATGACGCCTGTCCGGAGATCAGGAGGTCATAGGTTCGAATCCTGCTCGAGTATGTACGCCCATGATTTTTTTTTTAATCATGGCTACTACTAAAACACTGATCAATCAGTGCTTATTTACGTCGATGTAGTGCAGTTTGTCAATCAGTTGCAATGAAACCATCTCGACTGAAGAATTTCAGGAATTTGATTAACCGGCATTTTTTCTTATATCTGACCCTGTTAAACCTAATTTAACTGCTGCAGTAGATTCGGGACGGGACTATGTTTATGTTCAGAATGATCGCTTGCATCCCTATTATCACTGAAGCATCACTATATTATACATGCTCACAAGGAAAAGACACACTTTAGTAATATGATTTCTTTTTTCAATGTACCATTAATCACGGCGTTGACCTACGCAGATTTGGGGTTCTTACAATGACAGCATGGACCTACTACAAATGGGCATTGATTTATCGCTCGGATATCAATTATTAGTTTCTGTCAAAAGCGTCACAAAAGCATATTTTATACGTGTCTTTCGTACTTTGTTCTCATAATTACCGCCCACATCCAACATGGATTAAAAAACAAAACAGGAAAAAAACGGCACTTTGAGAAATCTAAAACCTACATGCGCAGAAGATTTGATTTGATTTGATTTGTTTCCGCTTAATTCCGTTACATCAGATATGATTATGTACAAGTCATTTATGACAAACAGTATATCGACATACAGTTTTTAGTACAAAACAAGACAAATACAAACAGCTTAGGGAACTTAAACAGAAGGGTATCCAAAATAAGCCGAGTCTTGACGGTATGGAGACTCTATGATAATGATAACTCTCTTGAATTAAGACTTTTGTACGTGCATTTGTAGTGTATATTGGGAAATCATCAATTACGCAATTTCATTTGTGAAATGCACGTGTACTGTACAAGAGAAAGCAAATATTTTGGCAGGTTGATAGTGAATTGTAATCTATTTTTCCCAATTTTGCGTACTGTTTCTGAGTAAACATGGACAGTAACGGTAGACGACAAAATAAAGTGCCTTAGGGATGGTACAGTATTGGTGGAGATGAAAATAGGGCTTTAACTTTTTTGCGAGATACCAAAAAGTACTTTTGAAATAATACAGAGCATACCATTCTCAGAGGAATACAACGTTTATTTGATGAAAATCGGGTTTGAAATAGCTGAAACATCAAAAAACAAAACGATCGTAATAAAATGTGAGTCCCACACTAAATTTATTAGGATCACTCTGTTTTGGATATCTCAGCCATTTCAAAATCAATTTTCATCAAATAAACGTTGAAATCCTCATGGAATTACATGCTCTTTCATATTTCAGAAGAGGTTTCTCACAATCTCACCAAGAAATGATAAAAACCTGCAGTTAAGTCTCAACTTAAACTATACTAAACGATCCCCTAAGCAACGTTACATGCGTGTCCACAAGTGTCCACTTTAGTCATTACCAATTTTGTGACACAAAATTTTTATGGTTTGAGGTTTGCTGCTCCCCATCATTAGTGTTTATTCAAAGGAGATTAACCCGTTCCATGCTGAATTCTGAATTCCCCATAGACTTGATACACAGGCCGCCAGGCTCCCGTAGTGAATGGGTTAAAAGACGCCTGAGCCAAATTAAGACCGAAATGAGGGAAACGGCTCTTTTGTCAGTGACGATGCACAATCGTCATTGTCCAAGCACCTTGAATGCACTCATCAAGATGCACATAATCACGTGACGGCGGGGATGTATGGGACGGTATCAGGGCACTTACCCCCCGAGGGCAATTACTCCCGGCTAAATACTGGTTAGTGATAAGTTTAGAGTAAAGATTAGGGTTGGGGTAGGTTTAGGGCCTAGAGTTTGGGTTTTTGTTAGGATTGGGTTCGGAATTAGGATTAGGGTTAGGATGAGGGGAAGGGTCCGTGTAATTGCTCAGGGGGTAATTGCCGTGGACCCGATGGGATCAAAGAAAGACCTCCGTTCATGGTCACTATACTAGACAGTGTGTGGTAGGTCCAATATGATACTGTGAAACATAATTATGTATTAGGCCCTTACGCGGTTTGATCACGAGAACATCGTCATGGATGCATGTAAAACTACCTGCTGCTTCTGCACGGACTTGCGCGGAAACAGTTTTAGTCCAAATGTCATTGAAGGAGCACTTGCAATGATTTCATAGAATGATTAGATTATCAAAATATTACAAGAAATGCTCTACACACAATCATGATGTATAAGCGACACAAGGTAATGGTAGTTCAGATCTAGGCAATGTCTTTATCGGACCACATCCGATATTGTATTTCATTATTGATGAACAATTTGAATCCTGAACACTCTACAATAAAAAAAAATATTCTATATACACCTGAAGATAATTTTCATCTCGTGAGAATCCAAATCTCGGTAAAACGAGAAAAAGCTGTCTAACGAAGTTCGCATATAATAAACAGTGTAGAAGACAGATTAAGTGTTCTCGGTGTGTCGGTGTCTGATATGGGATCTCACTCTGAGGGCCGAGTGACGACCGTATGTTGTATGATATGCCATTAGGTATAAACATCTTTGTAACTTGATGTGTAGACACACATTCGCACGCATATAATTGCCAAGATTTTGGGATATGTAGTCGAGTGGCATTTCATGTACAATACCCTACCATGTTCAATGTGGCTATTATAAATTATTTCATCAAACCGAACAAGCAGAAAGGTCAGATTTTTTTTTCACCAGAATCTGACGTATAAGTTAGAACATAAATATGACATCCGTGGTGACAGTTCATGAGATTGAAAATCCAAAACGGTTACGTAAGTTGCAACTACATATCAACAGTCAAAATGAGGTAATAAGGTCACGGTCTTGCGAGTTTCCCTTTAACCAACAGAGAAAAATCGTTAGTACATATCTTTTGTTTGCCAGTTTGCTTTTGTTTCGTTTCGTTTTTGTTTTTGCAGTGCAACTCATGCCACGACTGCACACACTCAACTCACGGTTTGACTCTGCACTTGTTCGTGCTACCCCTGCGCACACGCCCAACTCGCACATAAATAATTATGGTGCACATGCTGCACATTTACTACTTGTCTCAGTCTCACTCTCTCTCCACCTCTCTCCCTCCCTCTCTCTCTCTCTCTCTCTCTCTCTCTCTCTCTCTCTCTTTTCCCCGATATTTAGCCTCCCGTAACCCTCTATCTCAAGCTCTCTTTCTCTCTCTCTCTAAATTCACCTTTACCTTCCTACATTATCCCTTCCATCCACAAGAAACACTTAAGTTCATTCCGTTAAGATTCCGAGGGTCCATTTTCCATCTTCGAACCGATATACATTCTCTTTTCTTCTCGCCCTTCTTTCTATTTCTTTCTCTCTTTACCATTCTTCCTTTCACTTTTACACTCTAATTTTCTTCCTTTCCTCCAACTTTAAAGGGGAATTCCGGACAAGGTAACAATTAGTAAATTGCACAGGCACAGCAGTAGAAATTGGGTAAAAATCGGATAAAAAGTATAAAGGAAGGTATGAAACTTGAAAGATTCACTAATTTTTGCGAAACAGTTCTCGAACAGCTGATATGAATAGGCTATGCAAATGAATGAGCTCATGATCTCATCACCTCACAATGACATCATCAACTCAGTGTTTGCATATTCATATCGACCGTTCATGAACTGTTGTGAAAATTGGGGAAACTTCACAATTTCATAACTTCCCTCATTTTTATCAGTTTTAGATCAAATTTTCGCTGTCGTACTTGTACAATTTGTACTCTTTCTGTTCAGACTTACTTTTAACTGGCCAAGAATTTATTTTTGTCTTTTAAGCGCGTGGCATAACTGGGACATGGGTAGAAGACGATAATATTGGAACACTGCACGAGTACTGTCTTAAAAACTTACCGAGGTAAATATTTATTAGATTTTCGATAGTCATTTACTCTCTTTTCAAGTGGACAACATTATACAATGATTCAAAGAGAGACAAAGTACACTGTTTGCGGTTCAATGAAAGAGAATAGTCAAAGTGCCGCGGAACGTACATCATTAGTGTGTGAATTTAAGATTTGTTTTTCTCCATTCTGGAGCACGTACTTATCTAGACAATATTCGTTAATCCAGTTAGAGCACAATGCTCCTTGTAAGGAGTCTTTCGAATCAGAATGATATAAATATATATATGAACTTCGATTCTAAAATGCTAAAAATAGTATATGCTTTAATACCTGACATGCAAACACATTTATAACAGTTTGTACCGTTTGTCAAGTGGAGAGCACATTTTGGAGATGATTCGCAACATAATAAATCGAGAAAATCGAGAAAAGATTTTTTTAAAAATCTGATTGATCGCTGTGTGAGAATTTGGGCAATTCTCGGACATGAATGGCATTTTCCCTCTCATAAGTCTCCTTTTGGGGTTTAAAGTACTATTTTGTCATCAAAGAAAACAAACCTGAAGGCATGGTCTGACTTTCTTTGACTCTCATGCTCCTAATGTTGTACCATCCCTCATACAGTAATAAAATGCTGCCGTCTTGGACACAAGCTGTTGGAACTTGATCGTTTGCCCCATAAAATCCCTCCATGGATTGCTTTCAGAATATGCACACGACGTCCTATACGATATTATGTACAGATGTTTTGCACTATTTCTTTTGTTAATACCTCACATTACGCTTCACATTTCCTTCTTCATTGCAAATGATAAATGATGATATATTTGCATGTCATATGTTAATAGATATACGTACATAATATTTGTTATGCCTCTGATTTGTGATGACATACAATATGTTGCATTCTCGATGAACGTTTTAAACCTCTATTATACATCCGATTAAAATCCTGACTGACAAAAAGCAAATGAACTGTAAGTTCTCGATAACGAAAAATTCTAGGCCATGAGCTTGCCTTTAGATATGATTATATTAGAACGGACATTATATGATTAAGATATTAAGGAACAATCCTTATAAATTACAAACGATATAATCATTTCTGCCACAGTATTGTTCAATATTTAATAACTTTACAAAATGAGTACAAATAAGCAATCTACGAGCTACAACAGCAACGGCGCATGCGTGCATAAACCACATTCACAAACCACATACGCATTTGGCACACACAAAATACACAGAAGACATTTCATCATTGCATAAAGTCAGTTGCCTTTCTTTACTTTACATTTTTCGTTTTACATACATCATAAATAGATGAACAAGAACACGTACATACCGCTATGATTATGTTTATCTCGTTAAAATGCGTTTCACAGCCTTTTTTTGTAATCTTTCCAAACTTAAAAGAAAAAAACTCTTTGAAATCAAAATTTCCACATCATTTTCAATCATGTCATATTTCTATCGGCAACAGAAATTTTGATGTCACTTAGACAATGCACAATATTTGAGGGAAGCTCAAGTTAATTTAGCAGAACGTAAATGTTGATAAGGTCATGCATAATTACTCTGTACACAAGTAAAATACACCAATACGATGACAGATTTGAATATAGTTTTGTGAAAAGTGTACAATTACATCACTTCTTCGCCGCGAAACCCAGGCAAAACACCATGAGAAATGCTGAGTATTTCATTCATACGAGTTCAACCGTGTTTAACCGAATGTGGCGGCCTTGGTGAGGGTGGCCTATTTGTTACGGCTCGTAACGTAGCAGCGGGGTAGGCTCTCGTCCATTCTTCGCCCAAACATGCGTCGATTCCGCAGAATTCAATCAAAGTTTTAACACGCAATATACACAGTACACATTCACACTGCACTGATTCCAATATCATCGCTTCTCGTTCATGTTGTTTTGCAGCTGTTACAGATTCGCGCTTCATATTCAGCGGAGAGAATCCCTCTAATTAACCAACGTGAGAATGCTTCTCGCAGACTTCAGTGTGTCTACAAGTCGTCATTCTCTCGCACCTTCCGCAGTCGACATGCCTTCGTTACACATCTAGTCTTCTTGGTGGTTTAGTTCTTTCTGCAGCGACAAGTAAAAGGTCTCGGCTATAACTTTCTAATAACCAACGTTGATGGCACCATTGTAGATTGATTTGCGTCCATCAAATTAATTTCTCACCGTTCCGGCGCCATCCGGGCGAGATCGACGCGTGTTTCCGTGCAGCGAGTGCGTCGTCCTGTTCGAGAGCTGAACTAGTGTCTTCGACATTGAATACATTATCACGCAAGAGTCGCTGAAATGACCGCTCAGAAATGCGATCATTATCGAGAAAGGCAGAAAGGCAGGTTGCAGAAGTGTTCACGCCCACGGGTTGTGAATTTATGTTGTTGTCATTCAAGTGGAAGTCCTGTTTTGTAGTTTTTTGTTTTTTTCTCTCCTGCAGTTGCTTCGTGAAGTCTGTTTGGCCTAAAAATCTGAAATAGATACAAAAGAAAATGAATTTTAAGTGAGCTTCTTCAGTTTTATGGTCTTAAAGAAATGTATTGTCCTTTATTTTACACTGTCACGCAAACTACTGTAGATACCTTACAACGTCAGCCATTACATGTTTTTCCCAATTAAAATGATGATTTGCCCATTGTTTTGGACCATTTTTACGAGTATTCTGTTTACCAATAATTATTTAGGTAGCCCATACTTGACTCAATGTATGGCTAGGATGACATGTGAATCAACACTGTTCGTTGAGCCACCTTCCAGCATTTAATTACCATGTTCTTCATTTACCAATTCTATACAAGATTTTAAAATCCTCACCAACTTCTCGCAGGGCTTTACAGGGTCTCGATATACATGTAGGTAATGGCAAAGTAACAAAACACACGGTGCAGCCCAGGCTATTTTTCATGGAATATATTTCAGATTTCCATACATGATTTATATTTCTATCTTTCTCTCGCCCAACAGTAGCGTGAATAAGAAATTCAATCCATAAAGAGAATTCTGATGAAAAACCCTCTTTTGCGTCGGATTAGAAAGGATTACGGTTGTACAAAAGTTGATGTCAAGGAAGGCACGGAAAAGGACGAATTATTACTAATAGTCATTTTATTTCACCGCGATCCTCCACACACTTCGTTTTGTGTGCTACCGGTGCTCTGTAATCAGGCCTATTGCAATGCCTCTTATTAAGTGTTCACGTCGAATCAGAAATTAGGTACAAACATATGATAACCCAATTTGTAGGTTTAACATCTATTTCGCAAGATCCTATATGAACACGACAACCACCATGGCCGATTTTGTTAGAAGTCCAGTCAATAACCGTGCTATCATACCGCCCTCTATGCCATCCTTCACTAATACGAGAGAAAGAGAAATGGCACAATATCATACCACAACTGACCTGATAAGCATTTGTATTCCATATCCGAGAAGAAGACCATTTCTTGTGAGAAGCAGTAGAGTCCTAGTCGCCCGCCTCGTAACGTCGAGTCGTAGAGGGGACCGGAGTCGGCCAGCACGCTGCTACCTTCCCATGCTGTCACCCTGCGGAAGATAAGGTGAAAGTTTCCTTGGTTACCGGGGAAAGAAAGATGGTTCTCAAGTTATCACGTGGGAATGTAAGCATGTCATGATTTCGTAGTCTTGTTCTCTGAATTCCTGTTCCTTTACAATGTGCATACGGCTGTAGTGTGTGGATGATGATGATGAATGCACGACTTTGTTCTTCGACAACCATTTTGGTCATCACCGGGTTCCAAGACTCAAATATAATTAATACACGAGTAGAAAAGTCTCAATGAAGGGGGAAGGGGTTGAGGTAAGACGCGGGTTAACCAAAAACAAGACGCTGTTCATTAGAAGCATATTCTTTGTCAAGATGACGATTAGTATCAGCGACAATTGCAACTGTTCCAGGAATATGACGTCATTTCCCATAAAATTCGGGTATTGTCTACTAACCTCACGATAAAAAGGCCTAATTCATCAATGTTTAATTGTTAATGAGATAGTGCCTTCTACGGGAGTTATGATTGAAAGAGAGATCAAACCTGCTTCACATTTGGCATATGAGGGCGCCCACAAAGATTGGTGGTAGTTCTGAATCAATGACATGCGTAAACTAGAAATGAGAGCGCAACAGTTTGGAATCCCTGGTCATGTGGAAGGCATGTCTACATTGTGCATACTTAAACGTCCAATTTTGGCCTTGCCTGAAAAAAAAAATGTATGCCGTTAACCCTTGATTAATTCTAGGTGGTGACTGAAAGACTAAAACAAAAATACATCATAGATAAAAATAAAGAGCAAAGTGACTTATGAAGACCAAATTCATTTTTCTGTGCTAATTTTTCACGGTACAATGTAGTTCATGCGAGTGGCACACGCATGGCTATCCCGATATATATCAAGTACTATATAACTTTCTTCAGACAAAATCTGGTGAAAGTTGGAGAGCTGGCAATCCCAACCCCCCCCCCCCCCAAAAAAAAAAAAAAAAAAATTAGAAAAAGAAAAAAAAAGAGAGAGAGTGTTAACACTTTTGAGACACATAGGTTAAAATAAGGATAGAAAGGAAACTCGGTAATGTTGCATCCCTAAGAAGTGTTCGTCCTCTCCTGCCCCTTTCGGCACTTCCTGTCCTCTTTCATTTGTAGCTCATTGTCTGCCAGCAGCATCACTGATGCCACATATATAACAAAAACCTTCGGGCATCCACCGACCTGAGGGTCAGCGGAAGGGAGCGGGACAGGGTGCGAGGAGTGACCCGCTTTCTCCGTGTCTTTGTGCACGAGACTGTCGTCACGGTGGCACCCTATTTTGAGGCCAGTCCGGCCAGAGGGGGAAAGGAAATTTCTTCTAATTGAACTATGATGCTTTGAACAAAGAGATCTGATTCTCCCCCTCAAAAAACTCCCCTCAGAAATAAGCTCACAAACCAGGATAGGTGAAATTAGTCTCCGGTTGTGTCTCTTTGGCCACCA
The DNA here is from genome assembly GCF_040938485.1 of Diadema antillarum. NCBI lineage: Eukaryota > Metazoa > Echinodermata > Echinoidea > Diadematoida > Diadematidae > Diadema > Diadema antillarum. The sequence continues at coordinate 1,252,457 of NW_027271550.1, forward strand.
CAAGATTTGTTCACGTATTACTAAAAGATTCGTTACTAAAGATTCGTTATGAATATAGTCTTGAATATTTCATAATAAATAAACTAAATTCTATTACTGATTTATTTATTCCATCGATGTGGTATAAAGGGAATGTTTTGCTAATTTCGTGCTCTACGTAAATGTGTGCTGCATCTAAACGCTCGTGAACTGCGAAATTCCTTAGATTATCATAATACAGTTTTAAAAGGTGCGGAAATCGTTGGACTTTAAACGGATCACGTTTGTGTGTGTGTGTGTGTGTGTGTGTGTGTGTGTGTGTGTGTGTGTGTGTGTGCGTGTGTGTGTTTCCGCTCTAATAGTTATACGTCATTATTGCTTCCTTGCTTTTTATCTTTTTCAAATAATCATGTGTATAGATGAGTGATTGTAGATCTTTTTTCGGGGGGGGGGGGGGGGGGGACTATAATAGGACAAGGTGGGGTAAGTAGTTACATTGTAGTTACTTTCCCCCAAAAGGGCCGGGGTAAAATACTCACTGGATGAAACCATCGCTGGGTCTATGCGTCACTGTCCACCTGTAGGCGGTAAAGTCTTTCCATCCGATCTTATTAGGATCGCTCCAAATCAGTTTTACCTATGGGGAAAAACAAACAAACACAAAAATTAATCATGATGCTATCAAAGCCATCAAGGACGATGATGGACATGAAAGATTTCCTGATAATTGATATGTCATTGATAACACTATACTGGACGACAGAAACCTTAAAACTCTTTACTCCTAATATCGCTGTAATCTTTTCATCTAGTTTACTGCCCGTACTTAGTTACTTCTTGTCCCTGTCAACGCTTAAACGCGCGAAACTGTCCGTTGTCTGATTATCTGTGTCGATAATTCATATCATCAGCAAAATACTTTTCCCAACAGAGGTTTCCATGAACTCTAGGTAAGAACCAGGGTAATTACCGTGGAGTTCACGTCTCACTTTTAAATATTTCTATGACTGGGATTCGTTCAGGTCATTAAGGAAGAGTGTGACAATAAATTACGGATAAAAGGCTTTTGCTCCCTCTCTTCCTCCCGATCACTAGTGGGAGGCATCACCCACGGTCTGGCGGGAATCTGTAACGCCTGCTTCTCATCATAGGGTTTTTCGGCTGGCGTCAGTCATGGGCGGGTTAGAAGCATTCATCACCCCGACACCTCCGGGATGGAAACAGTACCGGACATCGTTCATTGGCACGGGACCAACCTCCCGTTCTTTATACTATCCTTCTCTCAAATGAAGAACCTCTTTTTTTCTCTCCAAAACACCTCAAAATTCTAGAACGCGTCAAGTGGTTAAGTCCACGCAGTATTCAGCTCTATGCAAGTATTTGATGTGGCATTTGTCTGGGTGTAAGACACGACCAAGTCTTCCCATTCACTCATCTCTCCGTTTTATCTAATATCTATCCATCTATCCATCCACATACCTAGTGAATAATCGTTTTGTATGACGTTGTTAATTTGTTAATCATTCATTCCTAGTTCTTAAAATCAACATTCTTTCTTCTTTTTTCTGTTTAACACATTTGTGCGTTTTGTGGTTCATTATCATCCCTCATTGATTTAACTAAACCGATCAATGACACCTTGATCAAATCGACCGAATCAAATTTAAGACAGTGCAAAACGTATCGAGTCCACTTTCTTTTACTCTCTTTCAAAGATTTTCATACTATCATATTGAAAAATAAGAGTGAAAAAAAAAAAAGAACAAAAAAGGGACAAAACCCAAGAGAGTCAGAGAGAAAGGACGGGGGGGGGGGGGGGGAGAAGAAAGACACACACAAAACAAAAATGGGACAGAGATAGAAAAGGTTAGTTATCACAACATTTTTGCCGCAATATCCTGACGTTGTTATTTCAAAATATCAACTTTTATCCTCCCGTCATACAGGACAATATAAACTACTCCCGAGACGACTTGTGGCTACTAGGGCTAGTACTCGTCTCTTCCCTTTCCTTCCACAGTCTTAAATGACGTCACATCTGATTTTTATTAATATTCATCAGACATCTAATGCCGCCATTGATGCAAAATAAAAGCTCTTTGTTAAAGTTCCATTTTGGTTAATTTGAAATGCAAGAAATTAATCGTAGTTAACGGCATTAAGGATTAATCTGGTAAGCCAAAAGCTCCTGATAACTTAATGATCATAATAATGACCTGATAATCATAGAACTTCACCCCTTTAATCATCATCGACTATAAGCTTGGGTCATCAAAGAGACAGGAAAGAATCACAGTTCGTCGAAGTGATAAACTCGGATTAATGAAATTACTCTAGTAGGAGTCCGACTGCTTACAGAAGTTACTAAGTTACGAACGACGTTTTACAATCAATTTATCGTATTCTATTAATAGTTCAGAAACGTCTTCTCCATCGAAGTTGATTCTCTCTTTTTCATAGCTTTCACGTTCTTCTTTTTCTTGCACGACACTCTTCCTTAAGGAGAGGTTTGCTAGTTTCTTTTTTTAGCTCCAGCGGAAATTGAGTTAGGCTCAAATTTTGAGATCTTCGCAAACTGTTTCGGTTTCCGATCAAGAATCCTTTGGGTGGAGTATGCTGGAATAAAAGTGCAGCGGGCTGACTTTGGGGTGGGGGAGGGGAGCTGAAGAAAATAAAAGTGTCAGTACTGGAGAAAGGGCAAGGGGCATTGAGGTGGGGAGGAGGAGGTGGGACGGTGACATGGCAAAAAGTCTAGCGGTGACTCACTGTACATCCGATTTCAGCGCTCAGGGGAGTACGGCATGAACATGCCATGCACGGTCTGCGCCACTAAAACGCCCTCTAGGGGCCGAGAACGCGGGGGAATATTAAATGAGCGACTTGGGAATAGTTTCCAAATATAGCCACGATCGCTTTCTCGTCACTTTTTTTTTTTCGTTGCCATGGAGGGGTGCGGGAGTTTCCTCATGTGTAGAAATGTCAAGGTCGTATACGGGATTCAAGGCTGTTCTGGACGTGTTCTTTCACAGGCACTGACCACTGCCGTATTCTTCGTTGCTTGATAGTGTTGAACAAGCATCGTTACCTTTGTCAAAATATATCATCCAATCATCAATTTACTGTGTTCCTTTTTAGGATAGCATCATAATCATATGGGCATGGCATCTACACCCATTCCATAAATAAAAAGTTTTCTTTAATCTGACTCTCAGTTTGGAACACATAGAATCTACTTCTATGATAATCTGTTTATTTTCATATTGATCTTCCATTATGATCAAGGCATAACACTGCAGGAGTTCTTCTTCTTTTTTTCGTTCTCACCTGGTCTTCTGTGTCACCAGTGTGCCACATAGCATTTCTCAAGTATTCACCGGGACCAGTTGTAGAGTTGATCAGCTGTGGAGGCGACAAAGAAAAGATGGAAAATAGATACTTCTTTCAGGTCCACATCACTGCAGTGGTAACGACACATTTATTCATGGGTGCAGCTAGCCCAACGTCAACGCAATGACATGTAGTCGTCATCAACTAACAACTGTACGTAATTTTAATCGTGAGCAACTGCAGATTAATTTACTAAACATTGCTCATAAGCCAAGGTTTTGTGTTAACTTTTTGTCATTTTCACACAGCAATGCAAAATTCAAAATTCAAAACAATTCTGTTACATCATCTAGTGCGCACGTCAAATGACATGTTCTTTTTATGTGTTTCTAAATGTGAGAAAAGTTTGCAATCATAAATTTCGATTCTCTAAGAATCTTGTGACTAATGTCTGACGGGGTATTCAATATTAGTGTTAATAGACTAAATTCTAAATTTGGTGAACACTTTTTGTTTATGATCATTGTTATCAAATTTATATTCGACAGCTGTATCCGCATGATTAGGCAAATACTCTTCTTCCGCACTTTAATAGAAAGCTCACACAATGCGCGATACCGACCTTGAGCTGTAGGCCAGCCGTGGCTTCGGCCGGGCTGGGTTTGGGCTGCCAGTATCTCTGCGTCACCTGCTTCCACATGACGGCGTAGAATCGGTGGTTGGACTGGTAGCCGAAGATGAAGCCGGCGTAGTCGTCGTCCTTGGCGGTGTTCACGTAGAAGGTACCACTGAACTGAACACTCTCGAACTCGTCATACCCTTGGATTCAGGAAAGGAAAGAAATTCGTTTAACTAAGAAGACACGTATAGCCTGTGTGACTATTAGTTTCACGGGTAGTACTTTTTTTTGAGGGGGGGGGGGAGACTGAGAAGCAAATCTTATTAGCTGGCTTATATTATATAAACTCATCACAAAATTATAATTGACGGGGAAAGAGTTAGTGTCAAGGGTACGTACTAGCATAATAAATCCATCGTCAAGTCGCTGGAGAGTCTCCTGCTCATGAATACAAACACTTGTGGTTTCAATTTCAATTTCAATTTCAATTTCAACTTATAAGGACGCCTTGCAAAAACAACAAACAAACAAAAAAACAAACAATCAAACAAACTCTGCCAAATCTACGCAAATGAAGGATACTGTATGACCGTGAAGGCAAGATAATTAATATGGTGTGTAATAATGAGAAGAGAATCATACTCAAACGCAACATAAGATTAACGAATAGTGATCACTGAAAGAGTAGACACCAGGGCGTGGCCTTGGTAGGGATTTGTTAGACCATGGATTGACACTAACCTACAGCTAGACCAGGATCGCTGTTGATGGTCTGTACCAGCTCCAGCCCGTGGTTGCGCACCATCCAGTTGGGCTCCAGCTGCGAGGCTCCTGACGGGTCCATGGGCACCATCTGGAAGGCGGAGAGATCGGTACGCTGGATCATGGCGTTCTCCGGGCAGGCGTCCATGATGTCCGAGTAACCGTCGCCATCGAAGTCGGCCTCGCACGCATCGCCGCGACCGTTCTCTGCGATCGACATCGGGTGAAATAATTTTCAAATTATCATGACAGTGACAATAATGTTTATGACAATGATAATAACAGCAATAGTCACGTATATCACAATTATTATCATCATTACCAGTTATCATCATCATCATCACGATCATTATGTTTTTCATGGAATCAGTATATATAATCATTATCATCCTGACAACCACAATCAATCATCGATATAATTTTAATCTGTTACAAGTCAGACACCTCAATCTTCATTCGGTAACTTTACGAAAGAATGAAAACATGGGCAGATCTTGAAATTGGATGACTTTTTGGTTTTGTTTTGTCTTGTTCCTGCAAACATGTGTCTTAAAAAAAAAATAACTTCTCGTAAGAAACGGTCATTATCTGTGGTGAAATGTGTCATTCCTGAAGGCTGCTGCCCAGCCCATGGCCTAGCCCGTGGGGCACGTTATCACGGACAAATAGACGTACCATCGGTGTCATTCTGACTTGGGTTGAAGATAAGTCTGCAGTTATCATCGCGGTCGAGCACGCCGTCGTTGTCATCGTCGGGATCGCATGCATCACCTGAACAGTGTGAAGACAGACGAAAGTGACAAAATGTCTTAATATTTCGCAGGCAGGGGTACAAGCACTACTTAAAAAGCAGAACTATCACTCATACTAGTTCCATGCTATATGTTACATTAAGACTTAGTATGTGCCTGTTTTATGACTCGTGTGATTCTACGACTGTACATGTTTGGTTTAATGCGCTGAAAGAGCTGAAAAACCAGAAATTTCCCAACATGCAGTGGAAAGGAAAATTGCGCAACACGTGGCCATCTGATGAAAAATCTCCACGTGTTATATAGTCCTTGCAGATTTGCGTTTTGGTCAATGACACACAACTCACTCTCTTTGTGGATCACAGATGTTATTGTTTGACATCAGGATACGTTCGGGGAAGGGAGATTGAGAGAGGGATGGTGGAAGTCCACTATTGTCTAAAAATTGCACGTGCAGGATGCGAAACCGTGATTTGATATGACATCGGGGAATATTTCTGCGATGTTGCCATCAGTGTTTCGCACCGTTGTGATTGGATAAGAGGGACAATTTCCTCTTGACAACATGAAAACTTCAGCGGGAAGTGAACTCTAGCGTTGGGAAAAGAAAAAGGAGAGAGAGCTCAGCCAAGGCACGAGATATTGATTCGGGCATGTATGTCTGGGTCTCTGCCAACTAATTTCCCCTCTCCCTTTATCTTCTATTTCGCTAGAGGCTCGGAAAGAATCCTAAATTGCGCAAATTTCCTCCCCGTTTCTCCGATAGATTCAAGCGTGTGATAAGTTCAGAGGCCCTAAACTCCCAAAGGGCGCCTTACTCTTAATGCAATCTGCCGGGAAATGGATAGGAAGAGGGCTTCAGTGCTTGTTGGATTTACAGCGGGATGGGGGGGGGGGGGGAGGTAGGAGTAAGGGATGGCATCTTGAGAGCAATTCAGCTGCAATTACACGATGAATAGGAGGAAGAGAAAGAGCATGAGCAGGGAAGAGAAATCCCAGAGCGGTAACAACCAGAACTAATATTTGGGGAGCGTGAGCATTCATGATAACTTGACGAGATGTGAAGACAAATTTCCCAAGAGCTAGCTTTTGTGACAAATTAGAAACTGACCTGGTTAAACAAAGGGGTTGATTTCGATGATACATGGCATTGTTATCATAACTTCCCTTGGCTGATAACCTATTTCGATGGGCAACATCTATTTTCTACGAAACCATCAGGGGGGAAAACCCTGGCAAGTAACCCCAGATAAGCTAGATGTGAAAGATCTATCGGACAATATCGCACTTGCGGTACAGGCTCAGTTGCTCAACATGGGTACTCTGTTCTACATTTTAAGATAAATCTTTAGAATACCCTTCACCCCACAAAGAATTCTTGTCCAAGTTTGTAGGGTCAGTGTCCATGTACAGCAATGAAAATTATCCTTATCTGTGTACTCCTCCTCAGCATCACTTTTGTCCATGGCGCGATAATTATATAAGAGAACATTTCATTCAAAGAAAGAAGTGAGAAACAGCCTAGTAAAAAGTAACACCTCTTTCTGAATATTCTGGCCTTTTAAACGCCATTGTGTCATGCAACTATAACGTGGATGCCTCACATAGGTGCAATGACCACTTCACTGACAAAAAAAATTGTAAAGTTCACAAGCTTTGTGTCATTCGTGTCCTAAACGATTTGTTTAGTGAATAGAATGTCATTACTTCCACTATTTCTTCGAAAACACATTTTCTCCCTGACTCTGATCAAAATTTGTCGATATTATATATTAATGTGTTCCTAAATACCTTCCCTTACAAGGAATAGAAGTCACTTGTATTGTGGCCCTAGTATGGGAAGTCATGTTTGATTGGCAACGAAGGGTCAAAATTTTTCCTATCGGTTCTAAAATCGCGCCCTGATTTTCAATCCTCTGCAGGTCATGTAGGCCTATCAAACACATATAGTGCGTTTTATGTGTTGAAAACGTCTCTGCATTTTTACTCTGCACGAAATTAGCATGGTAGAACATTATTTTGTTTTAGTAGTCATAATTGCTGATGATTACGTTCTCCTCAATTCACTAACCTAAGCCATCGTTGTCGTGGTCCTTCTGGCTGGCATTAGGGATACCAGGGCAGTTGTCTAGGTTGTCCTGGTGACCGTCGCCGTCCTCGTCGATGTCGGTGTCGCATTCGTCACCCACATTATCGTCATCGGTGTCGATCTACATCAGAGAAAACGGACGGGTTTGTTTAAGGTATACTGGTGTAATAATTCGCTTGAAGATATGATTCTGATTGAAAAACTACTAAATATATTGACACTGAATTGGTGAATTGGATCATTATTTTAATTTTCTGTATGGGTGTGTGTAATTCATGGCATGGTTTTGGATCTCATTAATTCCCCCATCCCCTCTTTCTTTCTTCCTGTCTCTAAATACAGGAAATACACCTTACTACCAAAAAGAGGCAGAAACAAACAGCTTGGCATATTCATTGGCAGTTACGAGAATGAGAGACGAGCATGCGATATTGTCATACGACATTTTGGAATGTGGTGAAAATAACGGCTATAGGGAGTAAATCGCATTGGCTGTTTTCCATTTGATCTGAACGATTCAAATGTCGTGTCAACCACAAATTACTCCCCACTCCAGCGTAGTGCAAATGATGAATTGCAAATAGACTTAAATAAGTTTGTCACTGAAATTGATAGAAATGCTCTCAAACCAAAAAAGAGACACAATAATTCATAAATTTAATTCAACGAGTCATAAAGTTAGACTTGCGCATGCGCCACGATTATAACCCTGTTTCCTCCTCACTATTCCATTGAATAACGATCATAGAGGTTTTGTCACTCTTAATGGACCAGGTAAGAAGTTGAAATATTGTTAGAGTCTTCCATGACGTCATAGTCCTTTTGTCCACTCAGACGACGGCATGGTCTAGCCACGCCCTCACACGTACCTGGAAGGGGTTGAAGTCGAAGGGACAGTTATCGCACACATCGCCAAAGTTATCGGTGTCGCTATCGTCCTGGTTTGCGTTGGCGTGCTTGGGGCAGTTGTCCATCATGTTGTCCCAGCCTGCATGTCAGAAAGTCGTCAACAGATGAAAAAAAAGTATGAAAAAATAATGCCTCCGGCACTCTTCGGCGGAGGCATAAAAAATGATCATGATAAGAATTAAGGGAAGGAAGGGAAGGGAAAGTGCAACAAACTCATGTTTTGCTCTCTGGTTTTAAAAGTCTCTAAAATCACGTCCACAATCTTTGCCAATAACAAGGGAAGCGAGTTGACAAAGTGCGCGCAAACAGTTACACACACACAAAAAAAATAAAACCAGAGGTCCTCACTGTAACCTCGTCTGGAACAAACAGTGTCTCACTAATGAGCGGAAATAAGCTACATCATCCATTCATTGATTTTTGGCGAAGGGCCACGACTTCTCTGAACGATATATCAGCAAGTGTTTACGATAATTAGCTGTCTAGGAGAGCAACACATGACAAAGGTAATCTCCGGTGACCTCAGGCGTCACTTACCGTCGTCGTCGATGTCGTCGTCGCATTCGTCACCATATTCGTCACCGTCAACATTTTCCTGCCGCTTGTTGGCATGTCGAGGGCAGTTGTCACAGGCGTTGCCGACGAGATCGCCGTCCTGATCCTCTTGCCAGCGGTTTGCCACCAGCGGACAGTTGTCCTGCGGAATGACGGGGACAGAGTGACGATGGGAGGTAAACGAGTTTCATTTCGAGGAGAAATAGAAAATTGATAGCTTAATGTGATAGCTTGTTGAGTCTTCATGAGTAGGATAACTTGGTTTCTGGCTCCCACTCAGCAAAGCAATTATTACTCCCTGACAAGAATTAGTACATTGACTCCTGAGAAGTCATTTCATTCTGAAGCTGGGGCGTCAATATATTGCCGTGTAAAACATGCTCACCGGCAGCAACGAGGTGTGTACTTACTATTCCACGAAGCTGTACATACAGTTTTACATTTACGTCTAATATATTCCTTGAGATCTTTTGCATGCACTCAGAAGACGCAGAAAAATGAATGATCATAAGACTGAGTATAAGTGAATTGGTCCAATCTGATTCAAACTGTGACCTTACCCTCTCGTCAATGATGCCGTCGTCGTCGTCATCATCGTCGCAAGCGTCTCCCTCTCCGTCCCCATCATTGTCCTCTTGACCGCTGTTTGGCACGCTTATGCAGTTGTCCTAGAATGTCGAGAAAGAAAGAGTAGAATGTAATCAGTCATGCGGGTCTGGAGACCTGCAAAATGTGGGTGATATTTCATGATTTGTAGTCCTGAATTTAGAGTCTGGTTATATTTCATGCCTTAGAGAGAGTGAGAGAGAGAGAGAGAGAAAGGGAGAAGGAGAGGGAAAGTATTGTAACATAATAAATGTAACTGCAGTGGGAATAAACGAAATGGAAGCAAGAATTAGAGCATTCGCTCTTCATCAATATCATACACATTTAACTAAAATCATTTTTCTAAATATGAATTGCAGCAGCGTTTCTTGATATCGATTGGCATCCCAAGTCCCCTGTTAGAGTGTATATAAAAGGTGGAGTTCTGAGATCTCAAACCTTTTTCCGCACCGTAACGACATGAGGAGAAAATGACGGTCACCGACTATGGATAGCCCTTACCTTCACACAGTGAACGTAGTCACCCATTCCAGAGCAGTCGAGATCGATGTCGGGTCGACCATCAAGATCGCTGTCGAGTCCGCAAGCGTAGCCATCCCCAGCGTATCCAGTTCGACACTGCAGATACGGCGGTAAGAAACAAGGAGAGAGAGAGAGAGAGAGAGGAAAACATGAAAATTACTTATCTGAATATCTCAATAGACAATTGTCGATTATCGTATTCCAGCAGTAAATATATTTCCTTCATTGCTGCATCGCTGTAGTAGAAGTAGTAGTAGTAGTAGAAGTAGTAGTAGTGGTACATGTAGTAGTAGTAGTAGTAGTAGTAGAAGTAGTAGTAGTAGTAGTAGTAGTAGTAGTAGTAGCAGTAGTAGTAGTAGTAGTAGTAGAAGTAGTAGTAGAAGTAGTAGTATCAGTAGTAGTAGTAGTAGTAGTAGTAGAGTAGAAGTTGTGAGATAAGTAGTAGAAGCACTATAGTAGTATAAGTAGAAGATGAAACAGTAGTAAGAAAAGTAGCAGTCCCTATGGTGGTCGTAGAAACAAAATATTATAATTGGATATAGCACTATTAATGGAGGTAACAATAGTAAAATAACAAGAACCAAATAAGAATATGAATTGCAGTGATAGAGATGGGGGTCATCGATGCTCAAATACACACACAATCTACACAGTAGGAACGTGGGGGCATGCAGCGCAAAATATCTTGTTATTCCCAGTCATACAAACAGGAACCACAGTTCTCTCAGAAGAGTGCGGCGCCGATTGTCCTATTTGTTATTTTCTCAGACGAGGTCATTTTCTTTTTCTTATTTTGACTCGCTTGTCCATGGGAATTCACCTTTTGAAAAAGATGACCTACAAATAGGTCAATATACTGTGGTATATATTCTGAAGTAAAAAAAAAATTGTGATAAACAGTCGCTTCGTTAGCATATCCGATTTCATTTGACGGTGAATCATATCATTCCGATTGTAAATGGCAAGGCAAAAAATGGTTGCTGTTTTATAATCTTAAAAAACTGAATTCAATGAAGAAAAAGAAAACTTTGAAAAAAAAACACTCGCAAGTATGTAACATACAAACATGGAAACCAAGAACTATTGTTTGTCAAACAGTCTCCGCTCACCTATCGCAACGTTACAGTATTCTCTTCCCCTTTCATGCATTTTCCAGATTGAAAAAACAACATGCATGACGAAAAGAAAAAGTGAATACCGAGTAGCTATTGAACGAAATTATTTAAACATGCCGATTACAACATCAAATTGCTATCTTTGGGGATGAAAATAAGGATGCAATTCTTCTGTACTAGTGAGTATGTTTACATTGGAAGAAAACAAAGCCTGTTACGGTATATCGCTCTATCACAAAGAAATGAATTACTATTATAAACAAAACATGTGTTTTGTTTTCTTCTGTTGCAACATAGCTTGTTTTATGAGTGACTAGATAATTCTCGTCAAGTTTTCCAAAAGTACATAGCATTTTCTTTTCATGTCGTTTTCTCAAACTGCAACGTATGAAAACTCAATACACGCGCTACTAATACATCACATTGTAGTGTGCTTCAAGAGTTGTAAGGGCCGTCTACTGCTGGTATGAAGGTGACGTCAACACTGACGTCACAGCATGCCCATGCATTACAGTACAAAACGAGACATGTCTTCGCAGAAATAAAGTGGAAGGCAGTAGCTATTCCAGGGTACGACCAGGGAGGGGGAAAGAGACACCTTCCTGGTACGAGTTCTCCCCTCGGGATCGAGCCCTGTATGCGAGTACCACGAGAGCTCGTTCGTCGGAAGAGGGAGCGCTATCTTATACCTCACGATTCTTATCGACAGGTAGAAACTGACCGACGTGTTTGATCAAAATCTGCGTTTACAGAGTTTGTGGTTTTTATGACGGAAACCTGATGGGACAAGGAGGAAAAAAAAAAACATAATATACCAAGTCTGATTCAACCAAATGACGCAAAGGATCTGTTCCTTGTTCTTCAATTACCCAGTATCGTTTAAAGTTGATAAGGAGAATTTCTCAAACGAGTTATCACTCACACCATCAGTGTCACGCAGAAAGGGTTTTACACTTCACCTAATGGGCCTGATATACACTCATTCATTCTATGTTCTTTACACCAACAACCTTTTATCTAAAACATACTGAACATGACATATGTAATAAGGATTTATATATTCACGCTCCATCCAAATATTTTAACACACACTTTTCTATTAAATATACTCTGAACGCTGTTCATACCCAAACACAACATCATTCTGGAATCTACGTAGACAGACAGACAGACAAGACAGATAAAGCCCACAGACAGACAAATAGACACACACACATACAACCACACACGACATTTCCTTACATATATCAAAAGCCATTCATAACGCTTTGTAAGATCACACATCGCTTCTCCGTCGTCCTACTCCCGACGAAGAAGCCCTCGTACTGAGATAATTTCTTATTGAGAGAAAGAAGAGAGGGAAAGAAAGAGACTGAGCGGGGAAAAAACCTACATCAAAAACCCGTGTGCACCTCAAATTCAATTGGCGTATCCCTGACCCCTTGCGGCAACCTACCCTACAGCTATGGTCACGAAATGTGAGGACTCCGAACAGACATATCAGCGGGTCATTATCGTGCAAGCTAACGAATGCCCAGAGGCGGCACGCACGATTGAACGACACCCTGCCGTGAGAATAAGAAGTATTTAAGTCAGTTTTTTTTTCTTACTTTTATATGAAAACAAAAGTGTACCCAGCGTATTATCAAAGATTGGCGGGAAAGGGCGCTGTTCATCTCACTTCTCACTACACAGAGATAATCTTGAGAAGTGGGTGATTGTTTTCAAATTCCTACTTCGTAATACTTCTGATCAGCGCGGAGATGCCGTCATATTGAATTATCTCAAATACCCCACGACTGTCAGCGCGGGCGGTAGTCAGAGCAAAAGAAAAAAAAAGAATACAATAAAAAAGAAACGATTGACAGATGACTTGTCGCGTCCTGCTTTGAAGTTCTCGCCATCTTTCAGATGTCATAGCTCACATTGCAGAAGGCTTTCTCGTTCGAGAAGTGCCTAAAGAAGGCGGTATCATCAATGGCGAAAAACAAACAAACAAACAAAAAAATACACAAAACACAGAGCCGTTATCCATTTCACCTTGGCACTGGCGCTATTCAATAGATTAGTAAAAAAACCATGAAATACCTTTCATATTGACAAATAAATTTTCTGAAAGCTGATAGTGTTACTGTTGCTTAACATTAAGTTAAAAGTCATACATACTACTCCCCCTCCCTTACATTATGTAGATTTAAAAAATGAAGACGAAAAAAGGGTAGTTTTGGGGTTCTTAGGTGACTTTCAACAAACCACTCATGCTACTCTGTTTGTTTGTTTTTTCGATATTCTCTTTCAGCCATTTCAACACCAATTTTCATCAAACAAACTTCTTAATTCCTCTTAGGATTGTATGCTCTTTAATATTTCATGTAAGTGGTTTCTAATCATCTCACAAAAAGTTAAAACCTGAATCACCACCTCATCCAAAGCTATACCACCCCTTTAATGGTGGTTTGGGTAGGTACAATAGAAATATGACCAGAAAACCCCAGAGTGCTAAATTGTCATTATTTCCTCTTCCTGCTGGCAGTCAATGCTTTTTGGTGTCCAATGCAATAACGCACTCAGGTATACTACCGATGACACATGTCATGATCCATTATAACGCCGATGGTGAAAAGAAATAATAAAACAGAGGGAGGGATGGCATGCTGTATAAACGAGCATCATGTACCCCAGAGAGGTGGGAGAGCCCCTCCCTGATGTACCTGTAAAAGGAACTTTTTGACATTGCCACCCATCGAGCTGGAGGAATTCTGATATTGTTGACAGATTTAGACGGGGCTCCCGCGCACGGAATTTGGTCTCTTTTGTCTACTTTTTTCCAGCGCTGACGACATGAGCCTCAACCACGGGCAAGAGCAGAGCGCGGGGGCCGAGCGAAGTTCACGTGCCGATGGAATGTGAAAATGTTGTTTTATTATCGCAGACTTCTCTACGCAAACAAGTGACCGAGATCAGCAGAAATTTCATGATCTGATGATGTTGAATTGAAGTTAGTCACCAGGGGCAGAAAGTCTTCGTGGAAAATTGCGGAAGAAGTGACAAACTAAAATCATTGACATGAATTTGACGTGTGACCCTTTCTAGAGTTATTACTTCAAAGCGGCTTCAGCTCGGAAATCATAACCCTGTGCATGAGCAACATATCATCAGCTGATGGCTAGATATCAGAAAATATGACTAGACTAAAAACGTCATAAAAACCCTCCTCTTGAAATATGAAATAAAGAAGAGGAAGAAGGAAGATGGAGAGGGGGGCGTTAAGGGGCGGAGAAGAAATGGAGACATGCACACTAAATAGAATACGAATGAGGGGCGGACGAGAAAAGTGAAAAAAAAAGAAGAAAGCAACTAAAGAATAGGGACATGATGACGTGTCGAACAAATTGAAAGTAGGAGAAAACAAAAGAAGGACAAAGTAGAAGATAATTATAGACAGAGGGAATTGAGAGGCCTGAGGATGAGGGAAGATGGGAGTACACTGAGAACAGAGAAAGAAGCAGAAGACACAAATGCACCAAAGAATGATGAGAAAAGGGTACAGACAACGACAACGTCGTTGTCTTGTCCTCATTGTCTGAATAGGACCATGGACCATAAGACTATATGTGAACAGAATACGGGTGATAAGGTGGCATACCGCCTTTGTAATTTACTCTAAATCTTGCTCAGTTTCTGAAGAAGCACAGCAACTTGCATCCGTGTGTTTCCTCCATGTATATGTTATGCTCTGATCTAAAATCGCAGCAGAGGAGCTCGCAGATAACGGTAGAAAAGAAGTTAACACCCATTACAGGCACGACACGTGCACTCACAACGCCTTCATTTCAACACAAGCTCGTACAGACACGTAACCCTTGTTCGAATAATGGAGAAGAAAATGAAATATATATTTCATCCAAGTATCTCGTTTATGAAAGAGGGGTGGGGAGGGAGGAAAGACACTCAATATAATCAGTCACAGGAGGGAAGTATCATTACTTCCTTGGTCACAGCAACAAGTAGTAACATGAGTTCTTAACATACCCGACATCCATACTGCGGCTGACTGTATGGCCCAAAGAACGTGCACTTCGCATCTGCGGCGCAGTTGTGCGTTCCTTCCGTGCAAGGGTTGATAGGAATACATTGCTGTGGAGGGAAAGAGAGATATTTCAGAAGAAGTCTCAAGGTTAGATATACTCTATATGTCACGTAACCCATGCAAACATACATATACAAGGCTAATAACAGTCATACATGATTTGTATTTGATTTGTTGTCCTGAAACCAAGAAATGATCATAATCAAATTAACCTTCTGTGAGACGAATAGAAGATGTTGTCATGGTGACGATGAGCCCCCCCCCCCCCCCCCCCACCCTTAAAGAAATGTCATGGCATCCAGCGTGAACTGAACAGGCGTAGATGTCGGAAATGAGTTTCATCACGAGGGAAATTTGAAATCGTCATGCACAATAAACAAACTCTCACCAGGGTCATTACGAAAACTGATGTTACCGACGACAAAGAAAAAAGATTAAATTATTTCAATCGAACTTAAGCAGACTCGTTCATAATATTAAAAAAAGGATATGTTTGCTGGAGGTATAGGAGCCAATATGCGAGTAAAAACACTATTATGCTGAATGAGAGAAGTGGGTGCTTCAGGACATTCACCCTACAGTCTTTATGTATCCATTCAGCAGGAATTCTTCGTCTTCCTGAAAAGTTTCTGTTACTCCGATCAAGACGTCAAACCGAAGGATAAATCCCTTCAAAACGCTTCGTGTTTTCGTTTCATCCATTCCATCGAATGGTCATTCTACGACAGCACTTCACAAACATTTGATTGCTGCTAGCAAAACACACGTGCAGCCCAAGGACAACAAACAAGTGCAGTTTGATGCCCTTTTTAAATGCCGAGGACGCAAGACTGCGAAATCTATCAGGGCAAGTCTCGGCTGGAGACAACCGCGGCCGGCCGGTGCCAAACGTACGTGACCTTTGACCTTTAAGACGAGCTGTCCTTCGAAATAAGGAAAATATGAAACATAGCAGCTCGAATAGACCTTCAATCGCACACCTGTATTCTAACTATATTCGCCAATACCTCCAGACTAAAAACTGCCCGTAAATAAGGGGGGACGTCGTCACCTTCTCAAATGTTGGCGATTTTCTTCCCGGTGCAAACTTCAGGGAAACGGCTTCTCCACGATTCCTTACACATTTCCACTTCCTAAGTCGAGGTGTACAGCTATAACGACATACTTGACCCCCCCCCCTTCCCCTTTCCTTTCTTACCTGACCTCTCCATTCCTGTCACCAAACTATCTTTGCATGGCGACACCCATCTACATTATGCCAGGATCCCATACTTGAAATAATTCCTATGGAATCTTCCCCATTTATCGCATCTAAATCCAGAGACGGATAAGTCAGTGGTGACAGGGACGTATTTTCCCTGAAGATGCAGCGGTCGTACCAAATGTTGCAAACAATACTATGACACTTAGCAGCAGAACCAAGGTGTGATCCGATGAAAGAAAACTTAAATAATGGTAGGATTGGGATTTTTGCGATAGCAATTAATCGGAGCTCATCGATGTTCTTCATCGGATCCGATTACATGCAATGATGGCAATTCACATTTGTCGTTATCACACTAACTAAGTGCTGCCTGATCGTCTTCTCAACGTGGGACGATGTAAGCTGGTGGATTATCTAAGGTCGATTTTTTTTCCTCCCCCGTGGGAATATCCGGACATGTGTTCAGTCCGATCAAAGCGGTGACGAAACATTAACGTGACTTTGATGTCGTTGGACTACAGTCACCACCACTTGGAGGGTTTATTTGTGCAGCACTGGCTCCATCAGGGACGAGGATGTTATTCACAACGGCGAACTACTTTCCAAAGAGCGGGAGTAGTACACGTGGAATGTGGGTCAAGAAGCTTATTTGTCTTCCTCTCCTTTTTCTTCAATAAATGTGACAAAATGAATAAGTGTCTGGAGAAAATATAGCAGTATCTAGGTCATTTTGCGTAAACAGCCAAGCCACTCACTTATTGCCACCTACATGTAGTCAATGATATTCTTCAAACAGAAAAACATTAACCCAAATGTTTCATCAAAAAGTAAGCTTATCGATCTAAATAAACAGTGCTGAAACATGGCTTTATAGAAGATAAATATATTATGTTACAAATAAAGAAAACAGTAAGGAGAAGGGTAATGAACTTGAGCCTTGGGCAATGGGGAACATTTCCGGACCACGGCTAAGATCGTCGCGGATGGTGATGGTGACTAAAGGTGCGACAGCCCGAAAAGTAAACAGATGTAACTGGGCGTGTAACATGAAGCGTCTCAAGGGGGCGCGATTTCCCCTTCTGGACTTCAAGAGTAGAAAGGTCATGGGCACCGCTGACTGTCATCGGGCGCTTCGTTGCAGCTCCGCCCAGCTCTTCTCCAACCATTTTTTTGGCAACCGTGAACCATTTTCCTGCTGAACCCTTCCTCCTGCACCTCCCTCCCTCCCTCCCCTCCCCCTCTCTCTATCTATAATCTCCCTCTCCTCCTTTCTACTCAACCCCTAACGTTTTTCTTCTTCACGTGCTCAAACATCACGTTCACTCAATTCCCTAGATAACTACTATCGCTTGGTTTCGCTTATGGAATTAAAAAAAAAGAAAAAAAAAGGGATTTTCGGTGCCAACCTTCTTTCTATTTCCCGCCTAAGGACATTAATCTTTTTGTAAATGTCTTAGACATCATAAAACCACATTACTTAACTTTTTCCCTCTTCATGCATACCAAACAAACATTTCGCCCGTGCCCCCCTCATTCACCCCTACAAGGTCCAGAAGGCCAATACGGCCCACTCGTATTGATTCCCTTGATACTCATGTTTCTCCTTCTTTCTCATCAAACTCATTTGGCATTCCAGTCACTGACAATCGCTACGATGACATGAGCTTTCCCCCCCCCCCCCGTACCAATGAAAGAAAAATTGCTGAGTAAGTGTAAATGATCATGATTTCAACGAGAATATTTTTCACGGGCATTTTGATAGGGAAAAAAAATCACTACCAACTGGATTCAAAGTTTGCGAGAAATCTTCGTCCTTGTCAAGTGTCACTGCTATCGACACTGCTATAGATCATATTGCATGATAACGTTTGGTTGTGAACCCTTTATAGGAGAGGGCATGTTTAGAGATAGACATCTACAAAGAGTTATTGCCTGCCACAAAATGTTGCGACCTTTTTGCTCTTCTATCGCTCAAAAATGAATAACACACAACAGCTTTCAGTTGCTATCACTCCTATATGCTGACACCATCTGCTGCATTTTTTGGATTTTGGAGTACTCGTCATTTAATTTAGACGTCAAGTATCTCTGCTTTACTCTAGAGATACATTCAATTATCTTTTTTTCTCCTTCTTCTTCTTATAGATAACAAGAAATGTTACCATCTTTGAACAAAAAAAAACAAACTCAGAATGTCTGCAATCATGGATGGAAACACAAAAAGCCAAGGATATCTGCTTAGGCAAACCAACATTACAACATTACAACATCGAAAAACAGTACGTGCATGCCTATTCACGTTGGTTTAATTCACACTATTATCACGTCTATAAAAACATGATATCGAAAGCCGATCTGCAGAAGGCCGGTATAATGGCCAGGGTTCATTCTTACCTGCCTATACCTGCTGGCGTGGAAGATACCAATTCCATTGGGCTGGTTGCCACGGTAACCCGCCGGACACTCCAGACATGAGTAGCCGGGTACACGGTTGACGCATCGATGCTGTCCGTCGTAGTTAAAGCAGGTGTTGTAAACTTCTTGGCACTGCAAAAGGGGTGAAAGGCAAGAAAAACAAACACATAAGAGTACATGAAAGCACCTGAAAATACCTGTCTCATCTTTGGAATGAAAATAGACGTTTATCGGGCGGGCATCTCCATAGTTTCTCTGTCAAATTTGATGGTGTTTGCTTTCGCTAATCCTGCTACGTCATTGCTCATTCCTTTGCCCGTTTTTCAATACTTTCTAACAGTGGGCGCTATAATGTGGCCCAACTCTTTTTCTTGGAATGCTCAGGCATGTCTTACGAGGAGCGACAGTTGGTGGGTGGCTTACAGCTCTGATTTCGTTGTGGTTTGAAAAAAAAATGCCCTGAGTCATCTTAAAATTTTTAGAATAACAACTAATGCCTGCATGTTGCGGTATAGCTGCTGATGCCTGTTGTGGTATAGCTGCTGTAAATCACGTATGCAGCGGCGCACAATATTGCTACCCGTATCTTGGATAGGTTGCAAACTTACTAGCATCACACTCCATGTCACAGTGCATTCAAACGCATAAACAAACACACACACACGCACACACGTATACACCAACGACTGCTTTTAGTACTGTCATGAAATATCAACAGCAATACACGAGTTGTTATTCAATATGGATTATACCAAGCATGAAGAACAACAATTCTTTCATACGTACAACTCCAAAAATAACGAGCATTAGACCTGCGACGTTAATGTTCTCGACTTGCCTCCTTCCGGTTCCGGGTTGGACAATGGAAACAGCTGTCTCGGGCATGTGTAGAACAACATTCTTTTGTTGCCTAATAGCGGCGTCTCTTCCCATAGCAGACCTACAGCTTGCCATTACACAACAGCAAGATATGGGATGAATAATTTGTCTGAAAGGTCGCTTACCTCGTTCACGTCATGGCAAATTTGACCGTCCCCGCGGTAGCCAACTGGACATGGCCCACACTCGAACACGCCTTCGTCTGAACTTCTGCAGTCTACACCCTCGAAGCAGGGGCTTGACAGGCATCCGTCTGAAAGAACATTATTTCCCGCGTAAAGATTTACGGGATTTGATTTGATCCGACGCCCTCCGTTCTTACGGTTCAAGACGGAGACTGTTGGTACCTGAAGTATACTTTACAATATAGGCCAAAAGTTCATTGAGGCAAGGGGCTTCAGAAGCTCCCTGATTGAAGACAGACTGCATCAAAACAACAATTGATGGAATTAACTGGATTCTTTAACAACATCTTTGACAGGGGAACAAGTTGAATGAATTGATTGTGGGTAAGCCTGGATGAAGACAAGGCATTTGAAGAAAAGGTCTTTGATGCGCAAACCCTTTTCTGACGCGACAATATGCTGTTAATGAAGTATCGTAGCACAATCAATTCGGTTTTTTTTTTTACTTTATTTAAATTTTGCTATATACTCTATATGCGATGAAGGAAAGTGAGAATTATCATATGCGTATTCTTATGAAAATAATCTTTAAAAGCAATTTGTTTGTGTTGGGTAAGGGGCAATTTCATATCATAAGAGTTCATTTACCAAATCCTGACATTGGTTGCCATGTAAAGTCATGAATTCCCCCCCCCCTTTTTTTTTTCAAGCTAACACAAAGCAGTTTGCAACAGCAGAGTAACAACCATGTGTTGGGGGGGGGGGGGTGGAACTAATGGTCTGTTTACAAGATTCACAAGAACATTGATGTGGATGGAACCTGGGCACATTTTGCAACGATTCAGTTTTTAAAATTAACAACCGCACACTTATGACCTTAACAAATCCTTGCTAAAATCCTATGCGAGCGTCGAACGAGCTTCATTTTACTCGTTGCTCAATTTGCAATTTGCGAGACCGGTTCCAGTTCTTAACAAAGCGCTGGCAAACACTGATTCCTATTTCCTGGTTTACACAGCTGGCAGTACTCTCTGCTTTTCTTTTTTGTTTAATTATTTTCTCTTATTTTACCTTTTTTCCGTCATCCAGGACAGACTTTGCGTCAATATCAAGAGTTAACATAATCAAAAATACGTACACCCCCACCACAAAAAAAAAGAAGGAAAAAAAAAGAAGGAAAAAGTGTCTACAATGCAGACAAACAGGATCAAGCAATATTTTCATTTCAGCGACACTATGATGAACACGTGCATCCGATCTGTGTTGGGGCAAAATAAGGTAGGCACGTTCCTTTTGTGTATGTTTTCCATGAAGTTGAATTATTCCTCGCGCCAAATCACAAAAGAGAAGCTACCATCAAGCGATGTTCTGTAATCATTGGCAATGAAGTGAGTGAACACTCCTCCCTCCTCGTCTATGAAGTGCTTACTGCTATGTGTGTAAGTTTCTGACAAGTGTTCTTTCGTATAATAGGCTACTTTAATACATCACTGTTATGAGACACGCAATGTGAAAATATCTATGCACATTGTATTTCTTTTGATATATGTATTATACATCACATCACAAACTAAGGAAGGAGAAGATAGGAAGGAGAGGGGAGATGAAAGGAAGGAGAGGAAAAAAAGCAGAAGGAGAAGAAGAACGCTAAAGGAAAAGCAGAGAAGGAAAAGTGGGGAAGTTGGACTCACCAATTGGGCACGGTTTCTCATTGCACATCTGTTCCTGACGTGAGATGCCAGTGCAGTTCCTGCCGCCGTGGGCCGGTGCGGGACTGTCGCAGAAGCGGAATCTTTCCTGTCGGCCGCCGTCGCAAGAATGGGTACAGGCCGTCCAGAGTGACCACTCACCCCAGGCACCGTCCACTGCAATGTGAAAGCAAAGGGGACTGTCAATGACCTATGTAATTAGAAAATGATAGAGGACGTCTTTTACGGTTGCACCCAGTACTTCGTCGATGTAAAGTATCCTCAGGAGAAAAGTATAGGTTGTAATGACGACGCTTATGAATGCGATTTTTTTTTAATGTCGATACTAATCAAGGTTGGATTTTGATTGACTGTCAAAAATTGAGAGGTGAATTGGGCATACTTGAATACGAAGGTATGACATTTACTTCTCTTTCATACTTCATTTTCCATTCCATAATATTTTAGTTTATTGGATACTTTTGTTTTTACTGTAGTTTTCCCTACCTCGTTTGAAATACGCCAAATCATAAATCCGAAAGTGTGAAGAGGTCCGGATAAAACATATCCAAACAAGTTTAAATTGATAAACAGACGATGTAAGTCAGAGAAGTAGAATTAAAAGAGTGTTTATTCTACAAGTTGAACCCAATTCAATCGGAAGTCCGGTAAAGATCTGTAACAACATACTCCAGCGATTGCAGGATTCTACAACCAATTATTATGCTTACGATGATATCCTTATCCTGGTCTACAGACAGAGATTTGGTTAGTTAGGGAAGGAAGGGAAGAATTTCCGAAATCCTGAGGCAAAACATTTGATATCCCCCGAGGAAATTGTGTCCAGAAAATGGTTAAAGACCAGATCAATGTCTGATCACATTTACACCTCAACTGTGTGCCAAGCAGCCAGCAACTGACGGCTTCAAACCCCGGCACTGGTGGCGTCCCAAGGAGCGGACCGACTGCACGTGCAGTCAATCTCGTTTACGATCATCCGCAGGTCCTGACTAGATTACAGTTTACCATTAATTCGTGCATAGCCACAACAATAGAAGCCGAGAACGGAAGACAATCACGGTTGATGCCACGTTGAGTGTCTGCCGTAATACCTTATCATTTATGGGATTTATTGTGGTTTTTTATTGCTAAATTCCGCCCAAACTGTCTGTACGTGAGTAGGATACGACAGGAACTATTTCCCCTCTATAAAGCAGACAATCACGCATTGTGCACGTGGGAAATATTGTCACTTTATTCAACCCTTAACGTCCCCTTCCTTTCGCGCATTTTGGAAATCTCTCAAGGGATTTCAATGATGATAATATACATGTTTGTTGAAAAAAAAAGATAACATTGTAATGAGGGGCAATTAGAATATTAGTTTTGGTGTGGACAGGTCGTAGAGATAGGTAATTTCCCCAAAATAAACTTTCAAAAATGACATGACGCGTTACTCTCTTTATAGCACATGGGAACTGGAGGGGTAACTGCTCAATTTCAAGAAGGGGTAGCAGTTTACTTCAAAACTTTGACAGACGAGACGGTACGTAGATGCCTGACGTAAATTTCTTATGTCGGGGAAGATCCGATGACTTCTTTTTAAAGAAAGGCTAATCTGATTGGGAAATTCCTCTTCCGCAAAGAGATTAAGGGGACAGGTTTTGTCCAGAAATTTTCGAAAACAGGATGGATATCCCAATGTTTGATGTCTCAAAGACTTGACGATACACAGGTAACGCAGGGGCATAACTTAATGAGCCAGTTGTGTCTTCGCATTTGGCAAAGTCAAGAGTGTGCGCTCCTTGAAATCCCCGAATAGCCCTGGAAAGGTGCCTGTTTTGTGATTTCAATTAAGAAAAAAAAAACACACACACACAAACACACACACACACACACTCAACTAACCAAACATATCCTTTTCATCACTTTCACTGATGTGCAAGCGATCTGTAGGTCTGACTTTTGTCCATATGTAAGTGATCTTGACATACTCAATGATCTCTAAGCATCGCACAGTTGACGATTCGTTCTTTCAAACACAATTACTTCTTCTCTTTTTCGGTACTCCCATTGCAACCTATACGGATCATTTTATGCTCTTATGGACCCTCGTGGCTCATAAAGACTTCGACGACTAAGGGCGGTGAGTTGGCTCAGTTGGCTCAGTCGGTAGCGCGTCTGCCTCACGATCCTAAGGACCCGGGTTCGAACCCGAGTCTGGACTGAGCAATGTTGTGTGTAAACATACCGTCCCTTCTAGCATGAGGCAAACACTCTGTCCCTCGCATAGGACATAAAATGGAGGTTCCATGTATTGAGAGAGTCACAACTCATGCCGTAAAAGATCCCGCTTCATTCATTCATCGCAAAGAGCAGGGTGTTTAACCCGGTGAAGTGGTCCCACCTCACATCCAACTGGACCCCCATGGAAAACCAGCTGAGCGTAGCTGAATATGAGCTATCCAGCCATCTTCTCAGATGGAAATGAACGAACCAGCCATCTTCTCAGATGGAAATGAACGAACAAACAAAAACAAACAAACAAACAAACGACAGACAGTCGTTATTTTTGTTAAAGAGTCGTCCTCACCACGAGGAGCTCTCACACACACTGGATAAGAGACCCAACGTAGCTCATCGCCTAACGAATCTGGCAAGTGCTCGAGTTTTCCGTCGACTAAACAATGAAACGAGGCCTTGAAGAGCTAAGCGATCGAAATATAGTTACAAAATGAATATAAGATCATGTAATTATGCACCTACATACACAAAGATGAAACTGGATTTGATAGTTGTAAAACTTGTCAATCCAGAGAAGGATTCAAGTTAAACTTTAGAAACACGCTATCATTGCGCGGTTGTAACATACGGTTGGAATTTGACGCAAATTCCCTAGAACTTATACAAGTGTGCTCATACCTTTAATTTCTGAATGCGCACTATGTTGTTTTGTATGGTCTCAATTTTTCCTAACTGCTGAGGTAGTAGATGTAGGATAACAGATTGGATTTGATTACCCAGAGTTACGACTGCTTAAAACAAACCCACGAGTGCCGACTGCAAGGAGTGGGCAGACAAAACTTGGTGGACTATAATTCACGATTTCTGTGGGTATATCAGTCATTACCATCCAAGGGTATGGAAGTTCACCTTTCACGCAGTCACTAATCTAAATCATTCACAGCTCTACCAAAATTTGACCAGGCATTCTCAAGTAGAAGATGAAAATGTACAATAAGGGCCCAAGTTTTTTAAGATTCCTTAATTTGGGGAGATTGGGGCCCCCTGGGGCCCTCTGGGTGGGGCATCGTGCCCATTTTCATAAATTGAGATCCTGAGCCCCTAGGGATGCTACCTGCCAAGTCTGACGAAAATACATCATGAGGTTTTCAGGAAGAAGATGAAAATGTACAATTCAGGCCCCCATTTGGACCTTCCCAATCAACCCCCCCCCCCCCCCTGCCCCCAAGAGGGGCACCCCTGGATCTCCTATGAACAAACTTGAAACTACAGTCATTAATGTACTCACTCATAGTATTATCTTAGCTCTATAACTTCTGATTCTAGAGAAGATTTTTAAAGATTCCTTCATTTTGAAGGTTTGGGCCCCCCTTGGGGCCCCCTGGGTGGGGCATGGTGCCCATTTGAACAAATTGAGATCCTAACCCCCTAGGAATGCTACCTGCCAAGTTTGGTGAAAATGGGTCATGGGGTTCTCAAGAAGAAGATAAAAATGTACAATTTAGGCCCTATTAGGACCCCACCTCACCCCCTCCCCTGGGTCCCAAGGGAGGCACCCCTGATTCTGCCATGAACAAACTTGAAACTGCAGTCATCAATGTACAAACTCATAGTATTAACTTAGCTCTATCACTTCTGGTTCTAGAGAAGAAACTTTTGACAGATTCCTTAATTTTGGGGCGTTTGGGCCCCCTGGGGGCCCCCTGGGTGGGGCATGGTGCCCATTTTAACAAATTGAGTTCCTAACCCCCTATGGATGCTACCTGCCAAGTTTGGTGAAAATGGGTCATGGATTCTCAAGAAGAAGATGAAAATGTACAATTTAGGCCCCTTTAGAACCCCTCCCCACCGCCCTCCCCTGGGTCCCAAGGGGGGAACCCCTGATTCTGCCATGAACAAACTTGAAACTACAATCATCAATGTACTAACCCATAGTACTAACTTAGCTCTATCACTTCTGGTTCTAGAGAAGAAGATTTTGACAGATTCCTTAATTTTGGGGGGTTTGGGCCCCCCTGGGGGCCCCCTGGGTGGGGCATGGTGCCCATTTTAACAAATTGAGTTCCTAACCCCTAGGGATGCTACCTGCCAAGTTTGATGAAAATCAGTCTTGGGGTTTTCAAGAAGAAGATGAAAATAAAATGTAAAAAGTTTACGCACGACGCACGACGCACGACGCACGACGCACGACGCACGACGGACGCCGGACGAAGGGCGATCGCAATAGCTCACTTGAGCCTTTGGCTCAGGTGAGCTAAAAAGGAGATTCTTGATGAACTAATACGTGTTGCTCTGAGTTCTTAACTCACCGCATAAGTTCATTTAATTTCACTGGAGATGGGCACTGTGAAAAACACAAAGAATCTTTCCCTATATGGGTGATGCCAGTAGGCATGCGTCGGGTGATGAAAAGGCCCCGCCCTTCGAATTTGCTATCACGTGTCACGTGATTACAAGGATGCGGTGATTAAAGGATGAATACACACACATACACACACCTTCACACACACACGCACATACACACACTGATTGCGGATGCAGGCCCCTAGACATCACAAATGATATGCCAAGACTTGATGCGGGCGCAACATCCGTTGTCCTTTCGATACATCCTACCCTTTGAGTCTAGAGGAAGTTGTCCCCACACACTATTCACCGCCGATGTCTGGGCGATTAGGCAGTGAAAAAGGTCCCTGCTTACTGTTATTTGACTTTGTTACTTTTTTTATTCAATCTAACTTTCCATGCTAGCGCACACTCATGCGAATTAGCAACCTCCAAGGAACCCATGTCTTAACGTTAGACGAATGCACGACTGTTTCGATGTCATCACTCTAGTGCACATTCAATGAGTAAGCTAGTTTAACTTTTTTCTTCTTCTTCTACGTTCTCGTCTGCTCCTTCCGTCTTCGAATATTATCACCTTCTGCGACTATAGTATAAAAGTTTGTATCACAAGATGACATTGCTTTTACGGCAGTCACTACTGTATTATCCCTACCATGATGTCTACTACCAGCGTGACTACTTGTATTTCACAACAGAGTACTTCTGCTGGCTGTGCAGCAATACCAATACAATTCTCATTTCATACATGCCATTATCAGCAACAGGTGTACTGTTAAATGAATAAATACAAACAACAAAATAAGAACAACAACAACAACAACAACAAGAAAGAACAAATTGTCATTCTGCCCTGCTTAGAACCGGAAAAGGAGTAGGAATGAACAAAAGCAACGCCAGTTGTGCTGCTTCTTACCTGGGCAAGGTTCCCTCTGACACAGTCTCTCTTCCCGTCCAGCTCCGAAGGCCTCGCCCAGACAACGTGCTCCGCCGTTCTGCGGGGGCGGCGAGTTGCAGGATCGCACACGGGTCTCCGTGCCGACACCGCACGTGATCGTACAGGCCCACGGCGTCCAGTTGCTCCAGCCGCCGTCGACCACAGCTGCAAAGAGAAGACACGTCGTATTTGGTCGAGGTTTTGGTACAGTGTATCACTTGTGATCGCGATCAGTCACGTATCATCCGGAGACTTATACAACAAAAGGACTTTATTCACACACTCATATCATATAAGTAGGCCTACATTATGACGCACATGCAAATATGACTTACACAGTAAATATACTTTTTCTTGTGTCGGCAAAACATTAGTAGTAGAATGGTGAGAGCCTTTCAGTTTCAGAATCTTTTCACTCTTTCACCTTCTCTTCTCTCTCATCACACCTTCCCCACCCGCCTCTTCCTTCCTCACTATCTGTCTCTCTCTGGAGCATTGTGAATGTTTACATTCCGCATTCTGATGGCATTAGTCATTTTGAGGGAGAGAGAAAAAAAGATCATTTTCCGGCAGCGGTCCAGGGGGTTGCCATGAAGCCACGCCTCACTGTTTCGAGGTCCGTCAACATTATTTTGTCAGGTTTTAAAGCAAGTCCATCGCTGGGAGATTCGCAGTAACTTTGTGAGTCATTGTCTCGATACAAATGCATAAAGCAAAAGGGGGTGGGGGTATGGGACACACCATCAAAAAAAAAAAAAAAAAGGGGAAAAAAGGACAGTCACAGCATCCCGGTCATGAGATTTACGTCTACCACTCATAAGTTTATAATAATTTCATAGTGCGGAATCTCAGCACGTAGCTAGGAGGATCTGGCCCGGCGGGCTTGGATGAGCTGCGGCGTGTCACGCGAGGAATGCTATGCACAATTTCACTTCTCATCCCCTCCAACAGAGAGGAATATATAGACACACTGTGAAAACCGTTCGGATGCGCCAAGGGTCAGATCCATGGCGACCCGCAGCGCATCGTGTGGCGCGAAGGAGTAGGGTTGGGGATGGATAGTCTCATTTAGGTCGTCTGTACGATTCACCATCTTTTTGTTTTTAATACGTTTGAGTCTGATTTCATCTGTCACGTTGTCTTGCTGCTACAAATAAGTCTTGTCGGTCCGGAAGTTCGTCATCTACGCACTCTCATTCATGCCTTCAATATCCCCTCCATAGTCTGCCCCTTGCAATCTGCAATATTTTCTGCAGAAGCGCTGTATACTTTGATTATCACATTAAATATGCAGTATTGCACTGAACTATACTATTTGCACATCTATCCCTGCACTATTAAGTAGCTAACCGACATGAGGTAAGTTAGAGATTTTGATTCGCTCGGGCATTTCCTCTGCATATTACTTAAACTGCATAACCCTTTAACGCACGTTATGCGCTTCCCATTGTCCTTCATTCTCCCCTCCTTCTCTCTCTCCCTCTCTCTCTCTCTGCCTGTCTGTCTGCCTGTCTGTCTGTCTGTCTGTACGCTCCGTCCTCTGAAGTCACTTTTCTATCTTCATAAACTACAATATTTTAGTTCTCTTTCCTTTTATTTCGCTCTCACTTTCCATCTCTTTATATCTCTCTGTCCAACTCTAGTCGTCAACGCTCTCCCTCCTTGTTTTCGCCGTACCAAACTTCTTCCTTTCGAGGCAGCTGGTGGCGCCCCATAAACAGAGCTGCCGCTGATGGATGTGTTTATGGAGTACTTACATATTCGCCCTAATTCTTCTCTCAGAAGTGTCGTATCAGTGAGAGAATATACGACTTGTGGAAACACGTGCGAGTCATTTCGACTCTCTGATCCATAAACCGATACTGAGAACATGTTTGCGATTGGACTACGTATAAGTTAACAGTAAATGTTTTGATGAACACCTTGGAAGTTGATATCAAATGGGAAAGTGGAGCACATAACACACACTATTGTTTAACCCACACATCAATAATCGCATCCGGTGTCGATTTCCAGCAAAAGGCAAAAAACGTGGCTGCATGCCATGAAACCCAATCAACACAAGAAAACAGTGGAGACGAGAATTCAACCAGGGAGGTGGCCTCCCTGATTCAACCAATCTCTGAATGTAAACGAATGTTTACCCGCTTTTCCTGACCGGTAGCCAAGAAGCCCTAGGCAAAATTCACCGAACCAAGGTTTAGTTAAAGTAATGCACGTGTAGGCGCATGTGATTGATTATACATCTAGTGGAATGTTGGGTAAAGTATATATAGTTACTTAACATACACAACTTGCTTTGCACAGCTCCCAGCAAGGAGGATAAAAATAACTCATTGTACAGCAGGATTACCAATGTTCTCAACAACAACAACAACAAATATATATATACATGATTCACAACAGTAGTTCAATATGAAAACTCCGTGAGAGACGTATTAAACTTGACGAATTTTCGCCCATAGGGCTTTGTCAATTTAGACTTGACAAAGCCCTATGGGCGAAAATTCGTCAAAGCTACATCTCTCACGGAGTTTTCATATTGAACTACTGTTATGAATCAATACTTTCTTGGACTCCGGAGCAGAAACCTATTGCTGTTATATACACATATATATATGTATACATATATAATATATGAAATCTCAACTCATCCAACATGAAGTTAAACATCGCACATAGTAATGTAATATCATCACTGAACTATGCATGTCAGCAGACGATACGACGTGTGCAAGCAAAAATGGTAGAACTTACTAACGCATGGGTCCCTTATACAGTTCCTGGTCTGCACGCTTGGACCGTTACAGGGGTACCTGGTCCTGTCGCATGATCGCCCCCTCTTCTCCGTTCCAGTGCCACATGTCAGCGAGCAGGAGGTCCATTCTGTCCACTCACTCCAGCCCTGGTCTTCATCTGTAGCAAGGACAAGTCAAACATGTCTTTGTTTTTTTCTTCAGAGATAATTATTACCGACAACCATTTCAACTCGATCTGACAGTCCGAGATTCTCCGACAAGGAGACTTTTACGGCAAAAACCCCTTTTGTATATTCAACGATGTCGGCCCTTTCATTGCACGGTTTCAAATGTCTACATAAAGAGAGTCACACGATAACTTTACTTTATAATGACTTTGGTTACTATGGCAACGGCTACAAATGATAAAAGCTGATTGGTTATTGACCACCTGTTCTCTTGATCGCTGTAGCAATGACTTTACATGGTATAAACACTGCATGAGCAGTCATTGTAATAATGTTGTTTGAGATTAGACCTCTACACAATATCTTAAGGTGATTGTAGAAACAATCAATTCTACATAAGAATGATCGAGTAACTTATCAACGACTATAGCGACAACACAAGGGTTACTCTCTTTCGGCTATAATAACAAAGGCAAAGGGTGGAAGGCTTAATGGTTTACTCAATTTGCAAGTTCCAAACTGAACTGTATACCAGTGCTGTCTTAGAACGTAGGGTAGTCTGCGAAAAATACACGAGACAAACTGAACGAGATTTATATCACCATGAAATTACTGTGGACTAACATAGGGCATCAATGAAGTAATGGTATTCGGCACTTACTTCCCTATTAGGCTTTCATGTCATCTGCATAGAGCCAAACGTATATGAACTAAAGATAAAGTACATCTTATGTATCACTGCCAGATGCTGCGATCTAGGCACCCATGCGTCATCAAACTTCACGCTCTGAAAATTACGGCGAAATTGAGGTAGCCTTCAAATGCTTGCGGTTGCAGAACTTGTCGGGATGAGAGCAATTTATTTGGAAATCATGTGTGACTAATCAGTGTCAAATCGGGTTTTTTTCCCCATTGCTGAGATGAAAAAAGATCATTACCATCCCCACCGTCTTGCCACAAACCGATTTGACCGTTTTAGAGCTTACACGACCACATTTATCATCACACAATGTCAAAGTATGCGTAGTCTCGCTATAACGAATTCTTTCCATACTAACTCGTCAAGGATGGGATTTAAATAGTACTATGTCAATGATAAGTCTTTACGTTGATTTTGTACATGTCATTGCCTGGGAGTTACGAGGGGTGAGTCATACGAAGTTAAAACTATGTTTACAGTAGACTAGTCTTCAAATGTTGCCTCGTGGAGGACACATTCCAAGCAACATTCAACCCAAGACTTATCACGCAAATAGAAAATCCAAGATATTTACTCAATCGTTCTCAAACGGTGCCTGAAGATTCTGAGACAGTCTGACAGAAGTAAATGCAAGACATGCCATACAAAATTATGTTCGCCACTCTGACATGGAAAGAATTGGCAAGAAATTATGAGGAAAGTGGTTATTAGTTGGTGCGTGATATGAGAGAAATAATTATTAATGGAGGTATGCGTCGGTTGCTTACCGGGGCATTGCGGGCAACACTCGCCGGGTTTGATGACGGGATTCTGACAAGTCTGTGGCTGGCATTCGATGAGACGGCAAGTGACGGAGGGGGCCTGTCAAGACCAAAAATGGAAGAAAAAAAAGACAAGAGTTAAAAAGATATTCGTACAATTATCACTTGACGACCACAAAGATCAATTCATGGTGATGAGGAGTCCCCCTATCGGAAATGATTAGACTAGCGGTTTGGAAAAGCCCCCACAAGTGATTAAGCTCACTAGGAAGTAGTTAATATAAATGTCATTATTTTTATTTTCAAGCGGGGCTAGAAACATTTATTTTTTCAGGCACATCACATGCATGATGCACTGTTAAGATTTCCTCTCTTTCTGTGCAGGTATGTGTTGTCACAACAATGTGACGCGTGACAAATTCAGCAGAGATAAAAAGGCGCCTAAAGTTGGTTTTCGCTGCTACTCACGTTGCATTCACAGGTCGTGCAGGCATCGTCTTTCCACTGCTCAAAATTCTGCCTGATCTGGTTTTTGTAGAAGCATCCATCCAGCCAAGGCGGTGTCTGGCTCGGTATCCGGTTATCCTGCGCGAAGGAATGCAAGAGATATTATTATGACGTCGAGCTATATATGTGGCAGATTTATGTTCAAAGCACCACCGTGTAGGTTGATACTAAAATCTGTACGTAGAGAGACCGACTCTTTTACGAGCGAGTTTTCAGTGTACGCACGTCCCAAATGAACGCAAATAACATTATGTTTTTGTGGAAAACTGAATTATGGGTTTTTTCATTGGCAACAAAGAAGAGTCCCCTCTCTAAAAGCTACGATGGTGCTCTACCGAAGATTTTTTTTTTATTCAACTTAGTGAGTTAGAGATAAAATATCCGCTTGAACTTTGTGGTCGGTAAAACACTACTGTTCTCAGCAGCACACTCAGAGACATCAGCATTATAGAGAGGGTGAAGGATCACAAAATTTCAATCATTTTGTTCTCTTTTTATTTTGGTCTAAATGTATCCCCGTTGCTAGTATACCCGAAAACAAAGTCTTGCTTCATAGGTTTGTTATTGGTAAAAGTCATAGACGCATGTATTGTTCACGCCACCTACAACTCATGCAAATGAATTCTTCAAGCATTGCTTGTCGTACGCACGTAACCTCTTACATTCTCTATAGCGTGCAAAACAAGCTTCGGCTACTCATGGTCTTCAAACCCCCCCCCCCCCCCCCCCAAAAAAAAAAAAAAAAAAAAAAAAAGTAAAGAGAGGGAGAGTGAGAGAAGGAAATTTCTTGAAACCTGCTAACGATTACAATGATCCTTCGATTGTTGTCGCTTACGTAATGGATGACACATTTTGACATAAGCCCAGACACCTGCCTGTTATGTACATTTGTGTCTGTGTGGAGGGAAATGTGTCAAGAACAAACACAAAGTTTCACCCACTGATTACGAGAATTGGGTGAGCCTTGTGTAAAGGCTACGAAGTGTACCGTGTTTCGGAGACAATAGATTAAGAAAATGTTTAAAGACTTTTTTTTCCATTTTGCTAGCAACGATCGAAACGTACTGGACTACACAGTGTGTTTTTACAAATTTAATGTTAACATATGGACCCCGAAGGTTAGATTAATAATGCGCATGTTCCAAAAGGTGATTAATTTCTGAATCATTGCATCTGATCTAATGAATATGTCGGAACCCAATCTTGCATACAACTCGACCACGTATATTGTGTATAAAGCATTGCAGCTGTTGCCTTTACAGAGAGGTTTCCTTACTATTTCCGTCATCCGGGTGAGAATATTTTCTTGTCCTTGCGAGAGAACATCCACTACAGCCTGTAGGTTGGAGACCTGTTCGCATGTCATACTGCACTGCCCGTTTTGATTGAGTTGGTTGTTGATGCCAGGCAGATCCGGTTGATAAGGTGGGTACACGGGCAGGCGATCGCCGATGAGACCGTCGTTGAGCAGGCCGTCGACCATGTCAGGGTTGACGGGAAGGTCGGAGTTAATCAACTCGCCCGGCACCGGCTTGGACGGGCGGGGAGTGTTCGTGGCCGTCGAAGCCGATGGCGACTCGGGCACCGATGGCACCTTCGACGGCAGCTGGCCCTGGGAAGGTGGCACGACCTCGGGCTGGGACGGAGGGATGCTGGGGACCTCTTCCATTGGAGGAAGTGGGCCAACGCCCACGTGGATAGGCGGGACATTTTCATCTCCTGGAGTGAGAAAGATGAGATACGTCATTCACTGTTACCATAGCAATCGTGTGGTGAGATGGAACGCACAAACTCATATTAGAGAAACGAAACGTTTCCATAAGCACAAAAACCCATAAAATCCGAGTATAGAAGTGAATGGTATTTTGATACTGAAAGGTAACGGTATCTCTGCACACAGACAAAAGCTGAAGAATATTTACATTTAAAAGTCATAGACGATAGATATTGACTGTCGATAATTCAGATCCGACTAGAGACACTGTATCCTCATCAGCCACATTCAATACAATATCGGAAAAAAATATGTACGTATTCGAGTGCTGCGACTCCCAGCTTATGGCATTGCCAGCCATTAAGCATACCTTGTCGAAAATACCTTAGAAAGACAGCCCCCCCCCCCCGCCCGTAAAGCATCCCGCAATGCATTAAGCGTAATGCATACATGCACTATTTAGGATTATTCAATGCGTATAATATGCTTGTGTACACTTTTCGCGCATCCTACAAAAACAGGATTATTACATTCAGCAGGCATTCCACTAGTCAACAAAGAACAGGTATTAATGCTTTGATAGTAGTTGTATATGTGTGGTCTCCCTCTTTAGGTCCTAATGATAGATTAGCCAGATAAGTGTGGATCTTAATTGTGGTATTCACTTCCAACCGTCCTAAAAGATAGCAATTGAAATCATTCTATAATGTCGCGCCCCCACTGGATGCTCCTAAACCAAACGTGTATAATGCAGTCTCTCTGTGAAATCGTCACTGCATCCTCCTGTCAAAATAAAAAATTAGCCAGGGAGAAAATTGTCCATCTAATCGAATAATTGCCGCACAAATCGCGAAAAACTGATGATAATTATATGTGACAGTGCACCTCAAAACAAACAAAAAGTCGCCAGACATGAATTTTTAGTTAAGACCATATTCTGAAAGAGCAGACTTTAAGCTTTAAAATGATGTATAACTCAAATCAAATGGACTCTCCTAACCTATCTAAATATTGGAAAGAAATGACAAACTCAGGAAAAGTGTGAACTGAGAAAAGAGGCTCTGAAGTACAGTGTCCATTCAAGCGCTTAATCTTTACCAAACCGTGCTGGCTGTGCGATGAATGGGACAAAAAACAGGAAGTAAACCACCAGAGTAACAACAATGAAGGGATTATCAGATTAAATTGAAATTAAGCATGCCTCATTAACACATTCTGTCCATAATTAATGCCAACTTTTAAAGCAGTGGCACTATTTTTTCAAAAGTTATTAGAGTTGAAAGTGAAGAGTGTGGACAAGGTTTTTCAGAAATGAAAAAGGGATTCGAAAGACGCATATAATCACACTATTCTGCCAAAAATGTTCGAGATAAACTGCTAAAAAAACACACTTTCCTGCCCGTTTTATGATACCAAATTTTAGCATAATGTAAAAGAAGAACCGCTCTTTCAGAAAATATGAAAAAGTCAAGTTTGGCTAGGTTGACCCATTTCACTTATTTTCAGTCCTCACGCCAAATCAGTGTATGCGACTTTATGTTCGTTTTGAGTTGCACGGTCACATATCGAGCATACAGAACCGTCCGGACTACACTCACTGTAATCTGCGTGTCATTTATCTCACCAACTTCGTCACTATTGGGGAAATCATAACTAAAAGGTTCCTACTATAGAAGTAAAGATCAGTGTAGGGAATATCAACAAACGCATGACTTCATTCGCGCCCTGTAAAGGGAGGGGTGGTTTACTGATGACGATATCGCTCAACGATTACACGTCACTGATGAGCAACAAGAGACATCGAGCTCAAATCCACCTGGACGACTCCTTGGAGCACACGACAGTATTGGTCCCAAAACTTCTACGATGATCTCATTCTCAGACTGCCCAGAACGAAGGACGTGCGAACGTCAGTCAACCCCATGGAGGGTTGGGGGACGGGGTAGATTTTCGTGATCATCTGGGGTTCTGTGGTATTCAGTACACGGTGGATATTGAATGAAATTGACAGAAAGCCCATTCACTTGCTGTGTAAATCATCGTTTTTGACAATGCGGCATCGTTTAGCAAAGTGTCCCTGGCAGGTGGCACTTCCCGAACAATTAAAACGACTCAACAAGCCCTTTCCGAGACAATATCGGAATGACGAATAATGGACACGCATGGAGACATATTTATCTTCTTGAAAGTATGATGAACAAATCTACGAATACGGTATTAAACGGAGAAAACCATGATTAAGAGAAATGAATTATTATCATCATTAACTCATGGTCATTCGAAATCACGGTAGACCATGGACGACAATGTGACAGCGTCCCTACTCAATTTACATAATATATCTAGCGCCTTATTCTCGATGAACCTGCACGAATCACACAGTATTATGAAAAATAAGGTAAACATGGTGTAGGTATATAAGGGTAATATATGATCCATGATAAATATTTTGCCTTTTCACAGATTGCAGCAAGATGATATTATTGAATGAATAGGCCAACGTTAAATTGACTCAGAAAAGAGGGATTAATTATTTCAATCAGATGGGGGAGGAGAGATGGGCGGATAGGTAGAAATACGCAAATTATAATCACACAAACACAAAGACATGACGACCGACCGAGAAAAATAGACAAATAGACAGACAGACAGACAGACAGACCGTGAGAAGGGACAGAAAGAGAGAGAGGGAGAGAGTAAATCTTGTCTCCTCTGAGACACAGTTGGAGACATATAGAGAAAGTCCTGTGAGAAATTCTATTTGAAGGACTTTCTCCAGATCACTACAAGGATCCTTCGGCAAGAAAACGGAATTATTTCACCCCTTGTGTATCTTTCTTGCTCTCTTTCTCTGTAATTCTTTTTGTTACGGTAATGATAGCAGAGCCCCTTTCTTGTTTATCTAACCGCAAGAAGTAGCACAAAGCAGTCACATAAGATGGTAACAAGGCACATAAGCATGCGAAAACCTCATGAGAGAGGATTCACCACCTATAGAGACAGGAAGATGCGAATGTGTACGCAAATATGCTGCTCTATTCAGCTATCCCTCACACGGCTGCTCAACGACGAAAGGCAGAGACCTACACAGTTCACGCCATTTACAAAGGGGAACTCTGGTGGGATTTGCGTCCAGTTCCCGGTAATTTTCTACGCACTTTTTCTTATTCTTTCCGGACGTAACTACCCCTTGGGTGGGTGTTACCTTTCCCTTTCACATATTGACTATCCCTCCTGGTACGATATAGCCATTGAGACTCACATTGACAAATCGTTCATTTTCCTTTTTGTGTGAAGGCCATCACCCGATAAGCTTGCTGATGACACCTCCTTCAACCTCATGATACACACACACAAGTGTTTGTCAAGCATGTAGAATACGACTAGAAAGTAATTGAGTCTATACGGCGCAGACCATTGACAAGGAATCCAGACTAATTCTCCCTTTTCCATCTTTTCTGCTTTTTTATTGTGTGTGTTTTTTTCCAATCCTTATCCTTTTTTCAGGCACTCATATCTGGTCCGATGGGCATAGATGATTTCACTGCTACGCAAAGCATTGGTAGTGTTGAGAGGTAGCTGACCTTTGTCAGGGAAACAGTTATCTGCAGATATAAAAGTGCAGTATTACATTGTATTCTCTGAGATTATTATTTTTCCCCTTTCTCTACGTAATCTAGCGGCAGTCTTCGCCTGGAATTGTACTGCAAATAGATCATTAGCTTTCACATGTGATCATTTCTGTCATTTGCGGAAGAGAGGATGCAGTACCAGCAAAGAGTTGAGTCATGCATGCATAAAAGTGGATTCTTCACAATGTCGAGCGAGCGGCCGGTGGTGTTTTATTGGATCACTCAAGGTCCAGCGCAGGTGTGATAAAAATTAAATAATCATTTAGTATTGGAAAATGATGACAAACGACATAGAAAATACTAACCTACAACATTCCTATAACACAACAACAACAACAACAACAACAATTTATCGGGTCCTGGTTAAGGAATTTGGATGTTGGTGAAGATATCGTCCTTAAAAAGTTATTAACAGCTTTAACTATCCAAGTTTTGGAAGTGTTTCTCGTCGATCCCCCGTTCCCATCACGCCATTGTACACGGAGAAGAAAAAGAAACATACACACACACAAACACACACACACACACACACACCTGCATCCACCTATCACTATGTGAAGTATGTGCTGATATCGATACATGTCGCTGTCTGACAGGGTCATGTAGCGGGTCCTTTACTTGTCTCTCTTTCTGAGATTATACCGGCTGAATGTCATCCCCACATCTCCAATCCTCTCCCCTCCTTGTTCCCGCCAAAATCTTGTAATATCACCTCTGCATGTTTAGTCGTCCATGGTTGCTATATTGTCGTAGTGCGTAGATCCGCATCTGTGTTTACATAAGACGAATTTCCGCCTGATGGTTAAAAATTCTCTTCCCCTCCGGAATACTCAGTCACCATGGAGATAGCATTCAGCGAAGTCACTTTTTTTTCCTCGTACAATGATCCTCCAGATCTCGGGGCAAATTCCATCCAGTCAGCACGTTCCAATACGACCGGAGCACGAACCTGACGAAGGTAACATTTCTTCCCCATGATGACTACACTACCACATAAAGGGTGCTTGGCTGATAGATACACCCCAGTAACATTAACTGCAACTACTGTAAAAACTTCGTTTGAGTTGTCAGTTATGCAGGTGCTTAAAGTGCTTCTCAACCAGTGAACCGCGAAGCTCTCACGGGTGGGCTGCAATGTCTTCCCAAAATAAAATAAAAAATAAAAAAGATTTGTATTCGATCTACACAAGTAACTATAGCCCTCAAAACCTGAAGGAGCCAAAGTGGGCCTCGGGTTGAAAAAAAAAAACAACACAAATGTTGAGAAGCTCGGGCTCAAGACATCTGCAAATATCTGCATTAGTTACCACTTGAAAAGACATGGGTCCCGTTATTATACTGGTAACTTTACAAGATCGGTAACGCTGCAATCAATGACAAAAGAAGATGATTTCATCCTCGTGACCTGCTAAGAGTGCTACATATCGAAAGTTATTGCTTGATTGGTAAGTTTGGCAACTTCCGATGCTTGTAAAAATGCAAACGATAACATTGATATATCAATCCAAGGCATATGCTAATCTAACATCATCTAGAGGGGATCAAATGATATTCTGGAATTATGTCATGGATAACCATCTCAAAGCCCATGTTTATCATTGGGGACAGTGATTAAAAAATGTTCGAGTTATCACATTTGATATATAATAGTTCAGTGGTATCACAAAACATATAAAAATGTTTGCAACAGAGTCACAAATATATGGAAATATGAATAAATTTCTCAATGAACCATAAATGTAGACGGTTTATTCTAGCATGGAGCTACAGCTCCATGATTCTGAAAACGATTTTAATAAACCTATTGTTCACATTTTGTTTATTATACAATACTTTGATCATTCTGATTGATACATATAATATATTGATTATACTGATTAACATTTTTACATTGGTTGTTTCCATCCCTTACTCACATTTTATAACTATTTTACTTGGGCTTTTTTTTTTCATCTACAAATGATAAACAGTGGCTTTACGGCTTTAATCTCTTGACATTTGTTTTTTTTTTTAAAAGCTTGTGCAAATGGCCGTTACTACCTTTAAACCAACGTCCTCGAACGTGGGCGTACGAGCTAACTTGGGTAACCTCGCAAGGGCGGCCGCAGAGGTACGGACTGGAAACACGATCCTCAAACCATCTTTTGGGGAGGAAAGCCACGCCCAAATTCGCAAACGAAATCATGTCGTTATCCTCTTACCTCCCCCCTTGCCCGTCTCCCCTCGCGCTATCCTGCCAAAAGGGCGGGTTCGCCTTCCGTCTGTAAACTTGAGGTCTGTGCGCGAATGCCCTCTTAGCCTCTTGTCTACAAGACATGATCCTTTCCACAGATTTCGTGATAAGATTCACCTCCCTGATTCCAACAGACAATGAGTTAATGTCAGCGCAGCAAACTTTCGTTCGTACCGTCAAATAAGACCAGATACATGTGCACATGTCTTCCCCCCCCCCCCCATCAAATGGATGTGTTACTGCGAAATCTGATATTAGTGCATCATGTGCTACTGGATTTTTTTTTTCACAACGGAATGTTAATGACCTGTCCTATCTTTACATACCGGGTAAACAGTATCAAGTGTGAGCAAATACATTTTCATTATGATAAGGTGTTGACACTGCATACAATGGAGCGTCAAATTGAAAAAGAAACACACCTCGAATCTGGTTAGTCAAAGTGACATATGTAAACTAAATGGGCATTTATTATGGGATTGCTATAACGTTGGGAAAGACTTAACTGACGTCGAGTCCAAAGTTCTATGTTTTCCAAAACTGTTTTTCCAAAATACAGAGATATCACAGCAATTCAATTCACATACAATGCCATTTTCTCTGAAAGTGCACGATGACACCCGTGTTCATGAGGCCCGGGCAACCCGTTTTTTTTTTTTTTTTTTTCCAGCAGGTGCGTTTCGTGAAGTATGAGAGTATTGAAGACAGACAAGAGATATGGTATAAATCTCTTTTTCAATACAATACCCTCGAATATCCACAAAACATCCACGAAGGAACTAAGCAATGAAGATTTTACCCCCAAAACAGTAACAGTACGGCCTTCTGACATTGTGCGCAGACGATTTTCCCGAAAGGAGAAGATTGATCACTTATGGAATGAAACTGACTGACCCGCCTTTCTGTTTGAAAAAAAAAAAATGCGTTTAGTCCAAT
Organism: Diadema antillarum; assembly: GCF_040938485.1. Classification (NCBI taxonomy): domain Eukaryota; kingdom Metazoa; phylum Echinodermata; class Echinoidea; order Diadematoida; family Diadematidae; genus Diadema; species Diadema antillarum. Next base: position 1,293,029 of record NW_027271550.1, read on the forward strand.
TATGTTTTCGCTAATATTCGTCTCGATTTCGCATTAGGAACCTATTGTAGACCAGATCATGTCAGTTTTGTCCAAAATTTAGTGGAAGGTCACATCAAGTCCCTGTCTTCTTTTCAGCACTTGCTTCAGATCTTCTTTTGTTCCTACCAAATGGGAGGTCAAAACCAAAATTCGGAAAATAAAACCTTAAAGGGATGATACAGTATTGGTGGAGATTAGAATTGGGCTTATAACTTTTTGCGAGATACCAAGAAAACACTTATGATATAGTACAGAGCATACCATTTTAAGAGGAATTCAAAGTTTATTTGATGAAAATCGGGTTTGCAATGACTGAAACATCCAAAAACAAAGTAAAACAACGCGATCGTAATAAAGTGTGGGTCCCACACTTTATTAGAATTGCTCTTTTTTTTGACATCTCAGCCATTTCAAAACCAATTTCTATCAAATAAACGATGAATTCCTCATAGAATTACATGCTCTCTCATATTTCATAAGAGGTTTCTCATTATCTCACCAAAAAATGTTAGAAAGCTGAAATTAGGTCCCAACCAAAACTATACGATCCCTTTAAGAGGGCATATTATTATCATGGTCGGGCTATTTCAACGCGCCTGCTGACCATGCTTGTGAAATATGGGTAGAAAAAAGAAAAAGAAATAAATCATCAACAGGCGTCATATTTCATATCATTTTATTGCAAGACGTCATGTTGGAGGGTCAGAACTTTAAAGAACTATTTTGAACACAACTTTTGTTGCTGGAATCACAAAATTCACATCCCAAAATCAGTGGGACTCCCAAAGAAAACGCAGAAGATCACGAAAAGGGCAGACGTTTCATTTGTGTCGTGTGCGTATGCGGATCGATACGCACTAGAACAACACAATATAATTATAAACTTCATTTTGTTCTATGTTAGTGAACAGAAAGACTAACAAATGAACACACAAAGGAATTTGAGACAATATTTCTGTATTCCTGCAATCAAAGTGATTCACAAGTTGCATTTCTTTTTCAATAATCATTGACAAGACTCTACCGCTTGCTGCAACAATGATGCGATTGGTGATGTTTATCCTGTACGTGAATAGAGGCAGATGTTTTCTACCTACTCATTTTGAATCCTTATGGCGTCTATCAGCTCAGCCCAGCTACAATCAGAATTTGAACTGCAGATGGGACACAAAATTACCATTTGCGAAAAGCGAACGACTTTCTTTTTACTTCTAATCCTTCTTAAACGGTAATAAAACGCTTCGATATGTAGAAACACTTTCGTTGAAATCCGCATTATACGAAGTTGACATGCTCCAGCAAATCTAAATGGTAAAGGGTAAATAAAGAGATTTATTGATCACTATTGAAAAGGGAATCGTGCAACTCCGTCTGTCATGGTTGGAATGTCATTTCATTTCAGCGATTCTCTCGTTTTTAGGTACCAAATCTTTTCCTGCACTAATCTCGTCCCGTCTCCTCGTCATGTATCAACCTCGTCTCCGCAAAATGCCAACGAGTTGTGTGCGATTCTTGACCCGTGACCCGTAAGCATGATTAGCAATTGACTTGTCAACCATAGATTGTCTCAGTTCGTCTGATCGTGTTTGCTCACGTACGAGTCGGGAGGTTTGAGCCAGTTTGTCAGCACCAGCATTCTTTGACATCATGCTGCGCAAACAGAACGGAAGAAAACAGTCCAGATCATGTCTTTCACTTCCTCTTTCTTTCGATCGGGGAGTGAAGGTATTTAACTTCACATGCCTACCTCTTGTCAATTCCCATCACATCTTTCTGCAAAGAAAAAAAAAAGACTCTTCCATCCACCCCCACCAGAAAGAGACACAGGTCATACAGGAAGTAACATTCCAGAACGAAAGCCCAAAACTTCCGACAACATCGTTCGCGAGAGAGTATCTTTATAAATCTATTCTTTTCTCCTGTTTGGTACTAGTTTGTCCGTGCCCTGACAAAACCGTTCTTTTCCATTATCCCCATGGGAAATATCCCTATGACGTAACCAACTTGCAAAGGGCTCGGAGCACTGGCCAATGACCTTTGATGATGAATTGTGGGCCATCGAAATCAACTCACGAAAATATTTTGTGAAGAAAATAATAGTCTAAAATCAGCGACCAAAATTAACAACAACGTAGTGATGCAACGGAGTAGGGCCTACACATAACCAGGAAAGTACTCTGCATGCGCTCTTTCTGATTTATACTCATTCTTACTCACAAGCAACCATAATCATGAGCAATTGATATGATGAAAACGAACGGATTGAAAATTTGAGAAGCAAACTGACTTATGCTTTCGCCGAGCGACTGAGCTAACATTCTCTCGTGTAAAAATCGACAGCGCCAAAGATATGGGTTCTAGCACAACGCGAGTACTGCTGCCAATGCTACAAAAAAGACTCAGGATCCGCTGTCATATTTATGTGAAGAACAAGTTCATAGATCGATATCAATTATTTAATGCGAGGCACATTAGGCTGACAGGTGTATTGTGCGCGCACGACAGCAATATCACATTGTGCCACGCACGTTTGCTGTTTTCTAAACTTCAACGGAAAACATGCATGTCGGCGCTTGAAAGAATGGGGAGACATTCATTGTTCCGACAATGTTTTCTCTCTATTGACGAGAACGCTGTGGTGTCAAGTTGTCAATTCAATTTTGGTAGGCCGCAATTTCACGCCGAACCACAATTTCTCGAAGTGCCTCAGGATTCTTCATAACACCATTGATTACAGAGGTTTCGCCGTAATCTAATGGAGCGTGTGAATTCGTGTCAATGATGTGAACAATATATCAAATCATCGACGAATATTTTCTTGCTCTTCAGCAGCATACAAATCGAATGTGAGATTGGCTGTTAACTTGTATATCGCCTCGAGCGTCAGCAACTGAAGTTCAGACCGTTAAATATGTCGAAAATACCAACCAGACAAACAATTCGACTGGATTGGGTTCGCATGCCAGAATGTTCAGAGATTGACGTCGAAATGGCAGCAGAACATTTCAGCTGTGAGCTTGAAACCTAGACGTGGACCAGCCTGAAGATGGCGTTTCCATGGTAACGATGGATTGCATTAAAGGGACGGGGATGATGGGAGGCGAGAGAATGAGACGCGAAGCAGACCTTGAAAGTTGGATCTTCAGGGATTATGATTTATCAAGTATGTATGGGCTTCCCTGAAAAAGGATGTCACGTGACAGATGGAAAGTTTGGCAAAGGCTCGAAGATGGTTGACGACCTCTGACCTCAAACACGAGCATTCTAATATTTCTACAATGATGTATGTCTTTCCTTCTCTCTGTCTTGATTTCTGTCGGTTATAGAATTTAGATTTACAACCACATATAATAGCTCGCTGTTAGTTTACAAATTACATTACATCAGTCATTTTTTAATACGCTTTCCAAATACGGCATTTCATATCACACTTTTGTAATTATTCTGACATCAATCAAACTTGGCAGGATAAAAACTTGTGTTGCTACGTTCTCATGACTGTCAGCACGAATGCTTCGTAGCATCATTCAAGTTGTCGTCTGTTTTTGTCATATGTCATATCCAAAATGAACGTTATGAAAAGGTAAACTAGTTTACGTGTCGGAGTGCATGCTCTGATTGGCAGAAAGAATGCGGCTTCGTTCGAAACAGAGTTGGAAGCACAATGAAATATAGGGCTGGGTCCATATCTTGCACACGTGTTGCTGCTTCGTGAGGTTTTTCGTGTTACCTCGGCATCTTCTCGTATATCATGGAATTGATATCAACAATCACATGAACTCAGAGGGGAAAAACATTTATGTTTATTTGCTTTGTCAGACCGCCAGAATCCGCGCCAGGAGTGTTGTCTCCGAGGCTTCTCCACCTTCAAAACTTGAACTTGTCGAAATTCTGTCCATAATTGGAGATACGGGGGAAACATTCCAATGAATGACGAGCTCATGCACCAACCAAACTTTGTTTTTTTTTCCCTCCCCTTCCCCTTCCCCCCTCCCTCATATTTTGGGGGGTTTCTCAATACGACTCTTGGGAAACAACGCCACATTATATTTGATGACCTTTCATATTGGAGAGGACAAGATCAAACGAGCGAATCCCTCTCAGAGGATGTCTGGCCTTCCCTCAGTCTGCACTGGTTGCTGCCTCGACTGGGTAGGTCGAACCTGTGGCAGTGGGGGATGAGGTCTACGAGAAATTGGGCTGAGTGAGCGAAACGGAACTTCAGAGGGCGAGTGAGGAAGAGACGACAAAATACTTAGCCGATAGAGAGGACGAGAGTGGGAAGAGAGATAGAAAGATGTTTCACTATTCTCTCTCCTCCGTCTTCAGAGGAGTGGAGGATTCAACCGTCTTTCTGCCATCTGTACTCTCAGGGCCGTGGAAGACACCTCTGTCAAAGGTCAAAATGATCGCTGATCTTGCGCTTACTGGAGCACAGCAAGTGCACTGACTCTGACAGTCCAATATAAAGACAGAAAAGGAAAATTTCCCAATGTCTCTCTCTCTCTCTCTCTCTCTCTCTCTCTCGGTCTCTTTTTCCTCCATTTTTTGTTATTCGATGAATACAGACAAGGGGAAGAAGAAGGAAAAAAAGAGCATCTTGAATTGTGAACGCCTTGAGTTCGCAGCTGGCAAGGATTTGAAACTTTAAAGATTTATCTGGTTTCTTCCGCTGCAAAATGCATTACTCTCCAAAGTTCCCCCTGTGTGCTCCAATTATGTCGGGGCGTGCAGCTGGTATCATCCGTTTGACTGGTGCTATTTTCCCTTCAAACCAAGAGCTGAACAACGCGAGTGCCGTAAACACACACATTGAGTGGCAGAGTCTCACGTGAATTACTTCCAAATATCATATTTTGTGATTCATTCTTTTCCCCCCATCAACTACTTAAAAACAATCACTTCAGAGAAAACTACGTGATTCGCTGCGAATGTATTTTGAATGACCGACTTTGTCTCCCTTGACTATTTTTCCGCTCGTGTTGTGCGTGTCTTTCCTTCTCATCCAAATCAAAATAACATTCTACGATCACTCAATTAATGTCCAACTTGAACTTTGAACCTTGATTCAATCTTAAGTAAACTACGGTCAAACTAACGGCCCAGGAATGCCTATGGTAGCAAAATAAGCAGTTTTGATAAGCACAGCTAACTTTCCTTTGGAGCACTGCCTCTTCAGCCTCACTCTTCAAAGGCAATGTCATCTCAAGATGACCAGAGTCCTGAGGCACAATACCAAAATAACAGAATTCCACGTGAAGTACAGACGAAGAAGCAGGTTGAATAAACTGAAGCCGATTATGACGTAGCAACTATGCCATGACGACATAAGCAGGTCCATATTGGAGAACCTGGAGAACCATATATCGCAGCACTGGGAAAATTTGAGGTGGACGGTTTGAATAACCTCGCGAAGGGCCCAGCCCGACGATGGGAATTGCTCGACGAACAAAGGAAGAAGGTGACGCCGATACACAAGCATGTCCTTGATTGACAATGGATACAAACAATCTCTTAACGCAGACTCTGGGTCCTAAAGCGTTTGGACTTGTGACTTGCAGGACCTAAAGGTACCACTCTCGTTACCTTTTGAAAACGACAACAAGCAGATGCGTCTGTTTTTCCTTCAAGAAAGTGATGGCAACGTCGTCACCCTTAATAGATTCTTTGAGCCGGCAATTTGCTTGTTTCATTTTGTCCTATAATGCGCATTAAAGAAATTATGGAAACCATTACAATGCCTTGCAGTCATGTTTCGATATCAAACATGTTAAAAAACAGTTTTCGGTTGTCTTTTTTTTTCAACCACATGTACTGTTTCAGTGAAATAACAAGTTCTAATGCACACGAACCACGATGGATGAGGTTATATGAATAAAGATAATTTCCAATGTTCGAGATTCAGTATCGATAAGGCGTGACCGTTAGGTTACTCAATGACCGTAAGGTTACTCAATACTTACGCTCAGGGAACACAGGCAGTTGGCTCTGATGACTGACAACGTCGTACTCGTCCTGCATGTCGTAGCTCGACGACTGACTCGAACTCGCCTCGATCTCGCAGCCCTGTGCCCGCAGGACTCGGGTACCACGAAGGGCTCGGGTACCAGGCGGGGCGAAGATGAATCGAACCTCTTCAATCACGCCCTGCGAATGGCAAAGACAAAAAGTCATATCAAACATTTAATTGGACTTACAGTACTATCGGAACTACAAAATTATACATTCCTCTCCCTCTTCCCTTCTCTTTCTCCCTCTCTCTCTCTCTCTTTGACATTCAAAAAGCTCACTCATTCATAATTACATACATGCATAAATAAATCCTGATACAGTGGATGTCCGAAAGGGTTTTAACCTACAGCTGACCTAGGCAGGTCTGCAAGTAAGTTCCTGTTGCCTCCTTACATCATCTTGGAAATCAATGCCCTGAAGAAATGATAAATTGTATTACACCGTCTGGTGCAATTCAAATGCCAAGGTGGTGAAGGTGTTTACTATTGATACAATTTGATTTAAACTACACCCTGGCTCGTCATAAAGATCAAGAAGGCATTTGTGTATCAAGTCGTTTAGACACACAAAGCAACCCGCGCCAGAATGCATGTCTTCTTGAAGACGTTACATCATCTACGACCGTCTTGTACGTGCGGAAGGAAACAGTCAGTTAGCAAGGTCTCAGGAAAGAATGAGGAAGCTCGACGCACTCAGGGCTAATTAGCACAACCGTTACATTGTCAACACCTATCTGCGGAAGACTTTCTCTGCCTTAACAGTGCAGTGTACGATTTGTGATCAGGTACACAAACCATATGACTAATGATTGTTCTCTGATTCAAAGCGACTGGAGCGCGCGTCTTGTTAGAGGACGAATTAAGAGCAACTGTTATGGACAGTAATTAGTTACTCCAAGCCCCGGAGGACCGCTGACATCGCTCAAGAAATCCTTTCGTTTCTTTCAGGTCGAAAGGCGCAGATCATTGAATTACTCGCGGTATGATGCGTGGGTTATTTTGTAATCAAAAAAATGAATACAAAAGTTGATTTAGCATTGTCAAATGTGAAATAAAGGATAGTGTGATCAAGGTAATACATACACACTGTGCGATAAACCAGGGAGGTGAGACAAAACCTCCCGGAATAGACCCACGTAACATAATATAGCGTAATGTTCTTTCTATACAAATACACACTTCACACCACATAATGTGTCACTGTTTTATTTGTTTGTATTTTGTCACAAATACAAACAAATAAGACAGTGACACATTTTTACGTACAAGTAATGTTTTGTAGACGACGTGGAGGTGACTGAATACACAAACGTGCGACAACATTGCACTGCTGTGATCGTTCATGTTTATTCGATGTTAAGTTACACTGCTAAAGGGAATTCGAGACATCCCAAAATTTTGTCTGTTTTGACAGTGTCTTCCGTAGGGTATATTAGTATTTCGAAGATTCGACTATAGTGTCACTGACAAGCCTCCACTGCTTTACTCTAGGCAAGTAAAGTCTGTCACTACCATCAGGAGCGAATTTATTCCCATGACGTTTGAAAGAGACAGGCTTTTGAGGGTCAAACAACATTCCTATTGGGTTTTCAGACACCTTCAGTGAGTAGGGAGTGAGAAGCGATACTTGCTTGAAACAAGGAGCTGCTTGGTTAGTGTTTATCTTCGGGGATCAAGATTTTTCTGCGACAGTAGTTTTTGCATATTAAAAAAATAATCTTATATTGCTGTCATTTTCTCCCTGACAGTGACACGTAATAGTCAAGAAGAAGAAAATATTTGATCGTCGGCAAGACGAACGTACATGTCTTTGCAATGACGTGTGCGACTGCGGAAACGGTCCAGTTTCTCCTCGCGCCGCGTCCGTTCCTGTCACATGCCGCGCGCATCCTGCTGAGATACTGGCTTCTCTTGGCACCCGAAAAGTTGAGATAATCAGGCTAATATAACGCAAGTTATTATCTTCCCCTGAGGATCCATGCAGTTGATCTCCATAAACAGATCATATCATAAGGTTGTGTTCTTGACCAAGATCTTTCCAGAAAATTACACCTTTGTGTGTGTGTGTGTGTGTGTGTGTGTGTGTGTGTGTGTGTGTGTTTCTAATCTCGAGTAGAATAACTTGAGCCTTTAATATTTGCACTTTTGAATGACGGGCAAAATGTAATTTTGGTGTGCAACGTCATTCAATAAAGCTGGATGACATGAAACTCAACATTATAAAATCTATCGATACATTATTCAAAGTGATGCACAGTGTGGGAGTTCGTAAGCGATGGTGCAGTGACGTATCGCTTGGTATGCTGCAAATGCAGCACTTTTGCTCTTTGTTCATTTCACGTGTGAACAAACTAGCTTCAGACACGCCCTCCTCCAGTTTCCCTGGAAGCATTTTATGTAAGTTTGTGCGACTGCGATAGCACCTTTTTAGCATGGACTCTCTACCTATCAAAGAAAGTAGCAATGCTTGTGGTTAGCTGTAACTCAAGCGCGTACGGTATCAGGAAAGTGTAAATACTTTTCTTTCATCCATCACATCGTTGTTTCTCTTCGTTAAACAAAAAGAAAGCAACGCCCGATTGGTCATGGCGACACACCAACATCGTTTGACCATGGAGCTAGTAGCTCCATGGTTTGACTTTCATAAGAGCCACCCTGGGAGGTATCGCGTCTTGCTATGCAATTTAGAAGGGAGTTACAAAACAAAGAAAGAAACCCTTACGTCTGAAGAGTAAACAACTAAATAGATAGGTAGTTTACAATGGTACATAATTTAGAGAAGAGCTATAAGTATAAGTGTTGAAAGGTTGGCTGAGCAATGAATGACAGTGTCCCAATATTCATTCCATGTACGCTGGATTAGATTGACACGTCACGAAATAAGTCCGAGGAACAACATGACATAATTGTATATTGGTCTGTTGTTAAAAAACAAAGTGTCAATACTCAAATCCTTGTACACGACTTCTATAATTGAAGACATAGAACATAACTATCACTGACGTCTGCTACTTGGCGAGTAGACAAGACACTCTGAGCTGTTCAACTTCTTCTCTGGCGATTAAAGATATAAAAGTTCGTAGGCCTATCGTATGTATAAATGCTAGTAGTATCCCTCTTCACACTCCAGACTTGCAACAAACCGATGGTGTTCGGAGGCGACAAAGATCGGTCGCGATGGCAACCAAAATAATGGTTACAAGGACAGGAAACATTTATTTACGTTTGTGCATTTGAAAGAAAGTCATGTTAGGGGAAAACAATGCACTGCCAATTGAAAATTTCATGCATTAATATAAATGATACGAGAACATTTCAAGTCATAAAAAAACGGTGTCGAAACATTCGTCTTTGCAGCTGGTATTCTCCCTCCCCTCCCTCTCTTACGAGTTCTCGTCTCTATGGACTCGCAAGCCGTTAACATTTCTGCCAAATTCTGCGGCATATTATCCCCTTTTGGTTGTTTGTGTGGTCTTGTTTTTCAAGTATGTACGAATCAATTTGAATGCCCTCATAACTTTTTTTATGTACTGAACTGACCCTTCCTATCATCTAAAAAAATCATCACTCATTCTTCAAGATGCAATGCAGAGAAACATCAGCTGGTAGACTGGTATCATAGATATACTGTCTTGTTGTCATGTCGCTGGTCACCATTGTAGAGAAATCAAAGAGAAAAAAAAATGGGCAGCAGCTGCGTAAAATCTAAGATTCAACTCAGCAAAAAGGAAATGACACTTGACCCTCTTATATCTCAGTGAAGAGTTCCCTTTTTTTATGTGGCTGTGTATGTTTCAAAATGAGAGTGGTATTTCGATTTGTAAGACAGTAAACTCAGAAATAGAGAGCCAGCACCTTCTCTTCACACATCTAGTGTGCTGTGAAGTATGATTGTCGGTGTAAAAGTTTACCGTGTCATTTTCATCACGCGCCTATCTCGGGGCGCCACAAGACATGCATAGAGACAGCTATATAGGCCCGTCGGTCGTCAGTTGTTGTAGCTTTTAGTGTTCACGATGCCACCGCACTGCGTGTTCGTCAGCATTTCGTAGCACCTCCCTGCTTTTACGTAACTACCCGGCATTGTGTGTATCAGTGTGTGTCTGTGTGTGTCTGTGTGTGCATGTGCCGAATGTGTTTCGGCACTTTCACATCCCTGGTTTCAGCGTAGAGCTAATGAATTGTAGCTACACATGCTTTCAGGTTGGAGACTGCGGATCCTTCTTGTCAAACTCGGCGACATGGAGCTTTCTTTCTACAATAATTTGCAATTTGTACGAGAGGTCCACGAACGGAGCTATTCCACAAGAGTATCTGAATAAAATTGTGAGAATCTGTGTTTTCTGGCCCTCGGAGAAACAGAAAGAAAGGGTAATAAAAACAGAACAACAAACAAAGTTGTTGTTGATTCTTTGACGAGTGGCTCGATGTAACGCCTTCTCCACGTCCGGTCAGCTGTGACAATTCTTCAAATGCAAATCCTCTTGGTATAGAGGCTTGATGGCCAAGATCTCAAAATGGTTGAACTTTGTCGGCAATACTTTTGATATCTTCCCATTAACCTATACAGATGACTAGGAGCCGTGACTTCAGTTGAAGGTCGCGGTGCAACGACTGCAAGAGGAGAGGCGATCCATTTATTGTTGCCCACTTGAGTCCAGTTTGACCGGAAGCAACATTGCATAGGTTTCCGAAATCTTCATGCAATCTGTACTCCATGACAGAGGATTTCATCAATGCATTTTGGAGGTTCCACCCCCCCCCCCCCTGCTCATTATTTTTTTTTAGGCTAGTCTGATCATTCACGGTTCTCACAGAGTCGAACAAACAAGAAAATAATCAAAGCAACTTGTAGAAGGTGAATCTTTTAACAAAACGTCGAAGGGGGTAAATGAGTGATAAGACAAGTAAGAGAAGTGTCATCAATCACGTGACTACGTTTCATCTCGCTTTACTTCTCATGGGCTGTGTCTAAACAATGACCTTCTTTATCTACATTAGATATTAATTTCCCGGTAAACTGTGGGCTTAGAAACATCCGTATTAAGCGCCTAATAAATGTATTGTATTATAATTATCATTATCATTATTATTATTATTATTATTATTATTATTATTATTATCATCATCATTATTATTATTATTATTGTTATCATTATTATTATTATTATTATTATTATTATTATTATTATTATTATTATTATTATTTGCAGGGAGGGGATTATTTATTCTATGTGGTTTCCGGAGTAAGAGTAGAAACGAATTAAAAAAAAAGGAAGAAAAAAGTAGTAAAGAAGAAAAGTCAACGATATTTCACCAGAATCATAGCACTTTTCATCAATATTAAAGGTGGTGACAATTCACGCATGAGTGAATTTGAGTGACATCCAAGTTACGTGCTCATGAAAATATTCAATTGTTTGATAAGGCGTGTATTGACAATCAAGCGAAAAACGCTACTCAACCCATACAGTCTGGTACGTTTGTTTTTACAATGCCAATAGTGTATACAGTACGTACTGCGTATTTTTTAGTTGATTGCGATTCACTGGACGGAAACATACCTTCAAGCTAATCTTGCAGTAATGATTACCATATTGCCTAAAGTAATACACCACGTTCTGGAATACATGACTGCATGGACTCATAAAAAAAATCTCTGTTATGTGCTCCAATCAAACAATAATAAAGATGTATGAATGAAGTAATGGAATAACGCAATGCACATTGGTCTGACCAAGGCGAGCTCGCTTGGTCCGTGGCCAAACTATAACTGTAGTTATTAACAGTTAGCACAGCATGGCTTTGCTGTGCGCAAGGTGTAACAGCGCGTAACACAATTTTGAACACACTATCTCCAAAGACCACAGTGTCGTGAGCGCCGTTCCCAATGTAATCATGGAAATGATTCTCAGTGTGATGATGTTTACACTGTGGTCACTGTTCACTAGTTACAATTCTGAACAGGTGGTGTGTCAAGTTCGCGTAACTCGGCGAACCAACCTTGCCGCCGCACTGCATGGTGCTACGCTGCGCCAACATGGACAAACGCAACAGGCACACTTGTTTTCATACAGCAAAAAATAACGTTCATCTGACGAAGCAGTTTTCGGCCTGAAGATCTAGACAGATATTGCACTTTATTCGTGTTCTCTTTGTCATTTCTTCGGAGCTACTGAATGCAGTTCCTCATTCATTGCACAAAGGGGAAAACCGCAAAGAGCAAACATCTACTCAGTATATACCTAAATGCTCATATATCAACATGTCAACTACACCCATCAAAGAAAGCGCAGAGATTGACTATGTTAAAGATGTTCTATGCTCTATACGTATGAAAATGCGCACAATACGCGAGGGAATTCGAGTGAATGATTACAGGGCCATCATAGTGTCAGAAGGACAATAAAATCATCAGAATCGCCAGAATGGGTGCTGGTTTGTTTGGTGGTTTGCCAGCGCCCGCAGCTCATTGAAGCTGCTGAGTTATGTGGTAAGGGAACAAGGTTGTTCTTTGACGCCGTGTTCTGCTTACTGAAATGTCGGTATCGGCAATGACACAGAGCTATAAGAAGACTCATACTGATTGTCTTAACACTCTGATGCAATGCGCTTGTAACAGGAGAAAATGGAAGAAATAAACAAACCCCGCACAGCACATGAACTCACCTCGAGTGTTTCTGGTACCACATTCGCGTTTGAATTACCCCGCATTTGGCAGGGAGACACCTCTTCCCATAAGCTGTCGGATGACCAAATTGAGACCTCATGAACAGCCCTTACTGATTTTGTCGGACAGATGCTCACAATTATGACTAAATCGTCTAGAGAGAAAGGATAGGAACATGCCAAGGAGTGAGCTATGGGTGCCGTAGAAAGTTGTCCCCTTGGAAATGACGTCCCCGATATCGCCATTCCAATACTGCTGCATATCATGATGGATATTGGCAACACTGCACGCTGCATGCTGTGTAAACTTATCACAGAGCCCACACTCCTCTACATTTCATCTGTCTTCTTTCAACTCAATCCCTTAAAACATACAGAGAATCAGCTACCATAAGTTGACGAATACTCTTTCTAGTTTAGATCTTATCATGTATGTATCACAGTTATCTTTGGTGCTGGACGGTGTAGCAGTATCTTCTGCTACATTTTCAAGGAATCCGCATTCCTCTCTGAGCAATCCTACTCGGACTTAAAACACGCTTTCATGGCGGACCCTCGTGCCCCAAGTAGGCCTACAATCTGCCCTAAACCCGAAACAGGTGCGCGTAAACATACGGGCATGATTCTCTCTTTTTCTTCGTGGACATTTCAGGGAATGAAAACACATGTTCAAGGCTAAAACGACAACAAACCCGGTAGCAAGGCTCGGGGCGGAATCGATTGCTGTGTATGCGTTTACAACGTGGTGAGCGTTAGGTTTGCAGAGCTATTGACATTGCCACAGCCCTCATTTTTAAACGCCTTCGTCCTCAACTTCTGTGAGACAAGGAAGGTGGAAGCTCTCTTCACCTCCCTGGTGTGACGTAGCATGTGTGTAAGTATGATTTCTGCACTCATCATTGGACCAGTACATCTCGTTCCGGTTTGAGGGTATGCTACCCATAATTTCTGCCTAGTTAATGCATCGAAACACTGACAAACTCAGAGATGGTAAGAAAGTTCTCTGCAGAGCACGCATACCAGCCGCTACAGGGTGATGGGAACCACCTCCCTGGAATGCAGTAAATTCTCACAACAGATACTTTTTTTTCCTTCTGGCAAAATGATTTAAAAATCTAGTCTGAATCATTCATTATACTTACGATCTATAGGTAGCCATGCATGAGTGGAAAGCCATGCATGTAATTTTCTGGAGTAATGATTTAAATGCTCTACTCTTGTGAGACAGATATGCAAGATCTTCCTCAAGGAAGATTATTACCACAACTTAATATCATACTGCTTTGTTTCGGTGCTCTTTTCGCTCGCAACAGAGGCTATTAAAGATTTTTAATGAAAGAATTGCATAATTTTTTGAACGTTTTCCCCCTCAGAATGGTTATTGAAATAAATGCCATAACTTCTTAAAATGACTACTACTCAAATCTTGAATGAAAAAATCGCGAAACTTTTGAATGTCTTCACCCTAATGGTCTAACTCTTACAAATAATTGATGGCGGATGAGCTCCCCTTCCCTAGCTGCCGACATGTCAAATGTTACATGGAGGACACAGAAAATCTGAGCATGACATAAGCCGCAGCCTTCGCCTACCATTCTGACGAAAAGTATAATAGATGACATACCACTCAACATCGGCACTTCGTCAATTGATTACAAAGTTCGTCGTAAGACATGAACGATTGGTCATTCGCTGCTTCCCTCTCTAGAATGCAATCGTACATCATCATCCGGGGGACGACCCATTACTCAAAGCGACGCAAGAAGCACGCGGCGCCAGCATCCATCCATTCACTCGAAAAGCCAAGCCTGAGAAACGATGAGTCAACGTTCTCGCTCTACGATCGATTTCTGAAGCGTCGCGTCTTTTCGACAGTGTCCGCTTGAGATTCGACATTCAAGGGCATCGTCTGCGCAGACAGATACTTGTGATATTGACTTATCATCCGCCAGGGTGAGTGGAGTGATACCGTAGAGGTACTTTAATGTTCCCCGATAGAGTCGTACGGGATGACATAATTAAATGTTCTGTCGTAAAGATTCTAGGCCAAAATGCTTGCCTACATTTCGTGTGAATCTTGGAAGACAGCAGCCAATATGTATGTCACCGTAACCGCATCACATGTATAATCTCTTCGGGTGGTGGTGGTGGTAGTGATGGGGGAGGGGGAGGGATGAAGATGGTCTATCTTCAATTAAAGAAATATTTGTCATATTTTCGTATATAATTTCGTAATTATAGACGGTTGCGACATGTACAATAACAAAAAATCGCCTTGGCATAATTGCTCTTGTCATCTTTGCCTATAATTCCTCTACGACATTTACAAGTATATGCACAATTCTATAAGCATACATTTTCCATCTGTATGCTGTTGATTTTCAAATCTTTTATCATTTGTTCTTTACATATTCTGAAGAAGGCATATAGGGCCTTACCGAGACTTCCTAGCTACACTGCGTTTAACGCTCATAACACTATGGTTGATCTTCCATGGATAAGAACATGGTGACTCCTCGTCAGTCTGGTAAACATGTTTTTGTCACTATCTCTGTCAACAGTTTACACGTGAATGACACGTCCTCGTGAACCCTGCCCAGATCCATCAATAAATTGCATTTCTTCAAGATCCCAAGTTCGCCTTATGCCATCTGTTTCTGCCATCCATGTGGCCGTGTTTCTCCCATCTTTTTCTTTCTGTTGCGCCGTCCATGGACTTCAACTCGGCTTCTTCGTATTTAGTCGTCCCAAATCTGTTCCTGTATTTATTCTTTGTTTTATTTTGCTAAAATGCAATCTCTTGGAGATAATAAAGTGAATCTCTTGTACAATATAAAGTGATGTGGCATGCACCAAGTGAATATCTTCGGAGTCCATTTGGACGCAAATCCTGACCCAAAGAACAGTGATGGTTTTCGATCGCCACTGATCCAATAGTATTAAAATCACGACAAGAAAGAAGCGACAAACAGGTAGACCCACATACAGGTTTGTTTCTGGTTCTGAGGGGCAGGTACAGGTTCTCTCAATCTCTGCAGATGCCAATACGGGACTAAATTGTACTCGACCCTCTGGCGGAATTCATTACTTTGTTTTAAACTTTAGGTTCAGGTGCATCAAATTGTCATCTTTTTTATTCTTTATTTGCGACATATTTAGTGGTTAAGATATCTTTTGATGTGAATTTGGCTTTATAAGTTTGTGTGTACTCGTGGGTTTTTTTTACGTTAACGTTTGACCATCAGGTATGTGGTACACCGTCATTAGACCTATTAGGCAGCACCTTGTGCTAAAATACTTTGAACCATATTGCTAGTCGTTACTGAGTAAACGGAGAAGACACAAACGCGAATTTCAACCCGAGGGACCTTCATTCCTAGAAACATTCCATCCAAATGTATTTTACAATGTTTATCACTACAGAGAATTCTCGTCACAAGAACTAGTTCGTGACATTGTCAACTGACATGATGCATAAAGGCTAAAGAATGCTCAAGTGAAACTCAATATGACTTTTGTCAGTCCCACCTGCTTTTTAGACATCACGTCAGATCAAATCCAACACCGGACTGCGATCGGAAACACATATCATAAATGTTTCTAACATACAACATAGATAGCGTGAGAAGCGAACGTCATATTAACGGTGGGGTGAAGCGAGTACACAAATAGAAACGATCACCAAACACCTTTCCCTACGAAAACGAGACTGACAACAAGAGACATAACGTAAACATCTACAGGAGAGGACCAAATCGTTCTCACTGACGCGCCCCACCCAAATCCCACCCCCTCCATCCGCCAATGTCGTTATGAGTATAATATTAAAAAAAAAGGATTCGCCACTGACCTTGAAATCCGGCACGTCTCGTCTGTTCTTGAGTCCCTTTCCAAGACGCAGCGAGTACTCCGAGGATGTCACGTCATAGACGAAGGAGGCGTACATGATCTGCAGACCTATCCTCTCGCAGTCGACGTAGAGGATGACGAGGTTGCCCTGAACGTCCAGCGTGAATGTGTGCCAGGCCTTGTCGTCGCCCCCGGCGAGTCCCAGCGGCTGAAACTCAAGAGTAGCCTCCTGCATCTCGTCATCGCTCTCGTACGAGTAATGCACGATCGCCCGGTCGTCCTTGCGGTTGATGACGAGGCCGAACAGCCGGCGCGTCCGGTCGTGGGAGTCAATCGACACCACGGATCCCTTGGCCTTGTTGCCCATGCGGACTTTGGCGACGAGCACGAAACCGTCTTCCGTTCGCATGGTCTCCCCGAGTCTCGTTACCTGTATGGTGTTGGCAGCAATGTCCCCTTTGGATGGCTTAATCTTGTATGCCATCACGTTCTCCTCTTCCCCTCTTGCCAAACTTACGCCGGGCGATGCTGCCGAAATACCGACATCTTGCAGCACATTGAACTCCACCCAAGATGATTGTGCTGGAAGATGGACAAGGAATGAAAAGATATCCATTAAAAAGAAATATAAGAGGGCGAGGAGTGGGACAAGGGGCATCGGGGATTGGCTTTGGAATATTTTGTTTTTAATAGAACAAAAACAGACAAGGCTATTCATTACTTACATACGATGTGAAGCGTATGCCAGGCATTTCAAGATAAGGATCTGATTCTGATTAATTTACTACTCTACTGGAGATGCACGCACTCAAGTTGATATCTTATGCAATCCATTCGGTATTTCTTACTACACTTCCCTATTTCTTTACCTGCGTAATAAAGCGAGATTTAAGTAATCCGGCATTAAAACCTATCGAATTTTACATCAAAATCCGAGTTGGTTGCGGGGGCATTGTGGTGCAAGCTCAAATTTCTTCTGGTTTCCACACTGCTATTCGAATCTCTCACAGCGCACAGATTCTCAACACAGGCCAAGTGGGAATGACAAATGTAATATCAACCTCATTAGTTTGAAAGGGCTGTGTGTTACTTGTCCACATGATGGGGGAAATGTGACGATTTCCTTGTTGCATTTTCTGCGGATAAGATTCCTGATTAGTGTGGTTTGCCTGTAAAGCATTTCATGTCATCGGCACTGACTTAAGTACTTACGCCAAACTCTTTCAAAGGGGGGCCCACGATACTTATCGTCGTAACTTTTTACGACAAAAAGTGACAAAATGAGATATGACCTACTTCTTCGGCGACCCAATGACACTGTGTCTTTTCAATACTCGCTAGATGGGGTAGATGTGCATAGTTGGTGACGTGGTGTAGCAGTATGTGGTATAATGGCGGAGTTTACAGGCACGGGATCGATATTTGCCTGTTATTTCTGCTACCGTGCCTGCATTGTTGCTTTCACATCAGTAGACGATAACTACCTTTCTTTACACGTCTGATTCCGGAAAGCTCATTTCAAGTGATGTTTAATTCTTGCTTTGCTCACTAGGGTTCTTCTAACTATCGTTCTTGCCCAGATACGGATGACTGAAAAGCAGGGCTTCGTGGACGGAAGCGATGACTTATGATATTTGCAGTCGCGCTGCATGGGGTAAGGCTCGATCGGTCCAGGGGTATACGAGACGGGTGCTTTGCGTTAGGTTGGGGAGAGACGGGGTGGTGGAATGATGATATGCCTTTCTAGACTGAATGATCAAGGGCAAGCAATTAGCGATGTTCCTTTTCAACCAAACCTCTCTTTAAGTCACCGCCAGTCGATAGGGCGAATCATTCCACGTCACGGCTCATTACCGAGCTGATTTTCTTTTTGTTGTTGTTCATGCTATCTGTACTGCCGCCATGGATTTCACTCGTATTCTGGGTTAGCTCTGAGAAAGTTCCCATCCTCTGAAAAGCTTTTAGTTATCTTATCCCTTTTGGATGTACCGCGTCTGGCTATTCATTGTCGACTGAACATTGCTACAAAGAATTCGTATCACACAGAATATATTTGCACGCACAAGGCACTGTGAATACTGGATTTTATGTGACTTGATATTATCAGATTACAAAAATATGTCACGCATGCCATCCTCTACACTTTAGCTTTTTATCATAAATCACAGTCAATGATTCACAATTTGCTCAGCTGCTCAGAGTGGATTCCAACTCGCGTGAACTTTCTGCACAAAGCTCGACAAACGCATTGCGATACAATACTGTATGAATGTTGGGATAATGAAATGAACTACATCATTTGTGATCAAAGGCAAAAAAAGGTAACATTTAGGCCTACCTCGCCCGTTGCTTTGTTGCATTGCAAACCTTTAAATTCCCCCCCCAAAAAAAAAAAAAAAAAAAAAAACAGCCCCCACACACAAAACTTTAAACTTTTCATGATACCTTCTCTAAATAAGTAAATAAGTAATTGATCATCCTCCAATTGCCACCCAAAGACCACTAATTTACCTGACCATTCACTTTATAAAGTCTGTACTCGATGTCTGTAATACCCGACAATGTCAATGTTATACATGGAACCACTGTGGAAGGAGAGGGATCATCTCGCGCCTACCTGATTGGATTTCTAACTGTGCATGCTTTACCTGAAGGTGAAAATGGCGTCTCGTTCCTACAGACCTATAATCCAATCAACATGAGATGGTTGTATTTCTCTCATCTAGAGGGGGTTTTCCCTTCCTCTATTATACCCTACAAGAGTTTCCGATGTCAGAAGAACGGTTCTCATTAAAAAAGCAAAAATTCTCGGACTTCTAATCGGATCGCTGGTGTTTTGATCAGCACGCGGGACAGGGCGGAATCGTGAGAATAGGAAAGGGCTGCTTCGGGGGGAAGTTGGTGGAGCACAGTCTATGCCTGAGAAATTTTCTGCCCTTGTGACTTCTAATGGAGCAACGTGGGCGTTAGTGATTGAGCTCTGACTACTGACACCTTTTCTGTTGGGAGCAGCCACGATTTATTGTGCCTGTGGTGAGTGTACCCGACTGGGGAGAGTCTAGGCAGCGTGTATTGTCTCATCGAGTCCCACAGCACACGACATGGCGCGCTCGCGTCGTCGCACACGAGTACTAGTATCGCAGTTCGAGTAAGCGATTAAACAAGAATAGACAGAAAGAAATGCCTCAGCAGTAGTTTAGGGCAATCGGCATTATGGAATAGCACAAACATTGATCAATCCGCTATCAGGGTGATCCGAGTCCTTTTTTGTTTGCGACTAATATGCCCTCCCTTTCTGTTGAATACTGGGAGCGGAACGCCAAGCCGTGTGTTAAAGTTTACACGCTGCGCTCTTGTAGGCATTCAAACACACCACCCACAATTTCATGGAAGCCACACAGTGGCAGGACTACATACAATAACTCAGCAGAAAGCTTTTTAGACCGTTTTTCCACGCACGTATTGATGGCAATCCCCTATCAACTATAGCTACCACAAACTACTAAATCAGTGAGAGTCATTTTCAGAATAGTAAAAAAAAAAGAAAAAAAAACCTTGACAAATTTTCATGGGGCCCTGTTAATATTCAGTTGTACTCTCTAGTTGTCAATTTATAAGTTTAGATAAAATATGCCTCAGATCTACTTAGTGTCCATGGATTACGTGAAATTAAGGCATACATGTCCGTCAGTCTCTTTTCCTTTTCATTTAATAACATATTCGATTTTATTACATTCTTCATTTGCATACCACGTTTGTCTTTGTATAAGTGGTTTCAGTAATTTGATCATGCTAACATAGACTTCATTCACTGTCGTTTAACGGTTTCTATGAAATACTAATAATTACTATAAATATGTTTGAGTAATACAACTACAAACAAAGTTATATTCACTGACCTATTCAAGTTTTCACACGATGTACACCAAACATCATTAGTCGTACTAAATTCTCTGAATAGTCTATCAACTTAACTCTTCGCTACATTACCAATTCATTTTTACTTAAGTGTAGCCGTAAATATATATAAAATACCATAGTCGATAGCATAATATATATATATATATATATATATATATATATATATATATATATAAAGAGGGTCCTGTAGACATTTTTCAATAGTGATTTGCCATTTTTATACATACATGGTATATATTCTTTTCCCATTAGCATAGCTTTGTGTCTGTTGGGGACCACCAGTGGCGTTTGGTCATCAGTCTCAAGCCAGGCAAGTGGTCTGTCTTTGATGGCAAAGAATGCATTCAAAGTGAACGCATTCAAGCAGATAGATAATGATGATATCGGGGAGTGTCATTCAATTCTCGTTAATCTCAAGAGGAATCCGCGATTGTCCAAATTCGAAATGGTTGGACTCACACGAGAGCCATGTTTGTTCGTCTCAGGGCTATTATATTCAGCGCGGGGGGGAAATATGCCAAGGCACTGTTCAGCACTTTGATGGCATTCCGAGAGAATGTCGTAAAATAGTTGCAAACACACCGTTTTTACTATACCTTTCCAGAATGTTTCCTTTGTTTCCTTTTCTGTATCATTCGGTTTAATGCTTTCCCGTCTGTCCATCGTTTAAATACGCTATATAAAGGATTAATGTGCACACAATGTATTCACTGTCAGCTGTCTCTTCAAATTCACATCATTACAAGGACATTGAATGTGCGAAAATAACAAACAAATGTACGTGATGTATTGAAAAAGAAGAAGAAAAGAAGGCAATCTATTTTTGTCTACCATTATCTCAAATAAAAGTATTGTATAAGCACCACCTCCAGTTACGCACTGTTTCAGCACGCATATTGCCTCCTGTGCTTTAGACCAGGGCTTATGAGTCATAGGTATAGTCAAAAGAGTCCTGAAGTACGTATAGCCACAGTTTGATGCGCAAATTTAACAGGTCTGAAATGAAAGAGGGTTTTCATATCCAATCATCGGCGAATTCAGAAACAACAGGGCATAGCATCACGAAGGAAAAAAATGCGCTTAGTGGCGACCTCCTAGTATACTCCTTGTGGAGTGGTGGTATAGTGGTGGTGGTGGGGGGGGGGGGCGATTGTTCCGTGCAGAACCTCATTTGTGCGGTAGAACTCCTGTCAGAGCATCGTGTAATACAGTCAGATTATATTAATGTTAATGAAACAATTAGGATAATCTGTTTCATGTTTGGGTTGTCCATTACAAGTCATCATTATCAGGCAGAATGTGACATTATTGGCCAAAGACCGTGGCATCTGATGCTCAAAATGAACCCATTCCATAAGGTGAACACGCAAGATACATGTATAAGTCCATGGGGGCTTCCATGGGGGCTTTAGAACCCCAAAAGTAACCACCTATAATGCGTGTATTCTGCAGTGTTTAAAATATATCTTTCTCTCTGTGCCTAGCAGCATATTCTACTCCATATATAGCAGGGAGTTCCGATCTAACTCAGACGATATGGCACAGGCCTAGAAGATAAGACCTGCATCCGAGTGCGGACGGTACACGTACAATCTTAGACTCCCGAAGTAAGCACTTTTGGCACTCCACTCCTCTGCGTGCTCGGGATATACACTATACAACTGTACATGTACAGAGTGTTCGTTCGAGATTTTTTGTTTGTTTGTTTTCGCTTGTTTGTTTTATTTTTTGTTTGTTTGTTTTCGCTTGTTTGTTTTATTTTTTGTTTGTTTGTTTGTTTGGTTTGTTTTGTTTTTCCAAGCTCGGGAATTTTCCAGAAGAGCAAAGGAATGCAATAACGTATAACGAGTATTCAAGTCGGATGACAGCAACTTGATGTAAATCAATTGTCTGTGCGTACAAGCATTAAAGGTATCGTATAGTTTTGGTTGAGACCAAACTTCAGGTTTCTAACATTTTTTGGTGAGATAATGGGAAACCTCTTATGAAATATGAAAAAGCATGTAATTCTATGAGGAATTCAACGTTTATTTGATGAAAATTGGTTTTGAAATGGCTGAGATATCCAAAAAAGAGCGATTCTAATAAAGTGTGGGACCCACACTTTATTATGATTGTGTTTTTTTTACTTTGTTTTTGGATGTTTCGGTCATTCCGAACCCGATTTTCATGAAATATACTTTGAATTCCTCCTTAACTGGTATGCTCTGTACTATATTATAAGTGTTTTCTTGGTATCTCGCAAAAAGTTTAAAAGCCCAATTCTCATCTCCACCAATACTGTACCATCCCTTTAACATGTAACCTGGGGCTGTAATATTATTGTATGTAGCTCCATGGCGTGTAACCATAGGATGTACACGCGAGTAAACGTTGTAAGAATAATATTATCAACATGATTCTGTCACAAATAGATGACTCTTGCGTCGAGATGCTTTTATTGTAACCGATTGACAAAATGCCCTTCGTCGACGTACATAAGCACAATCAAATGATGTTATATCTTATAGAGTGATAACCATGATAAAAACAAAACAAAACAAAACAAAACAAAACAAAACAAAACAAACTGTGGGCATACATAGCGGGTTGGACCCGAACCCTGCCCCAGTGAGAGACTAATTACATCTATTGAAGAACAGGTTGTCAATGCCCAACTTTAAGACTGATCAGAAAATCACAGACGTCATGGATACTTGATCCTCGTAATTAGTCGTAATTAAGTGTTCGAGTCGGTGGGGGTGAAGGATCCGCTGTCCTCTACGATAGCATCGGCATGAATGCCCAAAAGCGTGTGAGCGGCACAAGGAACTAACTATGCAAACCAGCACCTGTCCGAAAGTTTCGTCGCCGGAGCTCCCGCCAATTCATGGGACGGGACATGGGTGGACGTTTATCAAACCGCTCCACGGCTGTCGATGCGTAATTCGGTTAATCAAAAGGGATATGGAACAGCCACCTTACTACACGGATTTAATCGAGTGCGGTTAGTTTTCCAAAGCTTATGGCAATTACGTGCGACATCTCTTCTTTCGCATCACGCTCTCCTTCTTAATGTTTCTATTTTTCACACCCTTAAAATATCATATTCTTTTGGGACACAGGCCACAAATGAAACTCTTTTGAATGAAATTGTCTACGTGTTCATTGGAAGTATTTTCTTTCTCCAAGCCAATCTGTCTCACATTTACATTAATTTGATTGCGAAGGACACTCACTTTTAGTGTCAGTAATACGAAAGCAGATTTACCAATAAACCACGATGATTATATTTCACTAGCAGGACCTACATTGTATATTTGAAATATTTCCTCTACTACTGTACATTCAATACTCCATTGCTTTAAATCTCTCTGCTTCATACGTTCGTCTTACCATTGAACTACATACATATGAGATTATAACCGTATAAATGCATACCACTGCATATGATTTGAATTTATAATTATGCCGAAATTTTGTTAAGATTTGTTAAACTGTTTGGAAAATGCAATGCAGAAATAAAACTGAACTGAACTGAATTGAACCATGAAGCTAGAACTGTAGGTCCATGAATGAGCAGTTTAAATGTAGGCCTACTTACTACGGGCCTGGAAAATTGTCTTTTAGCTTCTGAATACGTGGCATTAATACAAGTGACAGATTTACAGAATTACAGATTACAACATCTGCCGGGATATCGCACTTTGCTGCAAAACATGTCTGTTTTTCTTTTTAGAATGTGGTTCAGCTCTTTAGGTATAGTGCAAGTAGAATAAGATCATGATCAGATGCTATTTTCGGAGTGAATTGCAACGGAAATATATTGTCGAATGCCTCAGCTGTGCTATGACCTTCTCTTTACATCCGATATGTTTCCTTTTCCTTCTCTCTATACTTTCTGTGTGTCCTTGTCTGTCTTTCTGTTTGTCTTGCTATCCGTTCCCCTTCATTATTACAGATATAGAAGTGAAATACATTTCACATCTCTGATCTATTTTCTTTATCAACAATACCAGAAAGTTTTATTATTCACAGGTCTTGTTCTCTAAGGTTACATTCCTCCGTTTGGCGCTTCTGTGTGGTGTTTGGGCAAAGAAAAGATGCTGTGATTTATATTCCCCTTCGGAAACATTTCAAACTCTTCGGCTGTGCAGTCTATATACACAACCCCTTTCAGGCGACGTGAATAGAGCAGATTGGGTATTATTAATGTGAAGGCTTAACGTTCCTTTGATAGCGCATAGCAGAATAACATTTTCTTGACGTCAACCTTCAAATGCTGACACATCGGGGTTTTTTTTTCCGCCAGCTCTACAATAATCTTCACCACGAGTAGTTTCTTTCTATAGAAAAAAAGGAAGCTGTTTTCTCCCTTCCCCCTATCCTCTTTCTCTCTTCTCCTTTTCTGTGCACGAATGTCCCGAGATTGAACTTTGTAAAGCAAGACCCCCTTCCTTCTACCAGACGTGCTGTGTTACTCACGCTAAATGCATCTTTAAAAAATACTCGTCTTTTACAACGCACCATGATGCTTATTAACATACATCAGGTTATTGCTGAAATTCGTGCACATAAATTGCCTGTATTATAATCTCCTGATGTATTTGTATAAATTACATGAAAACTAACAAGCTACTTTGGGTAGTTGAATTCAAACACGAGAGCAGCCGTGAAATTGTTTTTTTTTTTTCAATCCCAAACATTTATGTAGATTCAGTGAGTAAAGAATAGTCGCAGAACTCATCAGTGAAATATAAGAAAAATCGAATGATCCGTTCAAGACTTATGAGTAATAAAGTTTTCATCAATCACCGGTGGATACAACAAAGGCTACAACAATGGGTCCTTCATATGGCAGTTACAACACATAGGCCCTATAATGTTGTGCTGATTTATCATTACCTATGCTTCTTTGTGAATATATTTCTCTTTCCCTATGCGAGTCATTTCAATTTGTCATGTATTGTTTTTGGCTATGCAAAAACATCGATTAGAGCCTATATAGAATTGGTGGTTTCATCGGCAATTCATGTATAGACTGCGGACGTCAGCAATTATTCACTCCGAAAACTGTCTTCGTGTCCATAATGTCGATTTATCTTGTTTTTATCTTCTTCTTTTTTTACGGAGATGGTTAATTTCTTGACTGAAGATTGGTCTGTATCTTGTCGTCGAGGGATCAAGTTAAGCGGAGACTACGTCTGGCTTCAAAAATGAATAAAAATGATTTAAAAAAAAAAACTCTTCCGGGCAGACGGATTTTTCTGTCTAGTTTACGGCATGCAATGTTAATGTATAAAAATATAGGCTATTTTAACAAAAAGAAGAGTCCAAGTATTCAGTCCTAAGGACGCATACAGATTTTCAAGTATAAAGCTAACGAATTGATAAGAATGCTTGATATATAGGACCCCTACGCCATTTAGCGTAAATGCCATTTCATAGGTCATTTGCAAATAAACCGATCCTATGGGACGGATATTTCGATTGACACTTTATACAATAAACTCATGAATTACAAAATCAACTGACTTATCTTATCAACCGAAGTTCCTGTCAACCTCCTACTGTTTACCATGCCTAACCGCTCCCAAAGTATTTCCGAGGGGTAGTCGTATTATTGTTGAACCATAGTTCCTTCCACTTGTAAAAACATACAGCTTCGTTTTGTCCACACTCCTGTGGGTACGCAGAGCCAAGCCATGAATGCCAAAAACCTGCACTCACTTAAAGGTATAATTTGCTATTTGCAGATGAAACGAAAACCCAACATTAGTAATTTAAAATAGTTCTAAAATGTGAGTTACGGATAGAAACAACCACTGTAAAATTTTGAATGAGTAAAATCGAATTAAGTATTGTTAAATTTACAAAATTTGAACAACAGTTATAATAAAAATGTTTCCACACTAATCCGTCTACAGTTACTGTTTATTTAGAAAAATACAGATATCTCCTTATATTTTAGGCTTTGTCGCGAAAAATTGTTTATGATATAGGATGTTTTGAGGTACACCAGACCTACACATATGCATGGAATGTCATACCATTATCTTTTTTTAAAATCACTGTTCCCAAAGGTAAACAAGACCTTTAACACGCAAATTGACAATTAAAAACGAATGTCAAGGCAATATCAAGCAAGTGCTCCACGGAGGCAACAGACAACTAGTATTCAGCAACTTCAGCTGCAGGGTAAAACTTGGCTATCATTACAGGAGTTATGTACTCACCTCTCATGGCTGGCAATATTACAGCCAGTAAAATTGAGATACACGCAGCAAACGGTATTCTTTCCATGGTTGGTTGTTTCTCCTTTTGTGTGTATGTGTGTGTGTCTGTGTTTAATTCCTTCGCTCTATTTTTCCCCTCAACGCCCCAATTAGGCGTCGAGCCTCCAGAAGGCTGTGTAACTTCCTCGCAATCTGCAAACCAAATGGTGGGAAGAGAAGTGAGAAAACAATGTTAGCAAGGAGCCAAATTATAATACGTGGAAGTGTCACAGTTGGCTAGATATTGATGCCGTTATTAGAGTCAGTACTGTTAAAAGAGTCAACACATGCAACATAATATTCTGGAGAAAGGTTTTGTACTAATTAATGTTACAAATATTTTCAAAAAATCTGTTTATATATCAAACGTATAATTTTACATGCAGAGTGTTGAAAAAACAACAACAGAAGCGCACGTTAGTCAAGTTATAATTACCAGCGTTCTGTCCAGTTGAATGTTAAATCCGTATGGCTCTTCGCCGACTTTGCGGGCAGGACAAGCACGACGACGCTTATACTGTTATCCTCATCCAGCGGGTTATCGTTTTATTCCGAATGGATGGAACCAAACAAGATAAAAAGTTTGGGGGAAAGTATCCCAACAATGTATTAATCCAAATCACGCAATCAGTCGCTCACACAGCTATCACCGTAACATTTCTCGCGAAAAAAAAAGAGAAAAAATGATTCCTTCTCACTAGGGAAACCAAGTTCTCTCCACGCAGCAAGGCGTTACTCCCGCTCATTCAGTGCTGAATATGACTGGCTCATTCACATTCGCGTCTCGCTGACTCCTCTCCAGTCTTCTGCCACTCGATATCTTTCTCGTAAATGTGAAACTGTGTCTGCGTCTTGTTTCACGCGAATAATATGAGCTCCGCGGTTCACCACTCCAAACGTCAATCATCTGACAGTAGGACGGAAACTCCTGATTCGAACCAATCAGCGACGCAGACTGCGTAGCCTAGCAACGCTGGAGCGAACCCCAGAGCTCGGCCGTCCCGAAGAGTTGAAGAGAACCGAACTCCGGCCAAACTGTGCTGGGGTTGCAATACCAGCGAAGTTAGTACTTTGGGCTATTATTTCTAAACCTTTTCACGTCGCTGCGTAACTGTGCACTGTTTTATCGGTAAAATCAAGTAAACTATTCATATTTCGGTCACAATATTATTTCTTTTGATATGGATGAGAGTCAATAGTAATGTCATTTACACTCAAACAATATACGAGAATGTGTTCACAATGTCGTCAATACTACAAGAGTTCTAACTACAAATCAAGCTCTAGACTAGCCACTGATGCACGTTCCCCGCTGCGCTGGCACGAAAATCCTGATGTTGAGGCCGAGCACGATGTAGCAGAGTTAGGCAAAATACGCACAATCGCAATTCTTCACTGAAAATTCGGGAACGATCCCAAGGACGGTATCTAACGAGTCTTGATTTTGCTTCTTTTCAAATAAAAATTCAAATTCAAACTTTCATAAGGGATTAAAATCATATGTCTCAAAATAATGTATGGTCACAGGGTTTCTGTTCATATATGATAAGAAATGCATGGTGTACATTGGAACTTAGTAGTTGGATGGAGCAAATTGGTGATGTTTCCAAGCATCAGAGACTGAATGTAATGACTTCACTTCATTTGTCTATATCCACGTCATCCTTATGCATTATCTTGTTTCTCCCAAGATGTTTTATTCTTATGTAGAGCTGATGTTATCTCTTTATAATGTACAATTCAAAACGGTGGATGATTCTCAGTCTTGTTTTTGCCATCATTGGCGACTATAGAGTAATGATAGGAAGACACAACGATTCTTCGTTAAGATGACAGAGTTGCCTTGGAGTCTAACAGGAAATATCTTTATGTCCGATGTGTTCATTCTCAATGTGTAATGATTGGCTAGTTCTAAGATTATCAACAGTTTGTTCTCAGAGCGACTTCATTATAACATTATTGCTGGTTTTGTGAAGACTTCTTCAACTGGATGGAAAATGGGAGGAAAAAAAACAGAAAGCGAGAAAACTGCAGAGGGTAGAACTCAAAACTACAATCAATGTTGAAAGGGGTAAACACGTGCTCGCGCACGAGAGAGAAAAATGTCACGTTGACGCCATTTTGTTTGCCTAAAGGTAACAACCAATCCAAGCATTCCGAGTACATTCTGGTTGGCAAATGGAAGTATAAAAGTTCAGACAATGCTTGATCCCAACAACCTACATACATCATCGTTCTCTTTGCACTGCCGATGCACGGCTATGAAAGGGCTTTGCACACTACGCTGTGAGTTGCATTTTAGATAGTCACTGGATGTGTATCATTGGTTCACGCTGATAAATAGCTCTTTTCTCCTTTCTTTTTTGTCTCTTTAAAAGCGTGTCCTGAAGTTTCCAAGTCGATGTGCTTGCTTACTGTATGTTTACACTCTGTTCCAACTTACTTTACTGACAGTGCCCAACTCACACAAGAAATAACGGAACGGAATGTATACGCATTACAAAAGAAGGGCCTATTAGATAACAATCAAACAATGGTACACATGATCATAATCAATCTAACGAGTTATTCCAAGCCTACCAAATAGAATATCTCATTGTAGCACCAGTCATTTCATGGGCAACTACATTCACATGAACGAGACCTTTTCGGCTCTTGTCAGAGCTAATGATCCAGCGACGGATGAGTAATATCCATTCAATTTGTTTTCAATGCCAACGTACAGCTTGCTTTCAGCGTAGGAATGCGCGCTCTTTGAAGAATTTTGTTGATGGGGTTTTCAAAATCTCTTTGACAACAGTTTGCCAAGAATTGCGAGCGTGTAAATGGTCCATGCGTATACATTTTTTTTAACGAAATTGTGAGCATTTTTGTGAACTGACACGTATTTTCCAAGTCTTCACCCCTCCTCCTCCCGCCTTCTTTAACGATACCTTCAAATAAAATGATGATACTGGCAGTAAAATAAAAATAGTAATAATTAATCATACCAATGATAGACCGATTTAGTGATACACTAAAATTCCATGAATACCAACATACCACAAGTTATATTCCTGCACACCGGCCGGAAGCCTGCCCGGAGATTGTCAGGCATATAATTATAGCAATAGTAATTAGAATGTATTCAAAATGGATTCCTAGAACTGCAGTGTGTGTACAGGATACAGGTTAATCGAATAGCTCTTTACGAGTTCCTCGGGAGAGGTGGGGGATGGGGGGGGGGGATGGGGAAGGGGAACTAACTAGGAACTTCAAAAACTCAATAAACTGTCTTGTAATATGTTATGTCTTCCGTCCAAGGAACTCATCATCTACTGTACAGTCAGTTTGTGCTGGCGGGTGTGTTTATGTTTTATCATCACTTTAAAAGACCATCAAGGTCGTGGGATTCTTATCGTCTGAATATAGATGGAACGAACACCTTTATAGTCGGAAGGCGTGCGGTGCGGCATTGGACGGAGGGCTGCATTCGTGAGATGGACGCCACGTGAGATGGACGCCATTTCTTGTCTTGTAAAGTCCACATCACATCACCCCAATATCTGTCACAATATCACAATATATGTCATCCGATGTGCATCAAGAAACTAGGGTCTTTTATCAACGAATTTTCCATAAAATCAACCAGAAATGTATGTGTGTGTGGGGGGGGGGGGGGGGGGGGACTTAACGTGGACAGCAGTGTCACAATCATTGGGTAATTGGTACTGTGTTTTGATTATACGGTCTTCTTGTTATCACCACTATGCTTATAATTGACGTCTCTATCATAAACGTCACCATCATCACAACGAAGGTGACCAATTTGCCGTGAGTATACACAAACCTTTTGCAAGCTTTATGAAAAGAAGTTAAAACACACATTACGATTCACGTGCATGTGGACTAGTCGTCATGCAGAGCGCTTTCTTTTCATGGATCCATATAACCTTTTTCGGTGGAAGAATATACCATCAGTAAACAATTTTGGTATCTTTAGGTCACTATACTTTGGCGAAACGTCGATTTGACGGGATTTTCGAGAGAAAATTCTAGGAATCTGAGCAGGTGAGGAAGGGGGGGGGGGGTGGAAAGAGGAATGAAAATAAAAAAAGGTGTCGGATGTGGATAACATCGTAAAGTTAGGTGTTTGTAGTATATTCGTCCAAAGAGGTTGGTTCTTCCTTGTCTTGTCGTTCAACCGGATATGACAAGGGAGGAAATAATAAACGACGGATATTTCCTGAGAAGGCTACTCAGACTTCTTCGAAGACTTGCCTCTCCAAAAATAGTTACGAGTATGGTGCTGGTTTCGCCCGCTGGGCGGAGTCGAAAGAAATTATTAAGTTCATTTGAATGTTTAAATCTGCTGCCTAGAATGAGGGCGGTTGGAAAGCTTAACGTCATGCTCGTATCTCATCGATCAGAAAAGATGTCCGCGGAGATTTATGCAGAATAACACAGCTCAGCTAAGTCAACCGACTAAATAAACACTTCAATATTATAGAAATGGATTGGAGCCTTGTTTATTAAAGAGTCTACTCCAAAGGAAGTTGTGAATCCAGTGACGTTAATCTTAATTAATTTGCTGCCTACGAAAATTCCATAGAAAGAAACTATAGCTAAAACAACTGTTTGGGATCATGTTGATTCTTCGTTCACGCCTTTTCAACAGTAATGAAGTATAGAAACAGAACGTCATTACGTTAATTTGACCTTTAATTTGGGCAAAATACTTGGAAAGGAGAAAACATGGAAGAACTATGAAGTATAGGGCTAATGACCGAGTTGAGCTTTGTACGTGATAATCAACGGAGCTCCGTCAACGCAATTAAACATTTGCAAATTGATCCTTCTAAGAAAGTATTCGCTATTTCCTCTCTTCGTTGGAATCACTCTGCCCTTATACTACTGCCAATAAAGGAAAGAGTCTTACTTCCTTCTACCCCTCACCATCAACCCCGTCTTCCCAGACAGGTCATGCCCTTTCATAAGAACGGAAGTTTTGGCGTTGAAGTGCATTCGCTTTTCTTTAACACAAACAGTTAGAAACAACAAAAACATAGTGACATGGGCGTCTCTCACAGAGAGATAAATATAAACCCGACGTCTTCAAACGGACTGCATTACAAGATAAACTTGACCCCTTTTTAGGCGATGATGTCGACAGCGAGTGATTACTGTAACATTCATCGATGCTGCTCGATAGATTTACTAAAGGAAGTGGTATATAATAATATACAACACACTTTGTTTTGGATGTCTTCTTGCAAAACCATTGATAGCATTCATTCACTTGAATTGCTGCTCCGGCTACTTTCTTAACAGAGGTTTTGAATTTTAGAGTGAAGACATAAGACTCTTACAACTTTCGTACCCCCCGCTTTGCATACTTTACGTTAAAGCCTTGATTCACGTGATTGTTATGTATGAATGTTTCATTTATTTTTCTGGCGAATCTCCATGTAATTTACGCTCAAAATTATATTCATCTTTGTACTTTGCATATAACATTAGAATAGTCTGCGTGAGAAAAGTTAAATAGAACTATCCAATACATCTTCCGTTAGACTGTAACATATTTGGCCAACTTTGAAAAAAAAAAGAGAGTGGTGGCACAATGCTCACTACACAACATTAGGTGTCATTTGGACGAGGAATGCCGTGATCGCTGCCACATTTATCAACACCCATTAGAATAGACAGCGGAAATACCTAAATAACATGAAATTTTTATTGAGGTCTACCAAAGCCACATTAATTACGGCAGCAGGCGCCGAACCACAGCCCATCGACGCATGCCGTATGGCGCACACAAGTCTTACGTCGTGTGTAATAACGAGTCTTGAGAGAGAAATGGTGCAACACACATTATAGGCTACATAGTCAGTCTGGCATGACGTAACTGGGCATGGGAGGGTATTCCCCACTTCATAAATCGTTGCCACCCTCATTTGCGAAACATAGCGCGGCATTCGAACATAGATTAAAGGGGAGGTCTTCCCCACAGTCAAGTTGATTTTTTTTTTGTTGATAAACTCAAATGCAAAGATCAGTGAGAGTTTCTGGTAGAATCGCAGAAAAGTAGGAAAGTTAGGATATGTAAAGATTTCATGTTTTTAAGAAACAGGAGTATTGTTATTGTCTTATAGACAATTTGCGAATTAGACAGGGTAATGATGCCATGGTTCAATATCTCACATTAGCTTGAATATATGCATTATTTGGGTCGTTTTTTATATGAGTCCAAAACTAAGAAACGACATATTTTGCATTAAATCATTCAGACGTGTTTTTGCATTAAGGACTTTTTGAGAGGGCGTTGGAACGGCTGTGAATTTGATGAAATGATTCCTAGTGACATTGGTCATGTAGGTACTATGGAAATGTGAAACATTAATAGGATAACGTCATCGTCCCATCATATTCACATTCGTGACTTTGTATTTCCATAATCTAACTCTCTTGGTTCTCTAGATTAAAAAAAAAAGATATATAGACCTCAATTTTTCCTTCTTTAAACTGGTTGCTTTAAATCTGTTGTGATGTATAAGTGAGCATGATGGGTTCTTCCCGCCCCATTTGAGAAAAGATCGTCGCGCGGTCGAACTGATATTCACTAATGAAGTATGACGTGATGACTCATGAGGTCTGCACATGTCGCAACATCCCAAAGATAGCTAAAACGAAATATGAACAAGTTTGGTATTTTGGAAACCTGGCCACTGTAATGCGTCTTGGGGATTACAGAAGATCTTTTGAAACCATCAAATGAATAGGCTCATTTCTCACTCTTAAACTATTAGCCAGTTTCAGAGTCAAGTGCTGCTCTGTTGCAAATGACGTCATCTTCATGTAGAATGTGGAGGAAATCATGACCATTTCTAACAGAAGGGCTTGCAAAATGTTGATCTTGTATACAAAGGACAATCAAGATTGTCGGTTGGTTTGTTTAGATTGTATGAATTTGTGAATAAATTCATGAAAAAAAAGATCTCCTCATGATAGGAGAGGAAACTTTTCGAAATATCCGCTTTCTAAGATTGAAATACCACTGCACAATCAAGTTGGCTGATGAATAAGCAAAATATCTAACACATGAATTCCATGTAAATCGGACTTAATGAAAGGTTTGTTCTCTTTTTATTGAACTCAATTTCAACACGGCGTAAACGTTTTCAAGCAAGTTATATAATCGGTATAAGGGCTCAATTTCAATCTGGAAACACACTAATTCTGTATTTCAATTTGCATGAAGGTATGCTTAAGAGAACTAGACAATGTAACGAATAGCATCAGGAGCACGGAAATAACATTTGCTTCAAAAGAATCCGCTGGTTTAAACCAAAAAAGAAGAAAAATAACGTGTCACTTTGTTTAACTTTCACAAGTCGTATGCAATTCTCGGGGAAATTTGGATTCAGTGTTGTTGCCGGTACAATATCTGATCACTTTTGTATAAGTTCCGTTTACGCCCTTGTAAAAACAAGCGAAACACGTGCTCCTCATCAAGCCAGAGAAACTAAAGCCGAGTTTGAAAGGTAATTCAGTCTCCATCTTGTTTCATTCCGAACGAAGTGTCCATATGTGCGCATTGCTCGCCGAAGTCTCTATCGAAATGACAGCAAGAAGCTTATCAACGGATGACATTTTCCCGGGGAAATCGTTGCGGAAGACGCATAAAGAAGGTGGTAATTTCGGGCTCTGTATAATGCTTTTACGGGAAGGTTGCGTTACGTGACGAGCGCTGAAGGCACACAATTCACACTGACAGCGGAATCGATCGACATGAAAAGTCACGTCTAATGTGGCATGGCCAGTCTGTGGCAGGAAACCGATACGGCAACGCCTAGACAGAATCGATTAAGCCGTGAGATGTCTGTGGGGAGTAGGCCAGCTGGTGCGTATGTCTATGCAAAACTGTACATCGCTGGCCAACTATTTCGGGTGACTCTATTATGGATATGCCTTTAAGAGAACGAATAACGTCATTGGGCTAAGACGATTGGAAAACATAGATTTTTAACTTTTGTTGATAGCACTTGGACAAATAGCGTATCTTCGGTAGATCGGAAATGCGAAAATCATTAATCGGAAACTGAACGTCCAACATGATGATATGATAACAAGACAGAAATTTGATAAAATGACGTTTTGGAATTCCTCTTTTCAAGTGCTTTTACAATATTTCAAAAACCATAGATAGATGTTTCTAACGTTGCAAGAGTTTGCATAGGGCATGAGTTTGCATAGGGCATGAACCTACCTATCTGATGTTTGAAAGTTTGAAGTCAAATTTTCGCCGTTCGCTGTATACCCTTACAGACTTCAAGGCAACAGTAGGTATAGATAAACAGTTCACCCTCCACAATTATACTAGTAAGTGGACAGGATCCTTGGTAAAACTCATTGCATAGTTCAATTCATTTTAGAGGATTAGTTTCGAAAAACAATGTTTGAATTCATAAAGAACTGAGCATTGATAGGAAACTGTTGAATTATTTGATATCTTTATACAAAAGAAAAGTATTACGTACATCCAAAGAAGCCCAATTTTTAGAATGTCCAAGTTTTTTCAAGTTTTCGTGATATTACAGAAATTACACCTACTTAATGTGGTTATCAACTCATCTTGTAGGGGTACCTATACACTTTTGCTTTATAGAAAGTCTATCCAAATTTGTCACTAACAAAAAAGGGGTCAAGGAGAGAATTATGTGATGAAATATCCACGTCATCTTGACAAGATATAAAGTTGTTCCAATATCACTTTTTTTCTCTCTCTCTTCGATAAGATACTCCTACATGAAATGGATCTGCCATCATCATCATCCCTTTTCTGCATGATCGCATTCGCCTTGCACTTCCCCCCGTTTATATGTCAGTACACACCGGGTGAATGCACGCCTCACCTCAAACCGGCGGACAGGTGCTCTTCCCAGACGGACCAGAGACCGGGCAACGTGCCTTACCTTGCCCGCTTCGACCGTCAAACCGTCTGACAGTCTGAAGTTGGTTTCTTACGCTCCGCTGCAATCCTTCATCATCCACCTTGCAAACTCGCCCGGAGGACTTTCAACTCGCCACTCTGGCAGTATAACGCTGATATTATTTTTTTTTTTTCGGCTTCTTTTGACTTCGGAAGGGCATGAATGAATTAGACCTCGTTATTCCCATGATTTTGATTTCGATCTACAGTAGATGACCTCGTATTGAATACTGTGGAATAAAGACACGTCGTCGGGAATGAACAGGGGGTGTTGAACGGAGAGTGCAAATATTACCCATGTCAAGTTTGAGTTCATTGTAATGACAAAAACACGAACAAGGATAAGAACATGTCAATGAAACACATGAAGATAACAGACAGTGTTACTTCAGACCCAACACATTATGATAACGTGCATATTCATCATACTTTAAGTTATCATATAAATATAAATGTAATTCTACATAAATTACAGATATATGATACTTCGAATATCAAAGAAATTGCTCTTAATATCAGACTTCTTCAAAGGAGTGCATATCCAAATCCTATCTAAACCACGATTATAATGCAATCGATTTGTATAGGATGGTAAAACTTCTTTAAGTTAATTGGTATCAATTTGTCCTTACTGAATGTTGAAGTCTTTGGTGAAAGGAAAAAAAAAATGCGTTGATTATCGTTCAATTAGGCATAATATATTATGGCTTTTTGTTACTCTAAAATGACACGGCAATTTATTTAAACCGCAATATATCTCGACCTAAATTACACGCACTTAGAGCACGTTTTGCGTCTTATGGCATTTATAATTATGACGTGGGGGGGGGGGGGGCATGGACTTTTGCCTGTAAAATGGGATCTTTGGTTCACGAAATGTCGGGCAACAAGTAAGGGTAAGTACAGCGCCCGTCTGGTGCGAGGGAGGACAAGAAAGAATAGGAAGTGTATAAGGGCGACACGTACTTCACAAGCAGTCTGTACGTGTGTATGTTTTGTGTGCGTGTATGTCTGTTCATGTGTGTGCGTATTGAGCACGTATGTATGAACAATAATCATACGAATACGAAATGATCCTACGTCACTCGCGAGTCGGTGACACGCAATATAACTTTTAACCTTGTGAAATCAAACTTAGGGCTGGAGACAATTTGGGTCGGGAAAACTAATGGTCTGTAATGTCGAGGTTAGTTTACAAGTCGAGACATAGATTTTAACCTTGACCATTCATCATTCATGAAACCAGAACTCTACCACGATTTTGATAAATTTAAGTTACAACCGAAATCCGGGATTTAGGTCATAGCATGAATGTAAATCATTTTCTCTAGTATTATCTGACAACCTCGACCAGATAAACAAAAGTGAAAAGGCCCAAAGTCCGACTGTTCCCTTTCAAATTAGATTGGATCATTCTGTATTGATAAGGGAAGAATACCAACAGACGATGAGGACGAATACAAAGTGAGTAGCACAATGGAAGTGTCGACCTTTCCAAAGTTGGAAGAATAAGTCATTTCCTTTCCAAAAAGATCTTACGTTTTCGTTAAAAGCACCGATCTTCCAAATTCCTGCAGAGATTACCCTTCAAATAGGAACAGAAAATTACCTACCAAGGGACCGATAAAAAGAAAATAACACTAAGAAGCAGAACAACAATCAACTTAGCAGAATTCATTGATATCACCAATTTTCGCGATTTCCAGACAGATTACAATCCACATGGTAAAAACCCACAACTACCTCTTTTAGCAATAATCATGCGATTGATCAAATTCTCAGATATCTGGCGACATTAATCTCATATTCTCTTCTTCCTCCAAGACCCGACAGCTCAGTTTATTTTGATGAATCTGACTGCGTCAAAGTGATGCATTCTTCTCGGAGAACTCTCCTCGCAAGATCACACCCGTCTTGCCATGTTATGATAACAGCTGTTTCGCTGAAGGAGAACGGTCGTTCTAGACAGTGAGACACAACCGGTATCTTTGGTAGTAAGTTGCGAAGATGCTTTCAGGCTTAAGGCATTCCCTTAAGTTAGCAGTTATTGGAGTATATACCTTAATACCATGGCAACTGAAACAATTTGTTATTTTGTCTTTTGCATTAAGACGCAAGAAGACTATATACACAAAATGAACAAGGTATAGGCGAATGCCGTATTCACCCTACCATCTGTTTGGACGAGATGTGACTTTTAGAAATAGGCAAAAACTCGTGAGTGAGTGATCGAGTGAGCATCCATTTAAAGAGATAAGCCCGCTTTTCTTCGTCATTTTTCTTTTTCGGCAAAAAGGTTTATTTCCGAGCCGAAAGGTCATTAACTGCTCTTTCGCTCCATCTCAATCTCTCCTCGATCATGTTAATGGCCGGCAAAGTGCCGGTCTCTTTACACCGTATTGTCGCAGGTGCTGTTTACCTGGTGATCAAGGCGATAGCTGCATTCCCACACCTATAGACCAGAGTTAGACGACAATTAAACACCGTTTCTGTACAATAAAAAAACAAAATGCGAGCGAACGGCTACCGTGTAAACGATTACGATCTCAACTTAGATCTCAAACAATTAATAGATTTGAGTGCTATTTGTGGGACTGTATAAAATGGCAGTAAAACTCAACTGCTGCGCATTGTGCGATTATCCGGACAAATTTTGATGAACCTTCGCCTAATCTTCGAACAAGATTGCACTTCGCCGGCTTGAGATTCAATCAGTGCATGTATACCATCCAGAGAGATAAATCAGGCTAAGTAGGTGTTTTGTACATGTTATTGCTGTTGTTCATGGAAGGATGGATAATGCGTTGAAGGGGTGAAATGAGACGAGATGCAGAAAGTGTGAAATATTTCCTCTACGATTCGAAGTCTAACAGAGCTTTCGATACTAAAATTCAATGTTATCTTTATTGTCGTCGTAATTGCAAACGGAGATGTTTGCATTACATTCGCCAGATTCTTCAGAAAAGGAGTTGAGCGAGTGACAAACTTGCACGTGGATGCGTTGCTGTGTGTGATATGTCGTATAGCGTTTACTGTTAGTCCCATCAGAAGTACATTATTTCCTACAACATCAACTCCAAATAGAAAAAAAAAAAACTGTTTGTGAAGTCATATAAAGAGACTGTTACTTGGTGATCCCAAGTAATCTTCAGATCACTTCCGCTATAGTTGTTTGTTGATTATTATCTTGAATAATCAAGATATTCACAATTATAAAGGAGGTAGATCTACTAAGAAGTACTGTTCGACCTTTGAACATTTACACTGCCTTAAGTGCTTGAATAACACCTTAAATGTTTCACGGTAAGCAAACTCTTTCAAATGAGATTTGAGATAATGGGAGAGTTTATTGGCTGAAACGAATGCTAAGAGCCCCCTCATCCATCAAGCATGAGATCATGTTAGCTCTGGCTGCTTAAAGTGTGAACCGTTCTGAAATGTTACAAGGAATTTTCGGTTCTTATCTGTACAAGTGCTCTTGGAGGAAATCTTGCTCAAACTTTCAATTTCCTTGCTCCCACTTTCCTGCTGAAAAACTGCACGCACGAATGCGAGTATGTGTGTGTGTGTTTTCTGTATGTGTGTGTTTGTACCAGTGTATGTCTGAAGTGCCATAAACACTGCAACAGTATCACGTTACTTCTTGTTTCTCACATGGGAAAAAAGGGAATATAAATAGAAATGGGTTCTTCCTGATTGTGACGTTTCCTCCATTCTTACAAATGCCATCTCCAAGCGATCTGGCCCGATGATCAGATAACATTCTACCCTTCCACAGAATCATTTAAAGTTATAAAAAAAAATCCACACCATGTCCAAGTAGAAATTGATGAATTAGTCACATCATACGATCAGTAAACGGCATATTGAGAATTTCTTTTAAATGCTACAAGATATTGACACCATACGGAAGTTTTGACCGCTACGTTTCTAATCAACAGCGGAGCAGTGGCATCAGTCACAAGCAAAATTTAAGTTCAGATAAGATCAGGCGATCATATATACAATACCCGCCTCACAACTCTCTCATTAATACAGACTAAAAGAATACAAAGTAAAACAACAAATGCCATTTGATATAATTTGCGTAACTACATTAGATTTGATGATATCATGTTGGCAATATGTGAAACATAATAATTCTATAATTTTTTTTTTGGTAATTTCCTGTCCGGATTTAAGAAATATCAACCATCTTGTTCCTTTGAATCAAATCGATTTAAGTCTGAAGCAGATTTGCACTTTTTATATAGCATATTGTTACAAACTCTACCATCTCTTTGCTTTCAATTTTGAAGTCACAATTTCTCTTGCTGTAGACTCAAATCGATAGAAATAACTGAAAAGAGCGAATTAATCTTGTTGGGGATAGCAGGAGGTTTAGAGGCTGATATGAAAGACTCAAATTCGCTTTTCATAATCATTCACATACATCTCCACTCCTAACTCCCGCATTCCCAAATTTAAAAAACACAACATATTAAGTAAGCGGGAAACAAATGTTTCACTTGAATCCATTGTCTCGGAGTTAAAGGACAAGTCCGCCTTCATACATGTTGATTGAGTGAATGCAGCAATCATAAGTAAAATACATCAGTGAAAGTTTGGGCAAAATCTGACAATCCGTTCAAAAGTTATGTTTTTTTTTAAGTGTCTGGACAGTCACTGCTGGATGAGAAGACTACTACAGTTATGATGTCACATGCGTAGAACGATATAATGAAAATATAATGAGAATTTCACAAAATTCCATTAAAAAAACAAAAACAAACCAACACTTTCCCTTGACTTGTCACTGACGTATGTTATGGGCAATATTATTCCCCTGCCTTCTGAAAGAGGCAAGTCAAGTATTCTTTGATATGCGAGAAAAGTGAAAAACATGCTGAATTTTTTTTCTTTTCTTCATATCGTTGCACACATGTGACATCACAAACTGTAGTAGTCTTCTCATCCAGTGACTGAGCAGAAACTTACAAAAATCCTAACTTGTGAATGGATTGTCCGATTTTCTTAAAAATCTCACTGATGTCACCAATATTGCTGTATTTAAGCCATTCACATGTCTATGAAGGTGGACTTGTCCTTTAATGGTTTGCCCTACCAATCTACTTAATGGATGGCATTCCGTTTTCACTACAGCACAACATGATATATGCACCTTGAGTCACGAGAAGCGTCGCGGAACATAGCGACGTACTCAGAAATGTTATTCATGCCTTCACGTAACTTAATTAGGCGTACTCTTCGCATCATTATCAATAATTGTCATCCATTAGTCAGTCAAGATTGAATCAAATTATCACGCTAATTGACTGGTTCTCCAGGGGGATAGAACTGCGGCAGGGGTATAGAGGGGCAGAAGAAAAATATCAAACCGCTAAATTAACCCTTTCTGTGTAAATGAGCCAAATGTGCACAAATTTCACACACACACACTCACACACACACACACACACACACACACACACACACACACACACACACACACACAGAGGATAATAATCTGGCATGCAAAGGGTTAAAAGAGTAGGGCATGCAAAGACACTTGTTCTAAACATTACATGCACCCTGTAAGAGCGTGGGGGAAACCGAACTTATTCCGGCATCCTAACATCGATGTCTCGCGGATTGCGAGATTGTATAGCTTTGTAATAAAACATCGGAGATGGAAGATGGACAGAAAGATCAAAGAAAGCGAATGGGGAAAGGATAGATCGATGGAGCTGGGAGATATTGAAGAGAGACAGAGAGACAGGGATTTATTTTTACCCCTTCGTGGGCGAATGTTTAGCTGACCTACGTAGTTTTTTGGTGTCAAGGGAAGAAGTCATACCTGGAGGAGAAAGTGTTTTCTGGCGGGCTGCGTCGGCGATGACAGCTCATACTTGACCTTAAGGCGTGTCCGAGGAAGTGGCGTTCGACCAGCATCACACGCCACTTCTTGGCTGCCACTGTGAACATGTCCCTGCCAACTAAAACACCTCCACACATGCTCTTTCTTTCTCCTTGAAGTGTCTATACAGTTGTTTTCGTTTTCCAGGAGACTCTATCCCATGTTAAGTTCCCAGTTTCAGAGCAGATTGATGTGCATTCTTTGTTGTATTTGATATGATAGGGAAACCTGTTTAATGTCGACGTTGCCGAACAAACATGATTTTATTGCAACAATAACATAACGTGTGTCTACGTACTGATCCATTGAAATCTTATAGCAATGATTCCAGTCAGAGATCGGTGCATATTATACAAATAGACAAAATATGCTTCGTTACAACGGACTGTTATTCACTCAGAGTAATAAAAAAAAAGTATGTGGTTGAATGTCTTGCCTTGATGCACTGCAGGCTTCAAATTATGTCTTCCAAGAAGAGAATCTCGCCTAACTGCGTAATTTCGTCTCGCCGATAAATCAAAATTATGTGCTTTGTGAAAGAATTGTTTCTGATGTATACCTCGTCGAGAACATTAATGTAGAGGCTGTCCGGAAGCAGTACTATTAAACTGTCGATCTGCTGCTGAGAAATGTTACACCTGTTTTCAGCGAAGTTCTGATACACTCATCACGTTCATACGAGACGAATCAAAAGCAAATAAGAAAATAAATCAAAGAGCAAATTACGATCCCGGCCCCTAAAATACTACATAATCAGACTCTGCATTTTGGCGCACAGACATGACAAATGGAGAAAGATTTATCAAAATTTCCAATGAAATTTCATCATAATATATTGATGATTCGTTATGATGTCATGGAAGTGAGTCGTGATATCTAGGGTGATCAAAAGACAGGGTAAGTACTCTTCAAATTTTCAAAGAGACTTTGCTGAACACACGGAAAGGATTGTGTTAGGACTGATCATCGGCATATCACCTATAATCCCTATAATTTGGTATCATTATTTCCATCTTATCAAAGTGACAGTGTTCAGCTCTTGTCACTGATATTTAGTAGTTTAGCGTCCAACAACAGAAGGACTCTGACGTAATCGCCAAGGTCGCAACTTGACCATTCTTTGATACTTAAACACCACCTGGAATCACACAGTCGCCAAATTTCATTGAAATGTTTTCTTAAGTTTTCGGCGTAAAGTTCGCCGTAGTTATGGTAAACGTAAAAAGCAATTTTCCTCCCTACCTGTTCATATATTGTTGTCGTTGTCGTTTAAAAAAGAAAGTTTTATCAAAATCAATTCACACCGTCTGTGTAGGAGGGGGAATGGTTCTTTGTAATGGCTGTCGAGTGGGCTTAAGAAGAAAAAAAGAAGAAATACATCGTAGTTTTCGGTTAACGTCACATCATGGTCGTGCGTAATCTTTATGTTCAAACATTGACCTGATGATGACAGTTAGTACGAAGAGATTCTTTATGTTTGAAAACTCCAATTAGACGCCGATTAAAGAGATATACTAGTCGAATACCTAGCAGGGCTTCCATCTGCATGATCTGTAAATTGCTATGTCTCTAGCTCAACAACTAGTATCGAGACTTCATCACATAAACCTGAGCATGGTCTCACGTCTTTAGTTTCGGTGGTTCAAAACAGAATTGGTTGGA
Source organism: Diadema antillarum (assembly GCF_040938485.1). Classification (NCBI taxonomy): domain Eukaryota; kingdom Metazoa; phylum Echinodermata; class Echinoidea; order Diadematoida; family Diadematidae; genus Diadema; species Diadema antillarum. The sequence goes on from NW_027271550.1 coordinate 1,336,283, forward strand.
TGCATCTTGGACGATCGTCACGACTTCATGAACCAGTCTTCAAATGCCGGCCGACTGTTACTGCTGATCACTGCTGATATTCATGTTACAGAGACTGAAAAAAGAGAGAGCTAGAAGAAAAGAGATGTGATAAAGAGGGAAAGGGAGAGATAACATGTGAGGGTGTGCCTGGATTGTGGATGTGCGTGTATGAGTGAGACGGATCGTGATGATCATGACGATAAAAGAATTCTTCGCTGCCATTCGGGATCTTGTTACCGGCTATAAGAATCGTTGAAATATCTGCCTCCACCATCACAATCTTATTGTTAAAGTAAATTATTTTCTCAAGCTATGTTAGCAATCCGAGTGACGACAAAGATATTTCAGAGTCATCCGTGTAGTTTTTTCTCTACCCCCCCCCCTCTCTCTCTCTCTCTCTCTGCTGTATGGAGCTGATGCAGGGAAGATTGTCCACCCACCGCTTCTGGAGAAGGGTTCAAGGTAGTCATCTGCACAGCCGTAGAGTTGATTCGTTGGAGATTACTCCCTAGAATTCACTGGCATGGAGACATTTGATCTTTGATGACACATTGACGACGCTGGTGATCATCACTGCCACTGCCTTCCTCATCCACAAGGTTGTGCATGTGATGTGTACAGCTGGAATGTCGACAAAAGTGCCACATCTGTCGCATGTACCGCACAAGTCGTACGTTCAAGGCTGTACATTCCCCCTCTCTCTCTGATATATGCCAACTGTCTCCGATACTTTACCTTTAAATGGCATTGGGTTTGTAAATGGTACATGTCAAATATTCAGTTTTATTTTCTCTTTACAATTACAATTCGAATATTCATTAAAAATTTCCTCTCATACTATTGCTTGTTTGTTTTTCTGTCTACTTACAGAAAAATTCAACCGTTTTGAGAGACAGCGTTTTAACGAGTTTCGGTCTACCAAAGAAATAGCTCCACCCGCGATTGAGAGCAAAGCTAAAAAGATTTCTGACGTTACCACCATTCAAACGTCAGTAAGTTGTCGAGTGTGTCATCTTTGTGAGATTCCGATTTATTTTCCTGCAACCAAGGAATCAACTTCCTTTGTTCTTAACACACTCGATCTGAACACTGAAAAGATGTTGAAAACATTAAAGAAAGTTATAAGGAGTGTGGAAAGAGATTGACAATTTGCGGAATATTCTGCAATCTTTCGATCTCTCGGAGTCCTGGCTCAGTACAAAAGTTGAATGACATCCTTGACAACTTTTTTTTTCATTAAGTTTTTGTTGCGGTTTTTTTCTGGAGGGACGATTTCTACCAATTATCATAGCCCGTCATGTTCATACCAGAGCACGTCCACCACCTGCGACAGATACATCAGCCTCCTTCACCTCATTACTGTAATAATTCTTGTATCAATGAGACAACCTGCTCAATTACGCAGTCACATCTTGAAGCGGAGTTCCCAGGCTCAGTGATCCTTGAATGCGGCTGACAGTTATATACCCATACTTCACGTTCCCTTGTCTTTTGTTTTCTTCTTTGAAAAGCAGTCACCTCTTTTCCTCATTACCTCGATTTCTAAACTAATTAGGCAGGCGTCACACCATCCCGAAATTGAACAAAGATGGACAAGGCAATAAAGAAAATGTTGAAATTTGACTCTGATCGTCTGAACATCGGGTCATTCATGAGGGCACCTTAAGGGGAAATCCGGTCCAAATATAAGTGAATCTGATAAGAAGTAGTCAAATAATCCGAGTTCAACGATAAAATTTTGATCAAAATGGGGTGAAAAATAAGGAAGTTATGACATTTTCAAGTTTCGCTAATTTTTCAGGAAACAGTTCTTGAACGGTCAATATGAATATGCAAATGGCATTCAATCAAATTTTTACCGTTGAACTCGTAAGATTTTACTATTTTTTTAATCAGACTGACTTATATTTGAACTGGATTTCCCCCTTTAAGATACTGTATAAACTCTGGGGGTCTTCAGCAGCTTCGTGAGCGGTGGCAAAATCTTCGTGAGCCCTCGTGTTCCCTTTTTGTGTCCTTCGGGTAAACTTCTTATAGATTCACATCTTCGTGTCGCCTTCGTGCGCGGTTCGGGTGCCTCTGTGTGACCTTCTGTAGGCATCGTACTTGCTATTGATTGACTTTTAATCAAGTGTTAGGCCAACTTCGCGCGGAATTGAAAATTCCATATTCGTTTGCCCACCTTGTGTCAATTTCTGGACGATGTGATGCCACCATTAGGACCTTCATCAGACGACTGGCTTGGACAAAAAAAAATACAGCTGTATGGAGCGTGTCAATGAAAACTGAAGCAGACGTTATCAAGGTAACATTTGTTGGGTTACATAACTGCAAAGGGGGAAAAACATGAGCACATGCACAGACATGTGAATGTGCTAATAAATATTCCATTTCCATTCTACTGCATGCAACGGGAGCCTGTCAGATGAGAGGGAAAGTGCGAGAGGAAGATCGGAATTAAAGGTTTCGTGAACATTACTGAGTATTTTTTGCTTGAAACTATCCTGTTACTCACTCCAGGAGAAATTTCAGTGTGCAGAGATTGTACACAAAAAGGATGATGATGATGATGATAATAATGATAATACTAATGCTAATGCTTCTTCTTCTACTACTACTACTACCACTAATGATGATAATAATAATGATAATAATAACATAATAAAATAATAGTAATAATAATAATAATGATAATCATCATCATCATCATCATCATCATCATCATCATCTAGTTATATATATGCAAACTAAAACACTTTAAAACTGAAATTGACTGCAAGAAAAAAATAAAAGATGTATTGAAACTAATATACTGAGTATTAAAGAGAGAAAGGGAAGGAGACATGAAGAACAGGCGAGTAGAAAGATCCCGGATGCTGCGAGGTGGTTCCGGGCAAAGCGTCACCTGTTATCACCTTTAGGGGTAGCACCCTAAATATCCAAGTTCAACCTGAGCGTGTTCGTTCGGATGGTTAGTGACCTGTAAGGTGCGCTATGAACAGATTCATTGACAAGACCAAGTCGATCACCTTTCTTGATTGCCGTGACTCCGCCCCTCCCACCTCCCCCGCTATCTTCTGACCTTTTTTTTTTTAATTAAAGACTCTTATTTCATCCATCCGAGCAAGAGAAGTGAGGGGTCATTGCATCAGTTTTGAGGATGTGCGCTGTCTCAAGGCGAGATATTCTACACGGATTGAGGGCTGGGTGTAGACAGCGCGAATGACGTTCCTGCATGTAGAAAGCATAACTATAAACAGATGCACAGTCGAACACATACATACACTATATCATTGCAATATGCACCATGATCTGAGAGAAGAAAAGAGTAGAGGAACTAGGTATAAGGACAGACATACAGCTAGACAGACAAACAAACACATAGACAGACCAACCAATGCCAATTACAAAACTAAGTCTAAATCTAGCCTTCTTAGTCAAATGATACGTATCCTAGCGCCAATGAGATATATCTCAATAGAGATGATGATTATTCTTTGCGTATGCTCACTACATACGATATTTACCATGAAGGCTTTCCAGCCGTTTTTATGAATTACAATGATATCTATTTTGTATCCGGGAACTCTAAACAATTAGTAGAAGAGGCTTTTTTTCACACCTGGGTGTCATTACTAATGTGTCCCGGAGGATCAAAATTTAGCAAGGCTTGCAGCTCATGTTACGAGACATCGTTAGTGAAAGCAAGCACACAAGATCATTACTATTCCCACACTATTGCATCTGCGGATGCTATATTGCTAGTTACAAAATTTGCCGTCAAACCGCTATTTCCCATGACTTTATACAGTTACGAAGCAAAAAGAAAAAAAAAACAGATTGATTTTGTGCTATGTTATCCAGACATCATTAGAAAACATTCAGGCGATAACACGATCACTCACATAGGATCGTCGCATTTAGAGTAAAATCGAGTTTGACGCACATCGCCACACAGCGGATAATTGAGAACTTATTCGCAGAATATCGCTTCCTCAGACCATACGTGAGAAAATAGCTGCTGCTTTTACCTCGTGTTCCTTGAAAATGTCGTTTTGATTAAGACTTCTAAACGAGATTGAGCGATAGCCGGAAAACGGAGTGATTTGTGGTTATGCCAAATGAGTGACTGCCGCTGAAAGTATTCATCATTCATTTAGCTCGTCTCGTATCTTGGGTGCTTGATATTCCAGTTACAAAGAAAAAAAATGATATGTCATTGCGCGTCGCAGGCAGATCGAATACTGTCGCGTCAAAATCGTGAAAGCAGTACTGAGCTTCAACAATCTGGAAACTTACCTCCTGTCTTAAAATTGATGGGAATTATATAGATATATTTTTTTAGCAGGTTGAATATAAACGCAAATATGTAATTCATTTTCCTGTAATTACCAAAGCGCCGGACAGCGCAGATGTTTGGGTCGTATAATCGGGCCTTGGTCCCAAATTCGCGCTGCTGCGCCTAAGCTACAAGTGGCCTCGCGAAAGAGACATTACCATACAATGACTAGTCAGGCATTCCAGGCAAATGAGCAGAAAAATCTGATTAACGGTAGTAAAGACTGCAAAGACTGCCCACATGGAGGAGTGTAAGTTCGTATGGAGGAGTGTAAGTTCGTAAAAGAATAAAACGGAATTACACAACTTGATTTTTTTTTGCAATATTTTTCTTCAGTTTCAGTTTGTTTAGTTTTTCCACTTGTACGAATGAAATCATCATGACAAATCAACGTTCTCATCAGCATTAAAGAGTGCTTAACAAGTACTTGAAGAAATTAATATAATTTTGTGTATACAAGAACATATATCTTATTTTTGCAGTTCAGGTTGCAGAGACGGTCGCCAATTAACAGTTTGACTGGGATATGACGGCCTCAGGGAGCAAGAAAATTGACATCAAACGTGATGACAACAATATGAGAAATATATTGACGTTAATGTGATGCATTTGAATGGCTCTGGCTCTTTCAACTAGGCTAATGCATGCTGCATTAATACTTAACTTCTTTTTTTTTTCAACAATGATGTAAATTATGTGCCTACCGAAGGAGCAAGTAGTAAGTGAAATAAAAAATGAAGATGCTTGCATAGGTGCTCGTTACTCGTCGATTAGATAAAAAAAGGAGAGATTGAAGAAGGGAAAAATGACAGCAACATATTACTATCTAGGTCAAGCCTCTTAAAGTCACATGTATTACAAAGGACTGTCGAGTTGATCTAGGGATCAACCTTAGGATCAACTTGGAGGGATTTCTAGAAATTTCTAGATTTCTCAGATTTCTAGATTACTGAAAAAAAAAGAGAGAAGTCAGCCGAAGCCCGGATAATTATGAAAGCTGTGCTTTGAGGAAAGACTTTGATATCATTTAAGATGGCGCAGTATACTGTCACCTTACACGGGTGCATTTCTTTATTGACTTCATTCCATGACAACGTTCTTGAAGTCAGTCTTAACGCCCCAAAGTCTCATCCCATTTTAGGTTATGACGATACAGGACGATGCTCAGTGACGTGCAGGACAACATTCATCAAGGACACTTTTCTTCCGTGCATCGTCTTCCAAGTGCTTTATATATTACAGCCGTATTCAGGCTGGGTATGTACTCCACCCAAATTTTGCTGTCGAGCCGCAGACCTCTAACCAGTATTACTGATGACGTTAATAAACGATGATCGAGGAGAGAGAAAATCAAAAGGTCTGAAGACAAGTTATCGAGCACACCATGCTACACCCTCGCCGATAGCGAGATAATGGTGAACTTTGTTCGATAGTCCTTTTCTCGCTCTTTTTTATTCGTTCTTTAGTCTTCTTTTAAAACAAACGATTTGATCACTTTACTCACAAACTTGTTTTCCACAATGCCGTGGAGTATATCTCAATTCTTCCACCGGTCTTCAGGCCTCCCCATGCAGACTTCATAATTATTCCCAATTCCCAACGTTTTAATAAACCTTCCTGGTCTTACCTATCGCTTTGTTCACGGCCTTTAACACATTCTCAGTTCTACCTGTTCTCATACCTTTCACTCATACACACATATTGGCATTTTCTTCTCACCCGCCCGACCGACGTTTCTCCCTATGCGCCGAGGTCGGAAATGCCTATTTCCCGCGAGCCTGCATAGGTAACCGCTTGGCGGCAAACAAACCTTGGAAGCTGTGGAAATTGAGCCGTAAGCCGCTTTGCTCAATGCCTAATTACCTCTCACTACAAGAAACCTTCAGCTCCTATGCTTCGAGTCCACCAACGATTGATCCAAGTCGAATCAATTCTGTAGGCGCGTTGATGACACTCATCACAATTCCAACTCAATGGCTGTATACGTGAAAGAGTGGCACCCCCGCCAGATCGGCGAATTGAACTCTCCTTCGCCTCTGTAATGATTTGACTGAAATTAGTTGATTTTCGTTTGTGTGTGTGTGTGTGTGTGTGTATGTGTGTGTGTGTGTGTGTGTGTGTGTGTGTGTGTTTGTGTGTGTGTGAGTCTAATTAGAACAACACAATGGATGCGACAGAATTCACTTCATTTTAACCCCGGTATCTGTTTCACGAATGCCATGCTGATACTAGTACCTTATTCAAACCATCTCAGCGTGTCGAAGTGATTATCAGATGAGAAAGAAGCATTTGGTTTCGATTAATTTAGCGTCTCCCAACATCATTCACTCTGAGTTCAATTAATAAAGAATAATAATGAATGTCATTAATATCTCCTCGTCACCCATCTCTCAAAGTTCTTCCCAACGTTTATTCTATGAATAATCACAGATACCTTCTCTAAGTTCTCGTGTTGCCTGAAATAAAAAAAAAACACTTTTATCACTCACGACAATTTTTGTTTCTGTTATTGTGATGTTGGGGGTTGCAGTTTGGTCGTGTTTTTTTGTCTTTCTTTTTTGGTAGCTAATGTGTTGTGGTCAATTTCACTATTCCATTTGAACATGATGTGGAATCGTACTTTAATGAGTCTCACCAGATTTATAGGTAAAGTAAGGTGTACGTTATAGCCACAAATTGAACCCCCCCCCAAAAAAAAAAAGACAATGAAGGAGCTATGCCTCTTTTTGCTGGACGTTGTGGAGCATAAATCACGGTGAATGTATCAATTATATTGACACGGATGACCCACAATTCTTTGACAAAACTCGAGTCTTGAGCTTGCAGTTTCATTTTGAAACCTACAAAAAAAATCACATAACAAGAGACAAGAGACAAGATGCCTATAACGTGTAATCATATAGCTTTCAAAATACATACATGACTTCTTTCAGACCTTCGCTGGTGACGTTTCGGAATTGGTGTTCTTCCAGATAATATACTGCACTCTGTCTTAATTGAACATTCTGCAGAGACATTACACTAGGAACGACGACGACTTATATAAGGAAGCTTAAAGGCATTATTTACCATTTGGAGATGAAACAAAACCCAGCTTTAGCGCTACAACATAGTTCTAAAATGAGTTAGGGATAGAAACAACCAATGTAAAAAATCTAATCAGTATAATTAGTGTTAGGTATTGTTGAATATACAAACTATGGGCAATAGTTATAATAAAACTGTTTCCAGACTAAACCGTCTATAGTTATGGTTTGTTGAGAAAATAGTGATATCTACTTGCATTTTAGGCTTTATTGCGAATTTTTTTACATGGTAGGATGTTTTGTGATACAACTGATCTACACTACTATTAGCATCAAATGTTCAGTTCAGTTCAGTTCAGTTTTTATTTCTGCATTTCAAAATCAATACAAATCAACAAATCAACAAAATACTTACATAGTCATTTATACAGCTAATATTCGTAACGTTTGGATCTTACATACATTTTCTTCTTTTTTTTCAAGAACGAATATCATATATGAAAGGAAGCAATAGGAAATGATAAAAATGAAATGCAGGGGACCATCATCATAAGCTAAGCTTGACGAGGATGATGGCCCCAGGTAAAGAGATACATAAAGAAAATCTTGCCACTCACTGAGTGGGGGGTAATTGTGCAATGGGCTCAACGAAGAGATACATAAAGAAAATCTTGCCACTCACTGAGTGGGAAGTAATTGTGCGAAGGGCGTGTGATATCTCGAACATTTTTTTAAAACTCACTGCTCCCAATGGTAAACAATACCTTTAAAAATGCCACCTAGAAGACGAGATCTCGACTTCCCTGGTCTAAAACAAAAAAAAAAAAACAAAAAACAAAAAACGAGAAGACGAGATGTACTGAGTGACCTCGTCCTTTCGACTTCTCGGACACGAAAAGTCTAGAAGACTCATCTCTCCTTCTCGCCCTCACCAGGAAAAGCGCTCGAAAAGGCGCTCGAGAACGGCGAGGAACTCTCGTCTTTTCGTTGGCATGTCTAAACTTCCGTATTTCAGCTTCAAGAGTCGGGATATAATCAGAGTGATTATAGTGACGAGACAGCGGATGATGATACAGATTTATTGAAAATGAGGTAGGTCTGTCTCCTACAGAGGTAGATTAAAGGTCGATGTTCGTTATTCCGAAGGTTCATTAATCCTTGATATAAATAAGATCTGTTATTCGAGACATTTGTTACGTTATACTGAAGGTTCGTTATTCCGGGGTTTGTTACTATAAATAGAAAATTAACGAATCCTCGGAATAACGAACCTTCGGAATAACGATCGAAACTGATTTTATTTTTGGAATAAGGAACCTTTGAGACAACGAACCTTCGAAATAACGAATTGTATTAAACCAGATCAACTCACCTAGGGTAGCTCACTCTCAATGGCTGTTTACGTGTGATGTTATGCAGCTGCCATATATGGGAGAGAGAAATTTAGATAAAGTCTAGTAATGTACATAGATAATGAGAAGCACAGAGTGTTCCACCGCAATGACACATGAGCAGACGCTTTACTTGTGTACATGTACATAGCAGCAAAGTTTGGAATATGCTATTTAAAGGAATCTTGTTTTTCAGCAATGTCAACAACCCAAGACGGTTCCGGAACACGAAAAATTGTGACGTCACAATGAGTATATCTGTTCTGGTAAATGTGCAATGTCCGATATTTCATATCTTCTTGAATGACATAATTTTTGTCATGATATTGACCATACAATGATCTTAACGCATTCTCATGGAGACAATATTGATGGAGGAAAAACATGTTTTGATCTTTTTAGGTACATATCAAATGAAGACGACTTCTTCGCTAGTGACGTCTAGGTCACATGGCTTAAATGGCTTCTCTTAAGGTCCTTGACGTCTTATTAGATGATTTCACTTTTATGAAGCAAAACTCCCTTGATGTGTGTTCGACTGCGGTCAAACTTTGCTAAATTTGCCTTGATTTCATTAAGATTTCTTTAAAAGCAACCAGTCCAAAAACATCACCACCACTACAACAACAATAAGTTTGCAGTTAATTTTTCCGCATAAGATTCTCCCCAAGGTGGGAACATGCACACACGGCACTTTTTTCCCCTTTAAACTCTGAAAATTTGCAATCCAGTTGAAAGTGGAAGAATCAATTTCTTGTTCTCATTTGTCCCACCTTACAACCGATTATTAAATTACTTTGACATCTTTATGCGATGTCCAACTGAACTGGAACCCCGAGAACGGTAGGGCAGCTGTATAAATGAATATCTTATCGAAAGTAGGCCAAGTTTCATCTGGTCAGGAGATGCCATTAAAGTGCCCGACTTAATAGCTTTTACATCCAACCAAGAAAAAGGAGGGCGTACTTGCCTTATGATACAAGACACAAGAGTAGAGCAAATGCATTATTCTACTGCGACAGAAGTGGTCTCTTGTCCACTCCGATGGAGATGTTACAAATAATTTCATTACGACTTGCCGAATAGTTTACAGCGAAGGTGAGGTCTCCTTTAACAGATAAAGTCAAACCGTTAAGCCTATAGGCCAAGATGTCATCTGGAGGGGATAACGCGTTTGGTTCATCCACGTGAGCGAATCGATGGTGATTCCAGCTAGACGAGATGTCGTTACGGGGAGCAACTGTCGCGGACACATGTAGACAATGCGCGCTAAAAATACTAGGCGTGGCAGGTGCCGCTGACAGGTTTTCTCCTCCTCCAGCCGAGGCGCCAGAAGCAACCAGCCATTCATGAACATCTCCTAAAATAGTCCATCACTCTCATCGCATCAACTGAAGAGACATGAAGGAGGAGGAGGAGCAAGATGTTGTCTGTCTGTCTGTCTGTCTGACTGTCTTTTACGTCCTTTTTGTATTCTTCATCCCATCTCTGGCCGATGTCCCATCTCATGATCACTCAATATCTTCCTTCTCAAGTGATACCCCTAACGAGGTGAATGAACTTAACTTGGAATGACTAAACGAAACATAAACAAAACAAAAGTACCATGGAACTCAAGCCTGTAGAGGAATATCACATGCTAAAATGCACAAGTACTTTATTTTCCAATAAACGTTCAAAAGGATCTTTTGATCATGAACTAATGTAGGTTAGTCCATAAACCCTCCGGGTAGAGCTTACCAAGTTTGGTCAGGTACCGGGGCAGGATCCGACGATTTCAAATGTTGCAAAAAAATAAAAGGGTCGACAAGAGTGCCCTCAACCTTTATTTAGTCAAAACGAAAGTCCTCTCGTATATAATGTTCTGTTGTTTTTCAGGAAACTGTCTTCGAACAGCTATCTCTGGAAAATGACAAGCATTTTAATGATTACGATGCTGTGTGCTCACACTACGTTAATTGTATCTATAAGGCTTAGTAAATCTATATGATATGATATGATATGATATGATATGATATGATATGATATGATATGATATATGATATGATATGATATGATATGATATGATATGATATGATATGATATGATATGATATGATATGATATGATATGATATGATATGATATGAAATGATATGTTAGGGGGCTCATGAATAATATTCTAATAAACAGGAATCTACCTTTAAGCCTGGACAGTAATTGTCTCTTCGCGTGTTGAACTGTTCGACATCCGTGTCCACCGGCCTACATCATAAAAACCTTGACCGGGGAAGATCCCGTGGAGAAAGCACCCCGATTCGCCTCATCACTGCGTCTTCATCATGATACATGCAGTGGTTGAAATTACTTGCGACGTGGAACTATGGTTAAAGGACAATGGAAATTATCCTTGACAGGATTAGATTTCTTGTTTGTTTGTTTGTTGTTGTTGTTTTTTCATTTCATTTGTTGGTTTCTGCAACTTTGTCTTAAAAATCTTACATAGAAAATTTACGTACAAAATATGTTGAAACTAAGGATACATTTTTATTTCGTGATGCTTTTTTTATTACCGAATGTTTTGATGGGGCTGCAGCTAGGGGTTGACACAAAAAGCAAAGCTTGAAAGCATGACAACCCTGGGGAAATCTATAATCAAACGTGCGACTACTAATACTATATACGATAAGGATACCAACGGTGGACATGTTGTCATGAGTACGGACAAGATGGTGTGCGGAAGAAGTGGAGAATATGACTCGGAGCTCTCAACAAACAAACAAACAAACAACCACACACACACACACACACACACACACACACACACACACACACACACATCTCTGTATGTTTATGAATACTTTAATGTGCGTGGAACAGTGTGCTGAATGAATACATTTTTTTCTTGATTTCTTTCTGTTCGCAAGGTTCTGTGCACATGCAGTTTATCAAGTCTAAGCAGAATAATTATTGTGTGAGATAATTAGTGGGGTCGTGTGTATCAATATCAGATGGATTGCTCAATCTGCATGACTGTGGTAGATGAAAAGTTGATTGCTTCATGCATTTGTTACGTTGTTATGTGCTATTCACATTGCTGAAAAATTAAAGTGTGTGTGTGTGCGTCGTGTGTGTGTGTGCGTGTGTGTGTGCATGTGTGTGTGAACGTTTAACTTTCGACTTCCTGCGATGTACGCACATAATCATGCCTACTCATACTGAACTAACAGAGAACGACCCTCTTATGACGAGGTGAAAATAGTCTAGACAGTATGAGATTGATCATCCCGTTATCAACAGCCCTAGCTCCCTTGTACTCATCTTCTTCTTCCTTGCAAATGGTTTTCCGACTTTGAAAATGACATCCGTTCTTTAAATCTCTCAAACATCTCACTTTTACTCTCGCTTTGTTCCCTCTAGTTATTCTTCGCCTTTTTTTTCTCGCTCTAATTCTTTCTGAGTCTGTCTGTCTGTCTGTCTGTCTTGACATATTTCCTTCCTCATCCTTCTACGACATTCCTCCAGCTTAACTTTTTTGCAGGAGGTTCCTGGAAGATGACCCATCACCCGGATACCACTTCTGTCACCACCGGCATCAACTGCTTCTCCTGCGAAGGGTTGACTGCACTCATGGTCAGCCGGGACTATCGGCATTCTCGAGGCATAACAGGTCAGTGGCAACTCGAGGAAGCGGTGACTTGTCGGCAACCATCCGAGCATGTCTAATTATGGACACATTTCAGTGAAGAGGAAGGCAAGATTTGCTCGAGTGCCACGGCGGCCGGCATATTGTATATGCCATAAAGAAATTGTGTTTTGCTGCTGATCTTATTTCGCCGAAAATGTGATAATTATGATGACGTCTTGGAAGAGTCACAACGCTCAAGGAGTCCAAAGTTTACATGATGTCACTGTTTTTATCTTGGCTTAATTTGTCTTTTGCCATATGATATACTTCAATCGGATATCTCTAGCTATAAAAAAAAAAAACCAGCGAACAAAGAAAACAAGAGATAGACAGAGAGAGGGAGATCTATCAAAAATCTGACCTGACATTTATTCATGTTTGCGCAAATTGGCCAAAAAAGGGGGTTATGGTCTCACTGCACTTATTCAAGCAAGTATCCATGAATTATAAAACTAAAAAAGGTGATATGGTGACTATTCAAAACAAATGTCAGCTTTTTGATCGATTTTGAATTTTGTTACTATGCATGACTCTTGATATTAACCGAAGGGAAGACGACTTTATTTTGTTGATTTATCTGTTATTAAACTTCGTCTCAAATTGAGTCTCCGTAGCAACGCTGACATCTAAAAATAAAAAAATACACTAGGCAAAAGAAAATTAATTCCTTGACTCATCTTTTCTTACTATAACTTGGGTAGAAAATGTTTTGGCAGGATCTATCCACCCACCCACATATTCTCACGCCTCCACATTATGATTAAATGTCGAGGCCAACCCTTAAATGTGATCAAAACATAATCGATCAGACCATGGCGTTGCCCGATTTCAGGCTATTAATTGGAGGAACGTTACATGCATGATTGATGGTGATTCGAGATGCTTTATCTGTATGATTAAGTCTTTTCTTTGCAAAATAGACCATTCTTTCTCGACAAATCGGTATTCGGATTTCGTTGTTTTTGTTTCATCTTCACTAGCACAGCAAAATAGGCGCTATATGATATTAATCAATAATGATGGGGTTACGTGCAGTCTTAACAGACAGAAAGAACAAAGTACAAACACACAAATATGTATGAATCGCATCCTTGGACTCGGTCCACCGAGTGTGTGGCGCCGTGTGACGAAACCCACACAATATCAATTCAAAATGGCGTCCCCTGGAGCGTCAGATCCAAATACGCTGCGGCACACCTGGTTGGCCCGCCAGTGGGAAACCGATTACAAGGGCTCGCGGCCGATGCGCAACGCCGACTTTTGCTTATTGCTTGGATGTGACGACGCGAGTGACCTTTCACGCCTGAGTAAGGGTCGTAGGAGGAGGGGAAAGTGAGTGTGGAGGGAGATGGGAGATGGGGAGAGGAGGGGAGGGTAAGGTTCATTAATGTCTTTTCATTGCGATGATGACAACGTGAAGACAAACGCCCTGATGATATACTTGGAGTCAGAATACAGAGTCTGCAAAGGGAAGTAGTAGGCACTAGCTTGAACTACTTACCATGCTATTTGCAAATTGTTAAAGAGTTTTGAAGTTTCGCACAGACTCATATCTCCTTTTGGACCAGGTTAGCTCTCAATTAGCTCTCCACTGAAATGGGAGAACAGCATTCTCAAATATCTACAAACATGCCATTACTAGGGAACTCAAGGAATGTACAACGCTGTCAGGTATCAGTGATGACACAAAATGCAGTTAATTTGTACCGTTGAATCTATCACTATGACCCATGGAATCATAACGTTCTTGCTACATAATCACTACATCTGAACTTATGACGACGATGATGATAATAATAATAAGATAGTTTTATACAAGTAGTGTATAGTAGTAGCAGTAGTAGTAGTAGTAGTAGTGGTAGTGGTAGAGCAATATGATTTGATCTGATTTGATGATGATAATAAAAGTAAAGTCACTTCACGATGATGATCCAAAGACTCAAAGGTAGCAAAATTCCATCCAAAGCAAAGCAAGAAATCGATAACATTCAAAGAATGAAAGAAATTATAACACTTTTTTGCCTTCGGACAAATCTTAGAAAAATTCGAAAGATGAAATGTTTGGAATTGTTGGGAAAGTTCACTCCAAAGCAATGGACTTGTAAAGGACATACCTTGTAGACGCTGTACTCTTCTCTTAATCCAGTGCATGAAGATCGAAACAACCTTATCTTTTTTAAGCAATCATCTAAAATAAAATATATACTCCAGTAATGACAGAATTCTGTGAGCTAATAAGTCATTTCAGTGCCTTTACCCAAACGTCGAACTAATTTGTTATTTTTAAGATGAAACTTCCTCCATTTACAAATATGTTGCCTCAGCGCACGTGTCTAAGGGATCTGTGTTACGTAGATTTTGAACAAAAAAAAAAACCCACAAAAACAAAACCAGTCATTAACGCGTTAAGTGCAGATGATGTTAAAAGAGTTAGTTTTTGACAAGTGGAAACCTCCGCAAAAAAAACTTAGAAAGAATAATCGATGTCGCTTTCAAAAGTCATAGCTCTAATCTCCAGCTAGTTTGCCATATAAATAGATCACACATCCAGCAGACCACTAATGAAGAAATCACTGGCGATCCAAAGCAAAAATAGCAAGGTCAAACGCATTCAGATGCAAGAGTTATGAGTATTTTTTTATTCCTCATTCTTCTTCTTCGCAGTCTCTTTAAGGACGGAGGCTTAATGGAATGTCCAGGAGTTCGTCGTGAAATGATTAATCGTGAAGCCTTTCGTTCTTCCGCCGTCTGGTCTAGATTTCATCGGCCTGAATACTACGAAAAGGAAAGATAGTGAAACTAATTGAGATGAAGCCGACTATGTATGACAAGTAACTTCCTTTTATCTGATCTTTCAATCACTCCCGGAGTGTGAAGCCAATGATCATGATTAAAGGCACATTTGTTTTGTGGAATGACTCTCATTTCTTCGCACGAGTGTGAGTACGTGCATTCATTCTTACCTTGAATTTGATATTCAAACGATTGATGACTAGCTCTTAAATGATTGATAACTATAGCTCTTATTACCTAAGTTGGAAGTGGATTTTTTTTAAGTTTATCGACTTTGTTTATGTTCTTTCGCATTAAGGACGTATACAACATGGCCCTGTTTTATCAAACAAGAGTTATGATTTAAGTTATCTTGAAATCAATTATAACTCTAACCCGCAAATAATTGATTATAACTTTCGATTAACTATAAGTTTCCGTTTTACGAAGAGACTTATATTGATATAAACTTAGAATTGATCGCCGTGACTTATAAATGCTTATGAAGTTGTTATTGATTTATGGACTTATGATAGATTTGGGAGAGTTATAATTGATTTTGGAGGACTTATCAATTCTAAGTTTTGATAAAATCTACGAGTCTAAAAAAAAAGTATGATAGGATAAAGTAATTCACAAATTATTAGATTGACCTAATAGTTGATGGAACTATATCAATAACCGTTTAGATAAAAGAAAAAAAATGTTTTTATATCATCATATCTACGGTTAATAAATGTGGCTACAAATAGTAATACATTGACGAAAAGTAGGGAATAGAAATGTAGATCGTAACAAACTAATCTTACTGTTTGAGAAAAACAAAGAATGTAACTGTACAAAACTCAGTACACATATTCAAACACAATGTGTAAAAGATCATTTTCATAACTGGTCTTTGATTACCCGAAACTGTTTCTCCTTTCCTTACCATTTTCTCTCCAAAACGGCTCTAGATCGAGTGCATGTTGCATCCTGGAGCCGGAGAATTCATGATTCATCAAGTCATCAAGGATTAATGAATCATGACAGCATGTTCTGGCTTACAATTAATGGTCAGTTGAATACTCAAAGTGAGTCTTCCGGTCCGCAAATTAAAATGTAATGTTAATGAATAAATAAAGAAATAGATAGATAGATAGACAGATAGATAAATGAATAAATGAATGAATAAATAAATAGGTGAATGGATATAAACGGAAATATGTAAGTAAACAAAATTGATTCAAGAAAAAATATGAACAAATGAACTAAGAAATAGATAGATAGATAGATAGATAGATAGATAGATGAATAAAAGATAAAGAAATAGATAGATAGATAGATAGATAGATAGATAGGTAGATAGGTAAATATATGATAAATTGAAAAAGATAAATAAACAATGTTGATAAAAAATATGATGACAATAAGATGATCCCATGCATTATTGGGAGAGAGTTTTGAAAGACAACTGAGATATAATAAAGTCATTACGCCTTGATAGCCATTGACATTTAACCTAAAGCACAACTGGTCAAACCTCCAGAAGAGAGGCCGCGTATTGCGTATAAATTATGCTTCACACCTTCAGAATACATTGTTTATCATCGTATGTCCTTAATAAAAAATCGTCTTTTCTCTGTTTACAGAGCAAAAGCGGATTTGTAGCTTTCTAACTCATTGTCTTCTTATTTCTGTTTTTGCAAAATCAATTTTAAATCCATGTTTTTCATGTGTCACACCAACAGTGGTGAAACAGCATGTTAAACATCGTGATCGCCATTGACGTGAGAATGTCAAGGACATGCCTCATACTGAGTATACTCCTTCCGGAAGAATGGCTCACACATGACACGAAACGTTTTTCTTTTCTTTTTTTTTCTACCGGGACGATACATGATAAATAGGTAACAAACATGCCGTGACTCCCTCTCTCATCCCCCCCCCCCCCGGCCGTCGGCATTGCAGCTACAAATGAGATGTTTTTAAACACTTTGTCGAACATTATCTCGTTGAAAAGGGTCGGATGATCTTCCGAAAGTAATCGAAGTGTAAATATTTTGAATGCATTCCTGTCTTCTGTTCCCGTCACAGCAGAGCTCCAGCCTCCTAGTCACGGTATAAAATCATTGACACAACCTCCGAGTTCCGCTTGTGGCATCCCGGAAGTTGTTTCAGACTGAGAACGGTTGAACATAGTACACGGTGAAAGTAGGATCCTATATGCCAAATATCGACTTGAACTATCCCCTCCCGAAACCTATTATCATTTATATTGTCGTAGCAATCAATGTGGTAGTACACCGTCTGTATCCTGTGCATAATGTCGTTACTGCTGTTGTGATAATCATAATAATCAAGGCACTACCTACAATTCATACTCATAAATTATATACTCACAAATGTATAGCTTATTATGTTTACAAGTGTGATACGAGTAATTATGGACAATGATGGTGCAGTAGCTCCGTGCTCAAATTACGAAAGGAACGGACAAGCACAAACGCGCATTTCGTTGCGTAGAAGGCGCGAAGGTTTACGGGACCATGGAACTGCCCAGACTGGGCCCTGTGAAACTGTTAGACCTAACGCTCTACTAAAAGGGACAAAGGTGGCAAATATTTTGGGCTAGATCGGTTGAAAATTTATTCTGAGTTGATGATAGGGTTTTTCTAAGCTTGAATCGTCCTGATGGGCCGGTGGCAGAAGATGGCGTCCCTGGGCCTCGCTGACATAGGGGGCATACCAGGTCAGCGAGGAAGATAGATCCTTTGGGGTGTTAGTAACGGGACAAACTATAGGGAGAAACTGTCACTCCGTGAACTTTTTGAGCCTGTCACTGGCTGAACAGAGTAAATTTGTCTACGTTGACTTCACCTCAAACTTGACCTTATGTCGAGGTCACGAGGCACGCTTACACTGCCAGGCGCTCGTGGTTGTCCGCGTGATTTAATATGCAGGGAATATGATCCCTGTCCCGCTGTTCCCGTAGGGACCATAGTCTCCTTTCTCATTCGTAGCTTTAAACTTTTACTCCGGAAAACGAATCAAAATGCCACCTTGGAATTTCTACTTTGAAATACACTGTGTGAGAAGTCAGAATCAAGGCTTTGAAAGTTGAGCAAACGTGACTTGTAGAAAATGGTGCCTCGAGCACTGTTGAGAATACAATCTGAAGATTCATCCCTCTAATAACGTAAACCATATGCCAGTATTCAAGTCTACTCTAGGAACAAACTCTGCCTAATATCCACCGGGGGTCATTAATGAATAGTCTCGACAGCAACGCGACTCTTTGCAATCTTTCCTTCCATTAAAACAAAAGTATTACAAAAGTATGTTTCTCCAAATGTAATCTCTTTGAATTTCACTTGGTCATGTCGTGATTTTCGTCCGTCTGTCAAAATTATCAACTTGTGAAATAAGCATTTTATTTTGGATAATATGGAAGAGAGAAGTCGTGATAAGGCTGTGATAACAAGCCTAGCTACGGTGACAAAGTGAAATAATACTCGCTATTCATTTGTTTGATTGCATTTGCACCTGTTACAACATTTCAAACAAGCAGCGTAGCGACGAAACAATGCTTACATACGTATCTGCTTGTAAAGCGTGTTTTTATCATTTCCTTTTGACAATTTGAAAGAAAAGAATGTAAACCGCAAGCAAACAAAAGAACACGCATAAGACGTGACGTTAGGCCAACGTAAGATAAAGTGTTTCATAGTTGAATAAATGCATCTGCAACAATGGATCAATGACAAAGAACAACGAGAAGCCAAATTGCGTGAGTTCTTGTCAGACAGTTAATTTCTCTTTCAATTTTTCCTCTATAATTATCCCACCACCACCACCACTACCACAACGAGAACAACATTAACATCAGCATTAACGATTACAGCAACAACAGCAGCAATGACTGAATTCCATGGCCAGTGCAATTAACATTAATGTGATATGTTGAGGTAATATCAACAAAGGGTCTTGTAGGGGGTGGGGTGGGGGAGGAGGTCCAGAGATGTATCCGTGATTAGCAACACACCTCAACGATGGGTGACTGACGAGTTGCAATATAGGATGTCGAGTGTCTACCCGTGTCATGCGAAGGGTCATCGCGCGAAGTAAGTCACTACCTCTTCTTAATCGCCTTCTTTATCATAGATGATGCATGATACGCATATTGTACAGTATGTCCCCCCCCCCCAAAAAAAAAAATAAATAAATAAATAAATAAATAAAAAATAAATAAATAAATAAAATAAATCAAACAATCGAATTTTTGCATTGATAACTTCCAATATGATTAAACTGTCTGAATGCTATTTCAGGGTCTAAAAATATAACATCTTACCTATATTTTGCAGAAAACCCCATTCAATTTGGTTAGGTGGCCACAGAGGAATATGGATCGTTGTGAAGCATGTCGTGGATGTGATTCTTCAAAGTTTAGCTCCTGGATGCTCTTTGAACTGCATATTAATGTGTGAACAAAATGGACAGAACTTGGAGGGAAGGGATTCCTGACATGCTCTATAAAAATTCTAATTTCTCTTTGACCACTGAAGCAAATCGGATGGGGTTTTCTGCAAAACGTGGGTAATAAATTATAGTTTCATACCCTGAAATTATATTTGGATTGATTCACTATTTTAAAAGTTATCATTGCGAAGGGTCCCGTTGTAATCTTTTGGGGACATATGGTATTATACTATATCGACCAGTATGTATGCAAACAAAGTCTTTCTCAAGTTCGATCACCAATTTCTTTAAAAGAAAAGGCGTAGTAGAGGTTATAATGTTTGTTTATTTATTTGTATTAAATACATACACACACACACACACACATACACACACACACGCACACACACACACACACACACACACACACACACACACACACACACATATATATATATATATATATATATATTACTTTAGGCTTGAAAACGTTTGGTCGATGTTATCAGTCATATTCGCGTTAAAGAGCATCAGTCTGATGATGAAACAAGTTCGTTGTGAGATTCCAGAGAGAGAATAACGCAAGCTAAACGAGCTTCCTTTCTATCAATTACTGCCGAAGTTTATGGCTGATTAATCAGTTTCTTAATTTCCACGCCATGATGACGTTATGTGACTTCAACAAGGGGGCTTGACAAAACAACAGCTTCATTTTAACTGCAATTGACATGAGACAAGAAAGTTGCTGACCTTTGCAGTTTCTCATATTTTCATAGACAGTGACCTCAAAACGATGATGTCATTTCCTCACAAATTCCCTTTTGCATTATGCACTTAATCAATGTAGCCTATGTAATGATCATGTTTTGACCCATGATTAACGACCACCCCCGTAATCATCATCGAATTAGTATTGCCAAGTTATTACAGCTATATGATTGTTTGATGAAAGAAATGCTTTTTGTGTTGTTTAGTTTCATTCAAAGAGAATGAAATCTAATGAAGATTATATAGTGCGCAGATCAGTGAGAGTCGTGGGAGATAATGACCAACATAAGCATCCAATTTGCACTCTGAAAAAAAAAAATAGGATCAACTTTGCACCTCTCCAGTGTTAACATAAGGGAGTACCTATACGAGCGTAACTGTGCAACTCTCAGACCAGTAAGCATCTGTAAAGTTGCACCTCTCTGGTCTGAAAGGTGCAAAGTTGAACCTATAAAGGTGCAACGTTTGCACCTCTGGTCTGAAAGGTGCAAAGTTGAACCTTTTTTTTTCTTAGAGTGTAATTTTCACAACATTTTGTGATCTGAAACCTTTCTGATCTGAAAGGTCCAAAGTTGAACTTACTTTTCTTAGAATGTAATTTTCACAATTTGTAGACTGTGCGTATGTGTAAACTGTGTGTGCATGGACTCCAGTCATCTTTCTAGTCTCAGGGACAACTCCTCTCCTTTAAGTCCAGAAGCGATGTCAGTCGGGA
This sequence comes from Diadema antillarum, assembly GCF_040938485.1. Taxonomy (NCBI): domain Eukaryota; kingdom Metazoa; phylum Echinodermata; class Echinoidea; order Diadematoida; family Diadematidae; genus Diadema; species Diadema antillarum. Next base: position 1,357,420 of record NW_027271550.1, read on the forward strand.
GGAGTCTGTTTCAGAGCCTATCGATGGACCATGGCCACAGACCATCTGCTTGTCTCTCCCGAGGCAGTGATGTTATCATTACCTTTCTCTCTCTCTGTATCGGTGTCGCTCGTTTTCCGGTCGTGTCCTCATGAGGTTAGAGAAAGGTGTCGCGTGTCTGGACGCTGTCACCGCAAAGGAGCACCGTGTACTTGAGACACCAGCACGGCACGTTGTAGTGTACATGCGAGGAGAGTTCAAACGTTGATGTAGGTAAATTTTTTGCTGAAGGTCAGACGATGGAAGACGATGAGTGCTCCGTATTTGATTGGACGTGAAATAGCCATATTTATGCGATTTAGCGTATTTTGAAGGCCGATATCAATCACGCGTAGATTCGTTCGGGTTGTTTAATATTATTATTATTTTTTTTTTTTTGGGGGGGGGTTGAAACAAAACAAAAAAAAAAACAGTGAGCAAAAAACATTCGGGATGTCTAGACAGTTCACGCCCTACGCGGTATGTGCATTACGCCCATATGCCCAATGTTTCAAGAACTTGGTGGGGTACAGTGAATCGGCAAATTGTCCTCCCGCGACTGGTCCCTTACTCCTTTCCCGTTGTATGGGTGTGTTCAGACCCGTGCTTCATATGGTATTCCATTTTACCTTCCACTATTAAATGTTATGGGCTTGTTAACACGCGTCTGTTTGTGTATCAACAAGTGTCTAGTGAGTTCCTTTCCATTCAAGTTAGCTTGTGCTGAAGGTTCTTACTTTTTAAACCCTCTTAACTTGGACATTATTTCTTCTCTCTCTCTCTCTCTTTTCAAGGAAGGCGGTACTTGGACAGGACATGATTTTACACAGCTAAGCTGAATCAGGATTAGAAGCCGTGACATTGGCTGCACAGTACTTTTATAAAGATAAGGTCAGTGAGACGATAAACACCAATTTTACGACGAGTTTGATACAAATATCTGACAAACAGTACAAAGGTGATGACTTTTGAATGTTAGTCAATGTTATTCAGTTTTGTAACTCAAAGCAGGCATTCGAATCTCTCTATCCATGACGTTGTGTTGAGATGTCATCTTGCGGAACCAATCAACCTGTTCCGTTTAGCTCGAGCCCCCGTGGGACAATAATTTACTGACGGGCGAATAGGAGGCTACAACTGTTTTTAATCTCCGTTCACCTCTGTCGTGCTATGTAGGCCTACACCTCGATACCTTGGTGCGTTGTTGACACAGATTGCCTGCCAATGTCACTAGACGCAATTAAGTATACTGTTTATTTCATGTCCCATAAGCCAATTTCTATTCGGATTGGTTATTCTTGACGTGCCTGGGACATTGATACGACGAGCGCACAGACACGTAAATGCCGACAGCGTTTTTTCCTCATGATAACATTGATAACATTGATACTCGAGCGGTGACTCCAGTATTCCTTTAATTTGTAAGCCCTATAAGGGCTTTTTACACTTGTGTTTCTTAACCCTGGACTTTCTCTGACCCAGGACTATCGTTAGTCCCGTACCAATTTTTTCAGCTTTTTACACTGGCCAATTAGTCCCGTACTATTTCTTGTCCGGGGCTAAGGAGAAAACTGACCTTTTTACACTCGTATTTCTTAGCCCCGGACTTTCCAAACCACATGAATATTCATGATTACGCTGTGTACTGTACACGTACACGCACGCACCGGCAGCACTTGATTACCTCGTTTCTGATTGGTCAGTGAGGGTCGGACTTCGTCTCCGTCGCTTAGCCCAGGATTATTTTTTCGTTCTGTTTACACTCACTTGCTTGGCACCGCAATTGAGGTGCTAACCCTGCTATTTTGCAGGGCCAGATAGTACCGGACTATCGGTGGGGCTAGCCCACTTTGGCAAAAACGAGTGTAAACAGAAAAGGGCTTTTTACACTTGTGTTTCTTAACCCCGGACTTTCTTTGACCCAGGACTATCGTTAGTCCCGTACCAATTTTTTCAGCTTTTTACACTCGCCAATTAGTCCCGTACTATCTCTTGTCCGGGGCTAAGGAGAAAACTGACCTTTTTACACTCGTATTTCTTAGCCCCGGACTTTCCAAACCACATGAATATTCATAAGATTACGCTGTGTACTGTACACGTACACGCACGCACCGGCAGCACTTGATTACCTCGTTTCTGATTGGTCAGTGAGGGTCGGACTTCGTCTCCGTCGCTTAGCCCAGGATTATTTTTTCGTTCTGTTTACACTCACTTGCTTGGCACCGCAATTGCGGTGCTAACCCCTGCTATTTTGCAGGGCCAGATAGTACCGTACTATCGGTGGGGCTAGCCCACTTTGGCAAAAACGAGTGTAAACAGAAAGTGGGCTAAGGATAGTCCCGTACCAACGGTGGGGCTAAGCCCCCCCCCCCCCCTTAACCCCACCGTTGGTCCGGGGCTAAGCAAAAATTTACAAGTGTAAAAAGCCCTTTAAGGGCTTTTTACACTTGTAAATTTTTGCTTAGCCCCGGACTATCGGTGGGGCTAAGGGGGGGGCCTTAGCCCCACCGTTGGTACGGGACTATCCTTAGCCCACTTTCTGTTTACACTCGTTTTTGTCAAAGTGGGCTAGCCCCACCGATAGTACGGTACTATCTGGCCCTGCAAAATAGCAGGGGTTAGCACCGCAATTGCGGTGCTAGCACCGCAATTGCGGTGCCAAGCAAGTGAGTGTAAACAGAACGAAAAAATAATCCTGGGCTAAGCGACGGAGACGAAGTCCGACCCTCACTGACCAATCAGAAACGAGGCAATCAAGTGCTGCCGGTGCGTGCGTGTACGTGTACAGTACACAGCGTAATTATGAATATTCATGTGGTTTGGAAAGTCCGGGGCTAAGAAATACGAGTGTAAAAAGGTCAGTTTTCTCCTTAGCCCCGGACAAGAGATAGTACGGGACTAATTGGCGAGTGTAAAAAGCTGAAAAAATTGGTACGGGACTAACGATAGTCCTGGGTCAGAGAAAGTCCGGGGTTAAGAAACACAAGTGTAAAAAGCCCTTTAGTGGGCTAAGGATAGTCCCGTACCAACGGTGGGGCTAAGCCCACCCCCCCCCCCCCCCCCCCCCCTTAGCCCCACCGTTGGTACGGGACTAAGCAAAAATTTACAAGTGTAAAAAGCCCTTATGACAGCTATTTCTGAGGCCATCATCTTCGTCAAGCGTTCCTATGATGATTGTCTCCTGCATTTCAGTTGTATTTAGAGTTGCTTCATTTTTTTTGAACGCATAAAATAACACCGTCTTCTTGTATCGTCAAGGAATATTGTCATACATATCAGTTAATCACCCATTTGTTTCAATTGTTTGTGTTAGATTCAGACCTTCTACTACATTGTGTATGAAAATGACGTGCAGAAACAAGATCAATCAACTACCATAAGAGATGGCAACTGTTGAAAGTACCTGTTGTCTCGCCCTCATTCCCATCAGCTTTCCTATTGAGTATACACATCTTTCCCTCTCTATTTCTCTTCCTTCGTTCTTATTGAGTATACACATCTCTCCCTCTCTATTTCTCTTCCTTCTTTCTTATTGAGTATACACATCTCTCCCTTTCTATTTCTCTTCCTTCTTTCTTATTGAGTATACACATCTCTCCCTCTCTATTTCTCTTCCTTCTTTCTTATTGAGTATACACATCTCTCCCTCTCTATTTCTCTTCCTTCTTTCTTATTGAGTATACACATCTCTCCCTCTCTATTTCTCTTCCTTCTTTCTTATTGAGTATACACATCTCTCCCTCTCTATTTCTCTTCCTTCTTTCTTATTGAGTATACACATCTCTCTCTCTATTTCTCTTCCTTCTTTCTTATTGAGTATACACATCTCTCCCTCTCTATTTCTCTTCCTTCTTTCTTATTGAGTATACATATCTCTCCCTCTCTATTTCTCTTCCTTCTTTCTTATTGAGTATACACATCTCTCCCTCTCTATTTCTCTTCCTTCTTTCTTATTGAGTATACACATGTCTTACTCTCTATTTCTTTTCCTTCTTTCTTATTGAGTATACACATCTCTCCCTTTCTATTTCTCTTCCTTCTTTCTTATTGAGTATACACATCTCTCCCTCTCTATTTCTCTATCTTCTTTCTTATTGAGTAGACACTTCTCTCCCTCTCTATTTCTATTCGCTCTTTCTTCTCCCCCTCTCCCTTTCTCTCTCTATATATTTTAGATTAGTTCTTAACTGATCACGGTTGTAATAATCTTAAGACATTAGTATCATATCCGCGAACTGAACACCATGCAGATTACTAGTATAAAAGAAGGAACTGGCTATATAGCGTAGCTATAATTTTGTGTGAGGTAACTCAGAAAACAACAAACAAACAACTTACCAGTTACAATTTGCCTTTTATGATAATAATTATTGGTAACCCTTCACCATCTTTTTTTTTTTAATGTCCTTGTTTTTATTTTTGTATACATGAAGAGACAATTGGGAGGTGCTTGCAGTGTGAAATGATATAGACAACACATATGGCTCAACGAAACTGAGATGTGGAGTTCACGTGCAACTCCATGGGGGTGGGGGGGAGTATCATTTTGCCAATACGGTGGAATATATACGACTGTGCGCTCACCCATCATCTTCATTCGCGAGGAAGGAGCGATTTGCCCTCTTCTAATTCAACATTTCCACAAAGAGTAATCATGAACAAGAGTGCTCCGAATAACGAAACGAGAGAGGAAATAAATACTCCAAATATATTGCTTTTATACCTTCTTTTTTTCGTTCAACCAGGATATTTCCTCAACTCTCTACCACCCAATTTCAGTAATGAGATCTGGAAAAGGAGGGAAAAAAAGAGAGGCTCTCATCTTGTTTTCAAAACTTGTGCTGTTAGCACGTTGTCTAGAGACTCCGCGATTTCCTGTTTGGCACTGCGGTGTCGGAAGCGTCTTTGGGGACTTTGACATGGTACTTGTTGAGAGTCCACCGGCGACACTGTGACGTCACTTTACTCATAAATCCCTACCTGGAAATTGGCACTGATTAAACTTTTCCCGAAAAAATATTGTGACACAAATCTATGTTGTTCCCTTGTGTACAGTATTTTCTGTTCAGAACCATCAAACTCGAATACTTCGTCAATAAAACGTTCATCTGAAACAACTCTGTTCCGCTATGTCACAATGTATATACGGCTTATGCAACGGCAAAACACCTGTGATTTACATTGCTATCTCTGTTATTAATAAGCTTTAAGAAATGGGTGTCTTTTAAAGTTACGTATGGTCGCCGCCTTGCATCGGTGCTGTTTCAATTCAACTTGTTTCGTTTTTTCAGCTTTTTGCTCTATACTTTCATTTGTATTTCTGGCTCAAATTCTTATGTTGTTGTTTGTTTAATATAGATAGAGGCGCGTTGGTTGGTATTCATTTTACATGAAAATTTCGTTGCGTTACTGAATGCAACTGGAACAGATATAATGATTATAAATGATAATGGTAATGATATTATACAACCCTTTGATATTCATAAAGCACCTCTTTAAATCCGTATCTTTTTGTTCGAGGAGGGATAAAATAAAACGTTCGATCTAAAAGTTTTGATTCCCTGTAGGCCCGTATGCTGTTAGCAAATTAATCAACGATGGCAGACTTCACAAAAATACGTTATAATCCTCTCCATATGAATAAATGATGAGACTTGAACAATCCTCCCAGAGAATGCTTGTCTTCACTCCAGAAACCAATCCAAATACCAGTCGTAGGACAGGATTTCCACTTTCATCATCAACCGTTGCAAAACACGTAACATACCATCGTTTTCAAGTTTGATAGTGCCATCCATAAAAATCCGCCAAACTGGCACGAACTAATGACAAACCAATAAGCAAACAAAAACGATGAAAGCTGGCTTTCAGATTTCATGTTTTGAAATGACACATTCTGTATCATATAACGCAGACAGTACATCAAATGTAACCGCCAGACCAGAAAAATTATTATGATAATATATTGAAATGTATTATGTCAGCATATACAGCAAATGACGGACCGACTCATGATGAACGTGTCCACATTTTCTTCCGCCCACGTGAGGGCTTTAATTTTAGATAGTCCACGTCCGGAAGTTGCATGGGATGCATTTTAGAGCTTAGATGTGGAGCATAATCCCTTTGCCTTCCCGATCTTTTAAAGTAGAGGAAGAAAAGAGAAGACCCAATGAGGTTGAGCACGCTTCTATCGAGACGGACGATATAAATAAACTCATTTGACAAGTGTTACAGAACAGAATGCGTATATGTTGACCCTTGACACTGATATTGCACAGAAGGCATCAGTGCGAATGACAAGTTAATCATGTTAGCTGCTGCTTAATAGTCAGCGATGTGATAAATCAGTGGAGTTAACGAGTCAACTCTGGACTATATTCAATAATCACGTAGCGACCTTTGTGTTTAAATTTTACATGAACGTGAAGCAAGTGAATTTTCAAGATGTCCACGTTCTATTCTGGGATACGCTGCCATATTTTTTTTTAATAATCCAGAATGCTCAGGGGAAAATCACTCTTGATACTACGGTTTTCTCTGATACAGTTTTCTAGATATTCTTCTGTTTTATAATAAAGGTGCATGGGGTCCTTCGAGTGTAAGATCTAAGGACATGCCCAAAAGAAACAAAATGATGGTTTCGCGCCTACATCGTAATGTATTTACGCGCATCCGCGATGTGATAACCAGCAATACAGTCAGTAGACCAGGCTTTCACTGTGGCAAGCACAGTATTGATATTCATGCCTGATTTATGGGATCGCAAGTTTATACTGCTCCAATGGTTGCATGAAATTCGACATCAATGAATTTAATACAAATATCTAGCATACATCAGACTCATGATGATGTAACGTCATTCTGACACTTCTTATATTTTTTTTTTCTGCGATTAGAAACATAACATTGTCGTTCGTTTTGACAAAACGGGTATGAGTCATGTACAAAGCATTTTGTTTTTTCACAGCAGATCGAGGTACTGTCTAACCTCGTCATTATATGATATAATTTCAAAGGAAGTCACATTCGTTTCACGTCGACCAAGGTCATCTGACCGGGGCTGTTTCTTTCGAAACGTGATGAGCTAGCGCGATACTCAAATGACAAACATTTTGATGTTTGTCACGCATGTTGATTCTTGACGTCACCAACAACATAGCTGCACAGGTGAGCCAGTTTGGAGTCCTTTAAGTTTCCATTCTTCTACGTAGAGGGCGGTTTTTAATTGTAACGTCTCGGTTTATGATTGTATATGTTGAAGAAAAATCATGTTTGTTCATTGTCGTTGATTTTTTTTTTTGAAACTCTGATCATTTGTGAGCGCAAAATGCAAGGACTGGACAATACATTTTACGTCTTTTCATATCAACAGGTAATGGTCAATATATACGAGCCCTTACACTCATACAGAATGAGGAGGGAACACCCACCGCACGCAATGTCGAGCCCGGTTGTGGAATTATATTGAAGACATTACACATGACCTCCAGAAGCAGCGCTTGAAACCCCAAGGTTAAAACATCCTGCATATTGGTAAAAACAAAGCTTCGTTCAATGTTATCCTACCGGTTAGTTTTTAAAGTGCACAAATGTTGAAATAATACACCTTGAAGTTGAATTTAGCTTATAGGTAAGTATGGGGCGCCATGTGTCGCATGGTCTCTTTCGTCACGGTCATTTCGTCAACAAAATCGTCAATTCTTCGACGGAATCAGAGAGCTATGAATTGTTAAATCTGCGTGCAAAATACAGTAAATAAAATGCTGATGCCATTCCCTCACAACTATGGTGCGTACACAAAACTCCTGAGGAAGTAAGTTTGATCTATAGTTTAACAACTGCAACCCTTTTGCACTGTCGTTTACAGCTGCTGAATCATCGATGCAATACACATGATTTTTATTTCTCTTGATTGCTTATCGGTATGCTGATGCTTTGTATAGGTCCTATCTAATTTGCATTTTTTCTTTGAAGACACGTGAAACATCAAATTGCATAACTTCTTGTTTTACGCACAAGTCCAATGAAACCAGACAGTATTGTTTCTTAAATAATTACATAATCTACTAAGTATTTTTTTCACAACTAACTTCAACATGGCCTTGTAATCACTTCAAGTTAAAGATGATCAAATTACATCGATGATCTACATTCTTTTGCATCGAAAGCATTTCTATCGATGCATGTTTGATAGGGCTATTCCAGTCGTCATAAAAAAAAAAGAGAAAGAGAGAATGAGAAAGTTAGAGGACAGAGGGGGAGCGAGATACAAAGAGAGGGGGAAAAGAAGCAGATGGGTGGGGGAGATGGATGGAATGCGTGTTTTAATACGACATCCTGTAAATAGTCATGTTTCTGCATTACATCAGATCGCTGGACAATACAATACATTGTAAAGTTTATACGGGCATAAATTTCGCGTGACTGCGCAATAGGAAGCTCTTTAAAGAAACCACAAGACGAATCAAATTTCAACCACCTGTAGCTTTATCGCTGGCCTAAAGGAAAGGAAGAACGCCATCAACCATTTTTCATGTTCGCAACATGAACACTGAGAAGCAAGCTGAGGTTTGTTACGACCTTGTTGACGTCACATTTCAATGTTCTCGGAGTTTTCTTTGGAAGTGGCTCACGTTGGTTAGCGTGGTGACACAAAGTCGTCGAGACATTTATGCGTTTTCTTGCGGCGAGCCGAGCATCAGCGCGACATTCGACTCTTCCTGTTTCTATTCCTGTCAACAGTTTCGTTTTACATTTTGCTTTATTCTTGCTGCTCACAATTGTTGTCATGCAGGCCTTTCCAGATTTTTGAAGAGGAGGTCATGTCCTCAGCACCTTATGGTAGCTGAAAGCAAGAATTCTGAGGGAATTACCTTAGGCTCTAAACCAGACCAAGTCAATTTACGATAATCCATATATGACTGACTTACATAACAGTAGATCATTATTACTGCTGTAGCGTGAACAATTGGCGTTACATACAATGTAACCACACAATTCATTCGGCAAAATGATAATTTTGTTACGGAATATTGTTATTACGAAAGCTATGCTTAGCTATTCGAGAAAGTACAGTTACAAATTGTTTTTCTCCGGTGAAATATAGTACTCGAAGCCTTAAACAGTTGCATATCATCATTATCAATATTCATTGAGTATCATAAAGGACATATGCAGCAATGGACATATGATGGCAATAAATTTTTTCTGTTCTTTCCTTATCTTCTTCTAATTACCAGCAGACATCATTATCATTTTATTTCCAATATGATTTGATTACCAATGTTTAACATTTGATGCTTTAATTTTCTATTTCCGTTTTTTTTTATATCTGCCCCATGGTCAGTATCAATATCTTCGTTTTATTCCTTCACGAAGTATAAGCTTCGTCAGCAATGGAAATAGCTATTATAGGTACAGATGATCATGTTCTCAGAAGGACCATCTGTAATGCCAAAGTGATAATAATGAAATTTAACAGGTTTAGACAGAGGTTTGAATACTTTAATTATTTTAATAGAAAGGAAATTTCACAGGGATTCGGCGGCCAAATACTATAAGAGTTCTCCTAAAACTCTTCATGATAAAATCAAATTAAAAAAAAAAAAAAACTTGACAATGAATGGATTGGTTGCATGACTACGATGACGCGCAGTGTCGGCGGGAAATAGACCCACGCCCGTTTTCCATTTGGCAGCGAAGTGCAGTGCATGGCGGACCACGTGATTATAATTGATGGATAATTGCGTGAATTTGTACAAAATCCATGAAGAAAACACGACGTGACTGTTGTCAGAGATGTTGACCTTCACTCCGACGGATCATGACTCCCAACATAGACAACCGGATATCCAAGCTGTCGAGGAGCACATGTAGAGAGGTACTGAGTGGGACAACACTACATAGCTGAGAAGTGCTTTGATCTTACGAGTGGGTCGATTCAATTAAGAAGTGCGAAGACGACTTTCAGAGGCCATCCACATATCTATTCTAACAGACGAAATTATCGTATGTGTCATTTACGTGAAGGAACATCTTCAATATAAAGAACATGTCTAAGTATGTCAGGATATCAGCAAGAACTTCAGAGAATAATGGAATAGAATTGATATAAAAAAAATGTCGGAAAGATACCAAAAGAGACTACAATCATTTAGAAGATTCATATTCACTTAAAAATCGCTAAAAACAGACTTGTTTCACACTTCCAAATGTTTGAATACATTTTCATAAGGATGATAATCTATAACCCTACCCCAAAATAAAGATACCGTCTTTTTCATGTGTTTGATCTGCCTGTTTCTTCATCCAATTTGTTCAATCGATTTGGCATGGACCTCGCCTATTCTAACGAACGTTTCAATAAAAATTGGTACCGCGTAGGCGAATGGCTAGCTGGCTGGCTGGCTCGCGCACTTGGCACCCGCCTATAAAATGGACAGCTACTGGTGCTCTACTTGGACGTGACCCCGGCATGTCACGTGCTATCATCCAACTTCCGGCTAATTATAGTGTACCTGCGGGCTGTGGGGGGATTATTATTATTATTAACTATAAGCCACGTTGACTTAGTCCGTGTCCTCTCTCCTCCGGGACTCTGACGCGCCAATAGAAAATAACATTCTTGCTGAAATGGCCATCCTATTCGTTATGATGAAAAATCGAATCATCAAAATTAGTATCTAGGCATTGTCGCGATGGTTAGCAATTCTGCTTTGGCTTATCAAATTTTGATCGGCAACACAGCAGTTATTGTATATCATTAGATTTCTGGTCTTGGCTATTTCCGGACAAAACAGCATTGAGCTTCTGTATGATCTATATGTTGCGGGCAGACTGCGTATACGTTGACAATATTTTGTTCTGGCCATTCGGTATCTCGACGAAACATCGATCATCTTCGGAAGACTGAGGTGAGTTAATGGCGTCAAATAGAATATAGACGTGCAGAATGTTAGGGATTTCATCAAAATCCGATATAGAATAAGAAAGTTATTCTACGTAATATGAATTCATCTTGGTTAGGTCATAATTTTCTATATCCCGTCACAACTCTCTTGCCGAAACATACAAGGAAGGTTGTATACGCAGAGGTAGACAGTCCAAATGCTGGATGGACAAACATCAAAGGATGGGAGCGACTGGAGAGCGCAGCGCAGTTTAAAACAGAGCCGGGTAGCGATGACTGATCTCCTCAGCTTCTTACGTCTCCTCTACGACTTCCGTGTCACGAGATGAATGGTGATGATGACGACGACGATGATGATGATGATGATGATGATACTATTTATATGAAGCATTGATATTGATCGAAACAAGAGCAGATCGGAGGAATAACGTAATCGCCTCACAACGTCTCACAGTGACTTGTACAAATATCTGAACTAAATTTATTTTTTTTACGCTAAGTCAAGAAGAATAATCGTTTATCACTCACTTAGATTTATTATGATCTGCTTATGACCTTACAAAGACGACTTTCAGGGGGAAAGAGGTTGTAATTACCCAAGTCGTCAACTGTTTACAAACCAATGGTACAGTGTATCGCCAATACCTAGGTGCCGTGCGCAGAGCAGCGTTTTAGATGCATTATGGGATAGCTGCTCAAGGGACAAACTTGCCCCGGTGTTGTCTGCATGTGCGCTCAGGTCACGTTCCGTCTTTATCCAGGGGTATTTCTTGTTGAATATTTCTTCGCTTTCCATCATGTGACCAGCACGCTGAAGCCTTGCAGTAGTGAGCCATGACTCTAGTGACCGCAAATCAGTTATATTTTGAAATTTAAAATTCTTTTCAGTTGAATTCTAAGAGAAGAGAAAAAGCAGCAACGAAAGAAAAGCAGACGAAAATTGCATTGAATTGCATGGGAGCCAAGACGCGCGCAAGACGACCGGAAGTAACAATGGCGCCGAGGAATCCCATAATGCATCTGTGACAGTTTTTGTTTTTGTTTTTTTTGGGGGGGGGGGTGCGTAGGCAGAAATTTTCTGCGCACGCTGAAAATTTAAAAATTAAGAAATTAAACTATTCGGTGAAAACACATACCATAACTTGCCCTTTCCGAGTACGCTCTTCTCTCTGTTTGATTAAAGAGCTAGGTCTTTGGTTTCAGCTCAGTTTATGGATCAAAGTCAACTTGAAAATCTAGCGTGGCATTGCACTCCCTTTCATTCCATTGAGATATGTTCCCAGCGCAATTCGTACATACACAGTCTCTTCCATCTTCTGACTCACATACTTGAAGAGCCACTAGAGTGTACATTATTAAAGTGAAAAAGGTCCGCTGATAACGAGTGATATCCGACAAGGAAAGGTATATAACTGTAGATATTCATGTTCTAAAAATAACAAGTCACGAGCTCATCATCATTATTTCTTGTATCTCTAGATAAGTAAGTTGACCTCTGCGAACCGTTGATTGGGCTGAGAAGAGGCAAAATCTGATCATCAAAGAACATGAAATGAATACTTCGGCTATGAAATCATATAGGCATGCACAGTCACTCTGGTGACACTGCATGACTTGCAATTGCAACCCTGGAAGCCATACGATAACGGTTCATTAAAGGAGAATACATAATTCACCAGAAAAATATGTCCTAAATGAATTGGGAGGGGGGGGGGGGGAGCAGAATAGGGAATGGACCAGTACCAAGTTCGAGGCGCCATCGGTAGGGGTCTGAAACAGTTACGAAATTTGCAAGAGTGATAAATTTGTATTTATCACTCCGTTTACTGACAAGGTTCTCCAATTCGTTTTGAATGGCGTTTGATTTCACGTGAGCCTGACATCAATTACGGGACTTTTTTTTTTCTTGGAAGAAAAAAATCTTTTGTCTTCAGTGTAAATCAATGTATCTCAATTAGCATTCATGTTATCCAGGAAAAAGAAGTAAGTTTAGTTTGGTATTTTTTGTGTGTTTCGTGGGTAGAGCCATTAAGAAAATGTGATATATAAAGCGAGCAGAGGGGGTCCATTGAATGCCTTTCTTGATGACTTCTCGACGTCCACTGGACATATAACTTTCGTGATGTGTGTCCAATTTCGCTCCAATTCCACCGATCTGATGTTTTTGCTTCACCGCCTCCAGACAATGGATATTTTTCCTCCCCCTCCCCCTTACCAATTCAGCGAGCATATAATTATATGAGTTATCGCACAAACATTTGGAACCAGTGAATGAGCCAGCCACAATCCGAAGATTGTGAAGAAGAAAGGGCATACCAACTCCAACTCATCTGCCTCGGCAAATCACCCTTTACTGACAGCAAACGCGCAAATAACTCACTATTATGTTCCTAGAATTCTCCTGCTGTTGTCATACAAAAGAAAATATCTTGTTGACAAGCAGTCATTCAGGGGGCTTATTTTTTTCCCCCACATAATGGCCGCAGATTTGCGGAACATGTAAAGTTTCTGCGGTCAACGAAGCTATTTGTGGAATGTCGGTTCAGGGCGAATATTGCTGACGAAGACAATGCTGGAAGCCAAGCAATAACGCGGGACATGGCGCTCGGCTGAACAAAGCAAACGGTCGTTGCCCTGGTAATGATTGAACACCACCTGCTACCACACTGATAGCAGACCAATTGTTATTTGATGTCTGGAGGTGGGGGCGTGCTGCAAAGTATGAAGACAAACAAAAGTTTTTATTTTATTTTGTAAGAAGGAAAAGTTGTCAAGTAACACCGACACTTTTAAAAACATATCATTCGGAAGGATACGACGCGATCCTTGACTTTAAGAACATGTGCGTGCGTCCTGAATTTATTCATTTGACATACTGATGACATCCTGCACAACTAGCTTGGCTCCCTCGCAAAGGAGGACTTTTGAATTCCAATGAATGTTGTTAGTGAAAGAGTGCCCGTGAACCCAGTGTCGAGCCTTAGCAGCAGATGTTGATACACATGTTTTCTTATCGATAGACTGACTCATGGGACAGATAGCAACATTGGCAAAATGTCGTCGTAACATGACAACATGAACCCGCAGGGACGACATCGGACATGACAATAAAGTCCACGCCTCATTCTTTCCCATCCACCCTCTCCCCTAAATCCTGCCATGATTATTAAAAGGCTAGCTTATGTACGAAACAGAAGACTTTCCGAACAGTGGAATATTTGTACATTTTGATATAATATATATATATATAAGAAGAAGAAGAAATGATACAATAGTAGACGGCGAGTTGTAATGTTCTTAAAATTTTCTGTAGATTTTGATTTTTTGTGCTATTTCCCCTATTTTGGGGGTGCTGAACACGAATCCACTTGTTGCCATTTTTCTAACCGACGTCTTCACCCGTTGCCATGGCAACACATTATTTTCCTTAAAAGAACATGTATTCTTCATTAAACATCATAAAAACATGATGTAAACACCAAAATATGTCATTATAAATCATTTTTAATCAGACTTGAGAAAGAATACAATATTCATAATCTCATGGTTGCCTTATAGCAATGACGGTTACCATGGCAACAACTATTTATAGAGAAAAAATCATATTTTTCATGAAAAAGCAAGAAAACATGACAAGATTGAGTGGAATATTTATCATAACTTACTATCTAGATTATCAGCTTATTTTTCCACTATGTTAATTTCACATCATTTTCGTTGCTATAGCAACAGCATGACAAAAGCTTCCCTTTTAAAGAAAAATAAGCATTACGATTGAAAGAAAAGCAAGAATACGTCCATAGATGATAAATTTTTGTACAGTGAGATTTTTTCAGCTATTTCCTTTATTTTGTCGGTGCCAACCACGAATCGATCTATTGCCATATTTCTAAATGACATCTTTAGCCGTTGCCATGGCAACAAATGATTTTCTTTGAAATAACATGTATTCTTCAATAAACAGCACAAAAGCATGCTAAAAACACAAAATAAGTCAATATAAACATATCACGCTTCAATCAAATTAAAACTCACAATTTCCGACTGTCACAGCAACCTCATAGCAATAACGGTTGCCATGGTAACAGCTAATTTTTAAAAGAAAATGATTTTTTTTCATCAAAAAGCATGAAAAGATGGAAAGTTTGAGTGGCATACTCATAACAAATTGCTATGATAATTATCAGCTTTTTTCACTACGTTCATGCCACATTATTATCGTTGCTATGGCAACAACTTTTTTCCCCTAGAAAGGAGAAGTACCCCAGTAAAAGAAAAACTAGATAGATAAATGATCAATTTTTGTAGAGTTAAATTTTTCGGCCCTTTTTTTTTGTACTCTTTTGGGAATGCTGAAAAGGAATCCACCTATGGCCACTTTTCTAAATGAGGTCTTCAGCCGTTACCATGGCAACAAATTATTTTCTTTAAAAGAACATGTGTTTTTCATTAACATCATAAAAACATGTTGTTAAGGCCAAAATATGTCATTATATACAGTTTTCCTCAATTAATAAAAACAATCCTTTTTTATTACATTGATACCTCATAGCAATGACAGTTGCCATAGTAACGATTCTTAAAAAGAAAATACTTATATTTTAAGGAAAAAATGAAAAAGTGACGAGATTGAGTACAATATTCATTACAAATTACTATCAACTTTTGTTTTCACAACGTTCATTCCACATCATTTCTGTTGCCATAGCAATAACATGAGAAAATGTTTTTTAAGGATTAAAGTTCTATAGCAATCTGTTGGAAATTACTATAGAGGAGGTATCATCGTCATTTAAGATTAGCAAATGTCTTGGAGACATTAATGCTGAAACAGAGTACATCATGATGAGAAAATTGGAACTTTTGGGGAGGTTTTTAGACATTTGTATTGCTTACTATTTGTATTGCTTACTATTTGTATTTTATGTTTCCTGGGTATATCTATAGTTTTAAAAAATCTATTTCTTAACATGTTGTTGCGATATAGGAACAGAAATGATGTGAACAGAATTATATATGGCTAATAGTCTTGCTCATTTGTAATACTTCAAAAGTTAGGCCATAATTTCACATTTTTTTTCTTGAAGATTTTTTTTCTACAAAAATTGATGCATTTCCATGGCAATCATGATAAATATTAACCGTTATTTCGGATATTTAAGATTTTAAAGGTGCAATGTGATCAGAAATTCAGGAAGCTGACTAAACTTTTTGTGTTTTTACTTGTTTTTTGTTTAGTGTATTCTTTCCTTCGTTATCTAATGAGTAACGTTAATTTTTTTCTTTAAAAAGCAGTTTTCTCATGTTAATTCTATAGCAACAAGAACGAAGTGGGATGACTATAGTGAAAAAAAAAGGAACTGACAGTAATTTGTTATAAATATGTTACTCAATCTTGTCATTTTTTGTTTTTCATAATAAATTGTTATTACCATGACAACTGTCATTGCTATAAGGTAACCATGAAATTGAAAAATCATGATGTTTTACTATTAAAGAGACATGTTTATCTTGACACATTTTGGTGTTAACAGCATGTTTTCATAATGTTTAAAGAAGAACACATGTTCTTTTAAAGAAAATAATTTGTTGCCATGGCAACGGCTGAAGACATCATTTAAAGAAATGACCACGCACAGGTGCATTCCTGTTCACCATCCCCAAAAGAGATGAAAAAGCACAAAAGATTTAAACTTTTCTGAAATTGATCACTTGTTTATTTTATTCTTTCTTTTCCTTTTTAATGAAACAGTTCTTCTTTCTATGAAAGAAAGTTTTCCTTATGTTTTTGCTATAGCAACGATAATAATGTGAGATTAGCATAGTAAAAAAAAAAGCTGACAATCATAGTTAGACCCTAACTGGTAATGAAATAACTTTTTCAATCAATCTTTTCATGATTTCATGCTTTTTGATTTAAAAAAAATCATTATTTTCTTTAAAAAATAGCTGTTACCATGGTGACCGTCATCACTATGAGGTAGCTGTGATATTCGGAAATTGTGATATTAAGTTTAATCAGAGAAATATGTTCATATTGACATCTGTTGGAAATTACAATAAGTTTTTATAATGTTTAATGAGGAATACATGTTCTTTTAAAGACAATAATTTTTTTGCCATGGCAACGGCTACAGATGTCAATTAGAAATATGGCAACGGGTGGATTCGTGTACGGCACTCCCAAAATAAGGGAAAGAACAAAAAAAAAATCTAAATCTTACAGAAATATATTATCTACGGATTTACTTCATTCTTACTTTCCTGTTAATTGAAATACCTATTTTTTTCTGTAAAAGGCAGTTTTTGTCATGTTGTTGCTATAGCAACGAAAAGGAAGTGAAATGAACAAAATGGGAAAGAGGTGATAGTCATGATAGTAGTTAGTAATCAATATTCCACCCGATCTTGTCACATTTTCTTGCTTTTTTATGAAAGTATCACTACTTTCTTTAAAATAGTTGTTACCATGGCAACCATCTTTGCTATGAGGTAACCATGGCGTTATAAGAATTGTGATTTTTAATTTGATTAAGGAGATGTTTAGATTGACTTATTTCGGTGTTTACTGTTTTTATGATTTTTTGATAAAGAATACACGTTCTTTTAAAGGTAATAATAAAAAAATTATATGATTACGATAAACAAAAATTTATCACTTGTTTATGTAGTTTTTCTTTTAATGGGATACTTCTCCTTTCTAGGGAAAAAAAGTTGTTGCCATAGCAACGATAATAATGTGGCATGAACGTAGTGAAAAAACTCATAATTATCATAGCAATTTGTAATGAGTATGCCACTCAAACTTTCCATCTTTTCATGCTTTTTGATGAAAAAAATCATTTTCTTTTAAAAAATAGCTGTTACCATGGCAACCGTTATTGCTATGAGGTTGCTGTGACAGTCGGAAATTGTGATTTTTTTTTTATTGAAGCGTGATATGTTTATATTGACTTATTTTGGTGTTCTTAGCATGCGTTTGTGATGTTTAATAAAGAATACATGTTATTTCAAAGAAAATCATTTGTTGCCATGGCAACGGCTAAAGATGTCATTTAGAAATATGGCAACAGGTCGATTCGTGTTTGGCACCGACAAAATAAAGGAAATAGCTCAAAAAATCTCACTACAGTTTACAGAAATTTATCATCTATGGACGTATTCTTGCTTTTCTTTCAATCGTAATGCTTATTTTTCTTTAAAAGACAGCTTTTGTCATGTTGTTGCTATAGCAACGAAAATGATGTGAAATTAACATAGTGGAAAAATAAGCTGATAATCTAGATAGTAAGTTATGATAAATATTCCACTCAATCTTGTCATGTTTTCTTGCTTTTTCATGAAAAATATGATTTTTCTTTATAAATAGTTGTTGCCATGGTAACCGTCATTGCTATAAGGTAACCATGACATGAAAATTGTATTCTTTCTCAAGTCTAATTAAAAAGGATTTATAATGACATATTTTGGTGTTTACATCATGTTTTTATGATTTTTAATGAAGAATACATGTTCTTTTAAGGAAAATAATGCGTTGCCATGGCAACGGGTGAAGACGTCGGTTAGAAAAATGGCAACAAGTGGATTCGTGTTCAGCACCCCCAAAATAGGGGAAATAGCACAAAAAATCAAAATCTACAGAAAATTTTAAGAACACCCCAATATTGTGACAACTGGTCGTCTACTACAATGTCTATTTTCTTTTTAAATCCAAGGTAGCCTCTTCAGTGTTTGCTCTGTTCTACCAGAGGACCCTTCCATTGTTAACCCAAGCGTTGTCAGGTGCCCATCTGTACAACAGGATCGAGAGGGACAATGCGGGTCAAAACAAAAACAAAACACAACAACTTATCGAAAGACGTAAGCGCTGGACTGGATTCGAACTCGGGTCCTCCGACTTGGAGTCGTGATCGAGTCTCAGCCACTATGTCACTGTGTTTCCAATTAAAGGCACAGTTTACCTTTGGGAGCAGTGATTTATAAAATGTTCTCGATATCACATTTGATGCATATGTGTAGGTCAGCTGTATCACAAATCATACTATGTAAAAATTTTGCAATAAAATTTGAAATACAAGGAGATATCACTATTTTTCTCAATAAACCATAACTGTAGACGGTTTAGTCTGGAAACATTTTTATCATAACTATAGTTCACATTTCGTATATTTAACGATACTTAACATCGATTATATTGGCTCAAATGTTTATAGTGGTTGTTTCTATCCCTAACTCACATCTTAGAACTATTTTGAAGCACTGATGCTGAGTTTTTGCTTCATCTGCAAATGGTGAATTATGCCTTTAAATTAATCTTCTGGTGCTTGCAAAATCTTGACTGAATGGTGCACATGTTCGAACCCACATACACGCACATACAAACACACGTATAGTCTAGACGTGCACCCAGGTAGACGAAGAGCACCTGTGCTAGAACTGTCTTTCTC
The DNA here is from genome assembly GCF_040938485.1 of Diadema antillarum. NCBI lineage: Eukaryota > Metazoa > Echinodermata > Echinoidea > Diadematoida > Diadematidae > Diadema > Diadema antillarum. Next base: position 1,376,797 of record NW_027271550.1, read on the forward strand.
TTTCTTGGAAAAAAAAAAGCCTGGAATGTTTCCAGTGCTTGATTCTGCCATATTCAAACGGCTTTAGGATTGTATCCCCCTGCCATTATCTTTTAAAGACGTCGGACTAGCCACTGTTGGTGGATGATCATTGTCGAAAGAACTCGATGACTCAGAGAAATCACACAATAGGGTAAAAAACTAGTAAATTCGTCTGATTTCAACAATTAGATGCTGCAGAACAATGGACGTCTGCTACTGTGGCAATTTAAATTCTTACTTACTCATCTCACTTTACCGGAAAGTAAACTCCTTGTTTGGCAAGTTTCTCCCCTTTGTCCCTTTCTTTAGCTCTCTTTAAATCAGACTTTGTTGTTTCTTTCATTGGCTTCTTGCCATGATAGGCCAGACAGTTTATTAAAGTCATTGTATTTAAGTCATTGTATTTGACGATGAATCTCTCTTTCTCGAACAAGAATAAAAATCACCCAACAAGTTTGACAGACGGAGAAAAAAAATGCACGTAGCTACTGCAAAAGTGAAAATGACCTATTTTATTCTAGTTCAAAATTTCCTGCAAAAGAAACATAAACGGTTCCCTACCGCAGGTGATATAAAGACTGGTGTCATATGTCATAGATTGTTTGCATTATCAAAAACACCTTTTTCCCCGATCAATCTAAAAAATGACTACAACATAAACCACAGAGTCGAACGAACAGTCATATTTCAATTCAGCTTGGGAGCTATTCACCGCAATCAATAAATCACGCATGGTTGACATGTAAAATGATATGATGTAATAAGATCGAAGCAAATACAATGATTATAATCAGTATTGAAGAAAATACATTACAATGAACTGAGCAATATGATACACATAAATGATAATAATATAAACATAAATACAGATAAATTGCGGAGTTCGACAATGTTGACATGCACTTTCGACAATATTTTGTACAATTTATCTATTTCCTCGTAATCCTATAAACTATCGTTGGTTGGAATATTGTTTGCTGAGAGATGAATTCCATTGAGGATCTGAGACAAGTCATCTCGAACTCAAATAACTCCTTGGCTGTTTGTTTGTTTGTTAATGCAAATAATAACTATCAAATCAGTCCAGCACACTAAAGGGCATTGCTGTAAAAAAGAAATCCAGTTTGAAGACATCTGAGTCATGAAAACTTTGAAAACTTTAAATGTGATCAGCTTTAAAGATCCGTAGCGTTTGGGGAACATGGGTCGTCCAATCGAATCGATCGTCTTTCAGTGTCCAGCGGAGTACATTCTAAAAACCACGAACATGAGTGGTTCTCTATCCTCTTAAACGTCATAATACAGCAAAACTTAGTCAGCAAAGTTTGACAATTCCTAAATATTTAAGGCACCGTAAATGGGATACATTGTCGTTTAAGCATTTAGAGCATTAAACACTCGAGATGACATCAGAGCATGCAGACACCACGTAAAGTGTGAAGCATTATCTGCTCATATCGAGGAAAGTGTGACGTTTCAGTGGATTTACGCCGGACTGAGCAACATTGACCTACATCCGTCTCGAGGCTACTACGTCACGTCTCGTCTGGTAAGATCCTTCTCCCTTTCTTTCCTCTTTTCCCTCCCCCTCCCAATCCTCTCTAACTTAAAATTCAGATTTCGGTCAAGAGAATAAGTTGTAAATTATGACTTTGACCTCAGTCACATTGCTGACATATTTCTGCTGGCACTTGAACAATATAATTCGTCGGTGTGTGTGTCTTTGTTTTGATGATTGTTCTCACGAGAAGCTTTGCCTGTTTTGTTACTTACACCTGCTAAATGGCGCCGTTTTAATATTCTTTTTTTTTTTGGGGGGGGGGGGGAGGGAGGATACTTAAACAGGATCAAAAACAGTGCCCAACTCTTGATAATGTACAGTATATTGCACGTTGTTCTGTGAAAGGTCACGCTAACGTGCTAATTTGTTAGGTAGGGCCTACATATTAATTTCTTACGAGTTGCGACGAGCCGATGTCCGTCCGATTTTTTCCCCTTTTTTCATATAAAAAGAAAAAACACCTATTTGAACACACGTATTGAGACACAAGGGAACATATCAACGTGTATTACGAAAGAAATGGCAAACGGATAAGACAGTGAGCAATACTCATTCATCGTGGTCACGTGACAATGGGGTTCTCTCAAACAATATGACTTCTTTAGCCTTTTGTAAACAAGATGAAATCATCTTGATTTTTATATTCATCCCTTGAGTTATATTTGAGAATCATGTAGACAATCATTCTTTATTCAAAAAACTATGTAATCAATCCCATTTAAAATCTTGAACAAAATTGTGCTTCCTCTTCTGTTGACGTCAAACTTACGTACGTGACCTATAGGCAATTCCGTGATGGTTCCTTGAGAAAGCAGTATTTTAGATTCTGTTTATATTCAATCATATTGGCATTTTTCTTTAGCCACTAGTGACTAGTGTAAATGATAAATAAGGCAGTAAATAAATATATCCGTCAGGAGAATACATCTGTTACTCACCTTCACTTTAGTAAAACCAATTCGATGTAAGGTGGTAACAATGTATGAATGACTTCATGCGCCATGAATCAAGACATAAGTCTTGATTTCGTTTAGAAAATATTTACTGCAAAGAGTCTTCTTTACAAATATGTATCAGTCACCATCTGATATAATGGTACTTCGGTGGGAAATAATTGGGTCATTGTCAAAGGAAGAGTTAGGTTCGTGTTTATTTTGGGGCAAGCGCCTCTATAATCATGGCAAGGCGAATGACACTTCACATGATAATGTCGATCTTAAAGAGCACCTTAGAATGTACGAATTAGCAAACAGACCCAAATAACATTTTAAGTCATATAAGGTGTTTTCATGATCATTACGATTTCCGAATAATTGTTCATTTACTTGGACATGGATTTGGACTGCCCGTTATGCCGATCGGCATGTAGGGCAGCAACGAAGGTTCTCCACCTCTGCCTGTCTTGGGCCATCCTTGTCACCGTTCCCCAATTTTGGGTTAAGGTCTTTAGCCTGTTCTCAACCGTTCTCCGCCAGCAGAATGTTCTTCATGCATTCATACTAAAATCATTAATTTGCTGAGTGAATATCTGCATAAATGTCGGAAAACCATGCCGCGCGTTACTCAAAGACATGAAGTCAACACAGCGACATTGCCTACACGCGATACCGGAAAAGGTATTACATGTACCAATTCTCTTGGCTCATGCTTTATCAATATCTATCCAAAGATTATTGTCACAACACGCTCGGAGGAAGAACATCCAACCTAACATGTTGGGTAGAGAAAGAAAGGATATAAGCATGTCATGATTTACTAACTATTGACTGGTCACGTGTGCGATGGTGCAAGATGAGACACTCTGCACCATGTAATCGAACGTGAATTCTGGTTTCATTGCACGAAATAAATGAGTGCCATTCATTATCTGTTTTATACAATGTTTCGAGCGTTAACAGACATGATCCAATTAAGTCAACTCATTAATAGTGCAACATTTATTTTGTAGAAATGACTTTTTTTTTTCTTCCTGGACCTTACTCAAAGATCTCGACCCTTTTCATAAAATTCAGAAAACTGAAAGTGACATGACAGTCAATCAAACCAGGTAATCAAACTGAGACTGTCCTCGACTCTGCGGCTATATAATCACTCGCCTTTCTCTTATTTTTTCCTTTTTGTTTGACGCACCGTGACTAGGGTTAGCATGATTCCTCACAACTGAAAAAAAAAACTGCCCTGCTTTTTCAGCTAGATGTGTAGCCGAATTGTTGCATGACAGATTACTTGACGCACCCACTTGCGACACACACAAAAGGTGATATTTTGTAATATAACCATTGTTATGGTATCATGGTGATTTAGTTTCCAATAACTAGTATGCGATAACGAGCTGGCGTGGACAGATTCCCAACTCAAATCTCGACAGACAGACAGACATAAATCGTGTCTAATGATGCCACAAAATCAGCCGCTTCCTGGATGGCGTTTAGCGACCATAAGAGCAAGCCGGAAGCCATGGGCTGAACTCTTGGTGGCAGAGCGGAGATGAATTCCTCCTTGGACTTACATGTCCCTGTCCTTTGGTTGTCAGAAAGAAAGTGAGAATATTCTTCAGTTACATGATATCATCTCATAACAGCAGCTTATAAGAAATGATTAGGGAAAGGCATTTCATGTTTAACTTACTTGGGTATTTGGGTGAACAACAAAAAATGCAACTTCATAAGGATTTCAGTGTTCAATACTGCAGCAGAGATTTTGAATGATATGAATATAGTTCAAGAAAGAGTTCATACCTACAGTTTCATAAGTACCCAAGGAAAGTATTCATAAAGATGAAGGAAACGAGATACTTTTAATGGATCGTTTTACAATGGATGAAAAAAAAAATCTTCAAAAAACAACAACGGACAAATAAATCAAACACAAAATTAGGGAGAATGCACAGAAATGACTGCAAATCATATCACTTCAGAATAAAAAAAAAATGAAAAGATTTTGCTTTAGACGTTGAATGAATATATCTAGAATAAGCTAGAAGGGCAGTTTGTAGATCAAGGTGAGTCTCCGAAGTGTATCGAAAGATTATTATGATGGCTGCCGGTTTGTTTTCATTCACAACGTGCAGTCACGCCTGAACAGGGACCTTCCGCTTTATAACCTCGAGTCGAAACAACGGAACCATCTACTTGTATTAACAATTTTGCCAGTAACATCGAACATTTGTTGTTATCGAATTGATCAAGTTTATTTCAAGTACAAGGATTTTACAGCGTTAGGTCTGTAGGCTGATCTCTCTATATAACGCCATCTCTCCCAACAATCTTCGCTCTTTCGATCTATCTGTCTCCATGTCTGTCTGTCTGTCTGTATTCTCTCTTTCTGCGAGTCTGTGATATGTTGTTCTGTCTGATTCTAACTCTCATTCGATGTCCATGTCTCTCTATCCAGCATACCAAGTGTTCACAGCTTTGTTTTAAATTCACCATTGTCTTGTCATCGCAAATCCTTGAAGTGGCCGGCCGTCAACATTCCTATCATACCTGCAAATTGTGACCGAGTTTATTAAAGCCGTCTAAGAGGAAAAAAAAAATCTTTCGTATCATCAATATTCTTGTAACTGGCATCAAGGTTGATTCATTTCAAGGAAAATCCTAAAGAAATGCGCACCACACACAAAAAAATGAAGAATAAACCGAAAGAATGAATTTAATGAAACAAGGTATGTATTTCCCATTTTCAACAATTTCTCTTCCCCCCCCCCCCCCCCACCTTGAATGCCCTTCCCGAATGAATTGAGTTGTTTGTTTTTGGTGCTCGATCATTGCCGATCACCTGGTCAGATACCGGGGTGGAATCGTGTGCTTTCTTCATATCTAATAATTTAGAACAAATCTTATTAATTTTCGTTAAAAAAACACAACCAAAAAACAAAAACAGCAAGCGTTTTTGTGACCGAACTACGCCAGATTTTTAACGTGAGTCCCTGGCACAGATAATGAAATGGAAATTCAATAATGCACTCCGCTTGTCAGACAAAAGGTAGTTATGATTGAGGACAAGTTAGCTTAATATCCGTTCTCTCTGTTTGGCTTCCGCCCTGAGTCTTGGCAACCAATTTGTCCGTACATGTATACCGTCAAAATGTTAGGGACACACATATACGGCATGAAAATGTTCAGAATGAATGTTTGGTACATTATAAGCAAAAATGTACCCTACATCAACACACGGAATGCGAAGATTAATGGTTCTTGTCACATCAATATGCATCTGATATTAAACTAAATTAGCGTAAAAGTTATATTCGTATTTAGCTTAAATCTTAGCAGTTAATGACGTCACACATCATCTTAATTTGCAAAGCGCGCCACTACTTAATTCGTGTAACTGCCTCAGTCATCTTAGTGCAAACACACGAACTTGACAGATATGAGACTTGCTTATGCTAGTATAACTCTTACGTTAGTCCTGAATTAAAACTGAAATGTAAAATATAACTCGTCGCTATGACTCTATTGAAGCTGTCACAAAGACTTTGTGTGAGAACTTTTAATCTTAGATTTTATTTAGCCCGCCCAGGACGACTAATCACTAATCATTTTCTTCTCAGAATATAAACTTTAGAAAAAAGTTAAAGAGCTCAAACTTTGACCATCTGACGCTGTTTAGAAAAAAAAAGACTTTAGTTTAATTTGTGACCTGGTTTCACGCAAAGTATTCCAACTGTCTGCTCGAAACTATGCGACAAAGAATAAACTTGACCCTGTCTGACACAATCGTTATTTGCCGAAGAACTTGCCTTTTCTGCCTATTTCAAAAATGATCCATCAAATTCAGAAAATTTTCTGACTTAATCAATCAACGTTGAGCAGCCTTTCGGGCCACAAGGTGGCACTTTCCAGAGTTCGTGGCCTGGTCAGGCAAGTTTAACTTTTCGTTGACCTCGAGAAAAATGATCAAAAAGAATAACCCAACTTGACCGGAAATGATGATTTATTGTGACCTGTCAATTTGAAGAAGTGATGGAAGAAGTGTGAGGGGGTTTGAGCTCCAAGGGTTGGTTGGAAACATGTGGCCAAAGTCTCCCCTTCCCTATAGGCACTCTGGGTTAATCATCACTGGGAGACAATATCCCCCTCCCCATTCTTTTTTTTTCTCTCTCTCTCTTTCTCTCTCTGTCACACATCACTAACGAAACACACGAAGTACGCGCAATTTTCAGTGACGCAATATACATGCATTTCTGATTTCAGTCAGGGAGGTGAGACCCTGTTTCAGCCAATCTGAACGCATACATACCTGGAACAACGCGTGACCTTGTACTGGTATAGTGAGGTTGGATAATCCAAATTGATAATAAAAAACAAAACAAAACACGATATTATCAGCAAAATTTACGGAAACATATACTACAGTATAAGAGACTATATATATACCAAATTTTCAGTATTCAGTCAACCTACTATTTACCTATACCCAAAAGGCAATTTGAATGATTTTTTTTTGCCCCAAGTGTACAACGTACTTGAGCATTTATTCTCCATCGGTGAAGACTCATTCGTAAAGAGGCATTCCAGACGATTTTCATAATTTCACATCATGTAGTACATAAATCGACAGCTCCATGTATAGATTTATGGAAATTATTGTGGTCCTTGAGCAGAGAAACCAATGCCCTTGGAAATCTTCAACAAATTACTGAAACTCTGTACTCAGTAGAGCTAATTTGTAGTTGTTCAAATGTAAGATTCTGAAAATCAACAGGAGGTTTCCTTTAACTAAACATAGCTTTGCTTGTATGGTGAATAAAGTTACATTTCTTTAAAAAAAAAGTAATTCCGCATAAATGCGACACGACATGCCTCATGTGTGTTTATGTTCTGTTGATATTTTCGAACTTCAAAAAGACATGAAGCAAATAGGCCTACATGTATATCTAAACAAATACAACACAGTCAAAAAAGGAGTAAGAAATAGTTAACAGACGTGACTGCTACATTTCTATGACAAATTTGCTCTCAGCCAATCAGATGCAAGGATTTTAGTAGTTGTCACATCTATGACAACTTGTCACTGATGACAAGTTTTATGAAACAGGCTCCTGGTCACTATACCGATCAACAACTACCTATAATCCACTTTAACATGAGTTCCGAGCTATGAAAATATCTTGACTTTATTGCCCACATTCATTGAAGTATTTGAGCACATCTGCCACGCCCATTATAAAAAAAACCCAATAACAACCCAGCGATAACAAATTGAGAAGTTATACTAACACCACGCAGAATACAGTTCGAAAGACAAAACGCCTCCTCCTACATCTAAGGGCACAGTTTGTCTTGATCATGAATGTGAATTTCTAGTGTTTTTTGTTGTAGTTTTATCACACAATAACGATAATTTCACCTCGGGTCTATGTTGCTATTTCTTACACTGTTAAGAATAAGACGTTCTTTCTGTCTAGCTCATATCAGAGCCTGAGTGATGGGCATTGTAAGATACGCACGCAAGACAAAACGTGACTATTAAAAGGTGAAACTTAAAAAGGTGTCCGAACTCCACAGAGAATACTTACTGTCATCTCTGGATTTCATTATGATTAGGGCCGAGAATTCACAAAGCCTCGATAAAAACAGGCAAACTTTCCTGCGAGACCCGCACTGAGCTGAGGAGATGCCCTGGACTCCGGCAGCCCTGGCAGCCTGAGACCGCAGCACCGATGTTCACACTTGGGAATCTTTGCGAGTGGTAATGCGTCAGAGCCCCTTTATGCCCGATATTTTGACACCAGTCTCCCGGAGGAAACTCTATAAAGGAAATACTTACACTTCCCTGAAATTACATTCGATTGGACTTATGAGAGTCATAACCATACTTTCAATAGTAATGATGATGATATCACACCATAAGTAAGTTTTCTTATCTCGCTAAAGATCAGACACAAAATATGCAGAAAGACGTGAAAGCAAAAACTCCCTCACAAAGAAATCAAAGGCATCAACAGTAGCTGACTGAAATATAATGTGTTGTATTATCATATAATAATACTGATGATTATAATCTATATTAAAATATATAGTTATAATCATATACATACTGTTACCTCTCAAGGACAAAGAGTTATTTACCGGGTGAAATACTTAAAATGTTGTACTATAGCATGATTTTACCTCACCTTGATTACTGCAGTGTTGTATGGGGAAGTGCAGCCAGTTGTTACATAACGAGGTTACAGAAGCTACAGAACAGATTCGCTCGATTAGTACTACGCAGATTTTTAGACCCTACATAAGATAATGCTTCAGAGATTAGAATGGCAGTCAGTCACCCAGAGAATCCACTATCAATATTGTGTCCTTGTATATAAAGTCGTCAATGGACAGACCCCAACGTATTTGCAATCTTTGATAACAAAACGAAATCCTTTCTTTTTCCAAACTAGATATGCAATTAGCTGTCCTCTCAACATCAAACTTCCCAGAACTGAATATTATAAAAAATCTTTTCATTATCGTGGATCTAAAACTTGGAACAATTTGCCTGATTTCATCCGAAATGCCACCTCTGTTAACTCTTTCAAACGGCAATGTAAAATGCTTAGCTTAATTGATAGGCTTTAGACATTTTGTGCGCATAGCGGCATGGGTGTGGTTGTGTGTAGGTATGTGTGCGTGTGGGTGTGTGTATGCGTGCATGTATGTGTGCGTGTACGGGTTTGGGTGGGTGCCGGTGTACTGGTGTGGAGGTGAAAGTGTGTGTGTGTGTGTGTGTGTGTGCGCGCGCGCGTGTTGGTGTGTGTGTCTTATACCATTATTTTCTTTCTCTCTCGGATTTGATTGTATTTTTTTTTGTTCCATTTTTGTTTCATTGGCTTGTGTACAATCCTTTTCTCTTGTACACTCGTATTTCTGCCGAGTCAAAATTTCAACTCTGAATCCGAGTCAAAAATGTTTCACTCCGATCCGTGTAAATTTAACACCAACCGTGTACTTCTGACTCAAATCCGAGTTATCATTTTGGTTATCGGACTTTTTACACCTGCGCAGAGTCACATCAGAAATACCCAGCGCGGTGTACATGACATACGCGCGCTACTATTGGACAAAACATGTCATGTGTCCTATGTGACGTAGCACCCCCGCGAAAAAAAAAAAACAACAACAACAAAGCGTCATTTATCGACGATCCGCCGCGGCCGCGAGATGTCTTGCAACTTTTTGTCTTCAAGATGGACAATTTTGTGTGCACTTTTCTAGAGGAATGCGGAATGGAGGATACAGGAGTTTTCATCGGTGAGTACCCACCTCATTAACAACACTCATATAAATAACTGCCTGAAACATGGTCTAAACAGACAGTTTTATTTAGGCCAAAATGAACTTTCGACACGGACACATTGACCGGTAATGGCGTAGCCGTAGGCGGCCGTACGGTAGCTCGTACCTTTTGTACGTAGCCCTGGGCTATATGCTATACGTTAGAACCAATCTACAATAGATGTGAACCTACCTAGCTACACCTCCACTGTACATGCATAAAATACACATACGATCTTGCTTGCTAAAACTGACTGTTTAGACTATGTTTCAGACAATTATTTATATGAGTGTTGTGAATGAGGTGGGTACTCACCGTTGAAAACTCCTATGTATTCCTCCATTCCCCATTCCTCTAGAAAAGTGCACACCAAATCCGAGTCATACCATTATTTTATACGCTATTTCCGAGTCACATTTCACACTTTCCGAGTTATTTTTGACGCCGCAGAAATAAGAGTGTATGCTCTATATATGAACTTATATCTTGTGTTTTATATTCCCTCTTTGTTACTGTGTTTGTAACTTTGTGTTTTTTATTCAAATTGTATTTTGTCCGTGATGCAGGGCCCCTTAGCAGAGCAGTTCCGAGTGAGCTGAAAGGGCTACCCTGCCAAAAGAAAGCTGAATAAACAAATAAATAGATAAATAAATAAATGGATAAATAAATACACGTAATATCATATAATTTGTTGTATTTAGTGTGGGGGGATGCACTCTACAAGTATTGCCTGTCTCTTTCAGCATTCCTCCCCATTTCCAGCATTTGCGTATACTTTAAACATTCTGTAAACCTATCCTTTATTATGTGTCGTGCTGAAATTTATGTATCCAATTTCTGTAAAGTATTTGTATGTGTCTGTTGGAAATGGAAAAAATGAATGAATGAATGAATGAATGAATGAATGAATGAATGAATGAATGAATGAATGAAACAAAGTACCAATATCGTATATTGTATATAATCGTATATAATATAACATATAGAATACTACAAAGCTAAGCACATCGTCATCACTACTAGCTTCTTTGTGATAGACTACATGAAACATTAATCATTCTACGCCTGTTTCTAGTGAACCATAAATGAAGGTATATCAAGTACGAATGACGGCAACAATAACTGTCTCCACAAAAGAACTGAAAGCGGGAATATTGTAAAATGCATGAGGACCGTAAATGTAATCCTTGACTACGGGGTGGGAAATAAACAACGAGACCACCGACTGATGATAATACTGAATAAGTTCGTACTCGGAGGTAAAAATATATCATAGGATACGCCACGTTTTGGAGGACTGAGACTTTTAAGTAGTCCTCGACATGAATGTTTCATTCATGATCGACGTAACAGGTCCTGCTTTCAATGGCGAAACTCCGGTGTATCACGAAATCTTGGCAGACGCGATGTAAGCTTTGACTGCGTGTGACGGCCGAAAAAAAAATGCCTTTGCCAGACTACTGACAGCCCCTTGGCGTGGCGCGAAAAGCATGTAAATCCACGTGACAATTATTGATCAGTAATTATGTACGGCCAAGAAAGTCATAGGCATTACTTGACGGAGATGAAGAAGATCAAGATCATGTGTGCGATAGCGTCATTGAGACAGATCGGGTCAGCGAACATTTGGACAAGCGGATATTATTCTCGTCTAGCTGCACATGGAGCGATGCATCACTCTCCAATGGGAACACATCGCGGGGACAGTCATGTGGGTGATGTAGACGAGGAAAGGTAATTGAGAAGTTATCAACATCTAGTTATATGTGAGATGGAAATGGAAAGTGATAATAAGACCTTCCTCCGTCGGTGTGGTACTAGTAGTGCACTAGAAAAGAGGGAGAAAACGGAACCGAGCTCAGACACTCCAGGAAACAGTCATGATGCTTTAAAGCACCAACTATGTATCTCCTCTAATTCCAAAAGAAGAGTATGATGGATAATACACGTTTTATTCAGAATGTTTAAAATCAAAAGAAAAAGCTAGACCTATGCAAAATGTGTGTGATCGCAGTTGGGGAAGATAACTGAGTAATCTGTTAGACAGTGGTATCTAATGCCAGGATGTCATCTAAGGTGGCATCCTGATGAGAACTGGAAATTTTCTTTTGGACATGTCATGTCATTAACATAATCCTTTCGATCATCCATTGAGTTCATTAAGAAGAGCGCATGACTTGTGAATTATCTTGAGAGAACTGACATCCTCTGTCTTGTTGGACTTATCTTCATGATATCCATGAGAAAAATGACGCGCAAAATGACGTCACAATCTCGTGACAATGACGATTACTTCCAGGTGGCTATATAGCAAGAGCCTTTGTAGGTGATTTTCTGACGTTATTTGTCTCTTATTTCGTTAACATCTGTCATCAAGCCAACTTTATATTTTGTTTGTACATGTCAATGATATATGCTCTGGGATCATTCTAACTTGCGATTCTCCTGTTCAAGGATGTACGTTTCCATTAGAATCTTTTGTTTGGTGATGTATAAACTTATATGAGAAACAAGAAATAACAAGAGCAGCATCGTATTACGAAATTATTGCAGCATAACACGTTCAGCTGCTGATTATATTTCATGTGTCAAATTTGCGACCTGATCAAGACTCAATAATGTGATTACGTCGCTAGAAGCCTCGTCAACTTTATCTGAAATAGTTATCCTTTTTTTTCTTCATGAGAACACCCACTGTGATTTATAAATTAACGCCGACTATACAGTCCAGTACTGCACCACCACGAGGATCCGAGTGTGCAAAGTGCGAACAGAGCAACAGGAAAGCGGGGACGCGGTGGGGTCCTGTAGTGGGTCAAAATGTTTTCCATGTGCACGCATGCGCATTTCCCGTCAGAACGACATGACAAGTTAGTGACAGAACATCACTTTCGACGAACATGTTCAAGTTCAACATGTTTCCCCCCCTCAGGATCACACATACGAGAGTCATCAGTATAATTGATTGTACCTCGCCAGTGCCGTGGGCGGGAACTGCTGCTCTTTTCCGCGATCTTGCTATATAGGTCTGGAACGAGAATAGCACAGCAGCAATTTTGTTTTTTCCTACAACAAGAAAACCTCATTTCATAGGAGAGTGGAAGGATGCATCCCCCTCCCTCTCCAAGCTTGTTTACATCTTCTTCTTTTTTTGATCTATTAACTTATTACCAATTATTCAACTTCTAATCATTAGGTCGTGTTTGCACGTTGTCGTGACACGTGAGGTGATTTCTTCTTCTTCTTCTTCTTCTGCTCAATCTGCTGTGTTATATTTTGTTCAACTCATTCACCTTTCATATAAAGAGGAATTGGACTGTATATTTCAGAACTCGAAATTTTCATCAGCTCTTAATCAGCGGCACCGAAAACGTCTTGATTCAATTTCATGCCAAGATACTCCTCTCGTGGACTTATGTGCAAGTAAAGATGGTGCTTATGCATCATATCTAATTATATACGGGGCACGTGAAACAAGTTATTACTCTGATGTGGAGAAATATGATAGAAAGGTCAAATCTCCGCTTTAACAGATCAATTGTACAAGGGAACATTCTCCAAATCATCATTCTAGTTAAGATTAAAGTAATTTCAGCTGTCATACTCAGTTTTGTTTAGCAAATGAGAAATAAAAAGCATGAGGGATCACGTTTTAAAGATGAATAGTTGGTTTTGAAATCCGTCGCTTGATAGGTCGTTGAAAAGACGAGTAAAAATGCCGCAGGTGGAGAAATAATATTTACAACAGCTCAATCATGTCAATGGCATTTTTATTAATGTGTTTAGATTATGAAACATAAGTCATTCATCGCCATTAGACTGAAGAAAAATGAAACCTAATACCGGAATGACGCCAACATTCTTCAACAACCGCGCATCTTTTTTTTTTTTCCTTGCGACATAACGCGTCATGCAGCTCTTGGTACAATAACGATATTAAAGTCATTTCATTCTTCGTGAAAGGGCTCCATGGAGTCAATATAAAATGACAGTGACAAGAGCACTTTTGTGGCAAGAAGTCTCACAAGTTTACCCGCTGAGGGAAGATAATGGGTATGTGTGCGTGACAAAGGCATGTGAGTTACAGCCCAAAAGACCAAAGCATATTCAACATGAATGTTGAATACGCTATCCAGAGCTGTCGTGGCAAAAGATCCACAGGGCTCCCCGCTAAGAGGATGTGATGTGTAGGCGTGTAAAGATCACGTGACTTTCTCTCACGCGACCTGGGTAGAGTTAACGATCATGATCAAGCCCAAATAGTTGGTTTTATATTACGATCGTTTTATTTGATCCAGATTGACAGTCCCACGGTATATAGGCCTATACAATATCATTCATACATAAAGGGTGTATAGCTTTTAACTTTTCTCATCGACGGCAGGATGGCATGTTTCCAGTCATACATGAAAGAACAAACCTCTAAGAAGTGAGAAATTATCTATGATTGGTATTGGTTTGAAAAAAAAAGAAAAAAAAAAAAACCTCTTCGAATTTTCTGACTGAGTTGCTTAATACTGGTCACACCAATAAAAAATGATCACTGCCGAAAACAATCAACAGGCACTGAACCTGAACAGATTTTTTTTTTTTTTTTTTTTCAGACAGCCGCACCATGTACAAGTTAAAATTTAGCACCTAGACAAACTTCATTTCTCTCAACCTCTTCCGGACACTTTGCGTTTTCGAGCGCCAATCTTCCGAGTTTCAGGTTCCTTCTGTCAGTCTGTCTGTCTTCCGTAAACACAAATAAACACACACACACGCACACACACACACACACACACACACATACACACTTTTTTTTTCTCGACCTGCCCGTCTCTTTCTTTAACACTTAACGCACGATTACGACGTTCTTGGTAATTTTGTCTTCAATGGACCGCGAAGTGTCTACAGCAGGGCTCTTGACTTCCTCAACCCACCCCTGCTGCCTGTCCCGCTTCTTCTTTTATTTATTTTTTCTTCCTTCCAACCTTACCCTCACGCCATCGCTGCAACTAACTCCAATGTCACCGCTGCACACGCAGTCCGTCCTCGTCCCCCTCCCCGTGGTGCGTGGATGATGTATGGAGGGTCCAGCGGGGATGTGACATTAACATACAGGTCGCTGCACTATAATCATATTTTTATTACTGTCACGAAATTGCCGAACTGGAACGGCCTCCCTACGGCAGAGCTTGCGTTCGAATGTCAAACTTTGAAACGTCGCCTCGGGGAAAGGGGGGGGGGGGGAGGGTGGGCGAGTGACTTCCGGTCCTTGGTGATTTTTTTTCTTTTGCTTTTTTAGGAGGGAATCATATTCCGACTGTCTTACAAAATTACAATCTTTTTCATGAAAATGAGAGGGTGTGCCCCATAACAACATGTGGATGATATCAGGTGTTTCCTCACTTTGTTGTAAGAGCATTTTTTTAAAGGCGAACGCCACTCCGTTTCAAATTGAATGTAAAAAGAAAACACACACACACACACACACACACACACACACACTCAATGTGTAAGGTCAAACAAGCATTCATTCATTCATTTATTTTTCCGTCTCCATCAAAACATGTAAATATATTTTTAAACATGATAAATAAGTGCATATATTGATCGACATTATACAAAACGGATAAATGCTATTTTTGGATGTAGGCCTACCATTGATAACGCAAAAAGAAAAAACACCAAAAGCATTCTGAAATTTTGAAAATGCTGGAAAGCAAAGATTTCATATGCATTGGACGATAAATTACACAATTCAGAAGAACGCTGTCTCAGACACAGTTACAATGGTCGTAATCACAAGCTTAATTCCATATGCAAATTAGACAAAAATAGACAAGGAGATAATGTTATCGCATCAAACCTATCCCATACAGGTCTTGCAAAAAGAGAAGAAGATATGAAATAATCTCTTAGTTAGCATTGTAAACTTTGTACCAAATGCATCGAATGTAACTTATCTATCTCCTTGAATTCATGTGAAAAAGGGGGAACATTTAGAAAAGAATTGCGCAAAAGCGACGAGCAGTCTATACAGTGAGTTCAACCAGTTTGCATATACTTGTAGGCTACGTGACTGCGACCAGTGCAACTATCTTACTGTTGTTTGTTTGCTTGCTTGTTTGTTCGTATGTCGTCGGAGTAATTAAAAAATGGGTAGAGTTTTACTTTAAGAGTTCTAGCAACTAGGACGTCCAGTGAACTTTGGCTACCCCCCCCCCACCGCCTTTCCGCATTATAGGATGCTTGTTCACATTGCACAAACAACTTCTCTTTGATACACTTTCCATCCAAAGTTGGAAAACGGTACAAAGAGACTCCGTCAATATCAAGGCCACTTTTAAGTGTGGCCCATTTTGATCCATCAAGGAAATTCCATAAGGTGATTATCAATAGCGTGGGAGGTACAACTAATCCCCCTGGTTGGTAAGATATCATATATCTTTAATGCGGAAATTACTGCCGAAAATCATTTTATTTCTTTGAATTTATCAACAATCTCATATATACAAAAAAAAAAGTTACTCCGTATTTTTGTCCACTCTTATAGTCAAGAATGAAATGATTACGATCATATTCTTATTGCACAAAGGCATATAAAACGCATGTTGATATTTTGAATAAAAATCGGACAATGATTATTGTGAACTCTGTGGATTGAGTATAATCTACAGCAAACACCAGTTAACGTATTTGTTTCAAAACATATATCTGAGAAACTTGTTTTGAACAGTCTTTCCGCGTAACCGTACCATTCTTTTTTAATCGTTTAATATCTTTCATACAGTTTTTTTTCTTCTTTTTTTCGATTGGATGATGATTAAGATCGCTTCGTCTTATGATTCATACCAGTCTATCTATATATGTCATCAATCTGTGTAGATTTTGTACAATCAGCTTTATACAATCACGTGTTTCTCGTTTGATTGATACTTTAGTTTATGTGGCCGCTCGTCGAATACAAAAAAAGAAACACACTCACACACATACACACACATGACGTTTTATGCCCGATTAAAAAAAGAAAAACGCATATCAGAGGCCCACCACTGTGGATACTCAGGATTATCAAGTAAAATCAAAACAGTGAAAAAGCGGAGAATTATGGAGAAAATAATGTAGCATTCATCGAGAGTAAACATGTTATATGACATTGCGCCTTCACGAGCTTTGTACTTTAAATAACGATGAATCTTACTGGAAGAATAACTGCTGACCAGAGCGGATAGAAAGCCTAAATTAGGGTGTATTTTGAAATGTTGCCTCCCTGTCCTGTGTGACCGAGTTCGTTGCGTCTGCTGCTAAAGAAAAACACCATGAAAGTACACTGGTCCGGTGTGACTCTTCGAACTGATAGCAGAAATTCCGTCTGGAAACTCTTTTCATATACTTGTAAGAAAGGCTGGCATCCAACTCGGAAATGAAGTTAATATAGAGCAGCTCAGCCAAGTCTTACATTCCTTTGCCTTGACAACGACACAGAACTCAGATATGGATAAAGAATAGAAAAACAACAACAAAAACAAAAATGGGAGACACCATGGTAAGCTAAGGGTGGTGTCCTGAGGTCGAACCTAAGTCAACGGGGCAAAAACATCGTGTTGACGGGGTCAGATTATCGATATTTCTTGCCGAGATCCTCGAGGGACTGTTCGCTGGTTTCTTTCTACCTTTCCATCCCTGACCGACTACTTCCATCAGAATGGGAATAAAAACAGCCGACCTGTCATCACTTTGATAATCCGCAATTTCAATACGTGCCCACCGCGTGTTGCTGTCAAGATGTTCATTGTATATAGCGCAGCGATTGCGTGCGTTGGAACATGTGTGTTGGCCAGAAACTCTGAACTTGAAGCGTGGAAAAGAACACAAAAACAGAAACCTTTGCTTAAGGTTTTGACTTTTGCCTCCTTTACGTCACAATTGCATGCATAAAGAGACCCTCATTTTCCTTCCTGGGTCAGTCGTAAAATTGTGAAAAGATACCAGAACTGGAACCAAGTTTTCTGTAATGAGTTTTATTCTTTATGAGCTCGACATAACGGTTATAGGATATACTTTCCATGTAAACTGGATAATAACGTATATCTGATGAAATCTATGTTTTTGTTGTTTTTCAGCCAGTTTGTATTATTTATCACTTTAATAATGGAAAGAGCACCTGTGGGGAAATTGTATATTACGTTGAAAAAGCAAGCTGTATAGGTTCAGAAGCGGTTCGTTATTCCGAAGGTTTATGAATTCGAAAATGAAATGAGGATCGTTATTCGGAATGTTCGCAAATCCGAAAATTAAAAAAAAAAATAATCCGTCATTCCGAAGGTTCGTTAATCCGAAAACGA
Source organism: Diadema antillarum (assembly GCF_040938485.1). NCBI lineage: Eukaryota > Metazoa > Echinodermata > Echinoidea > Diadematoida > Diadematidae > Diadema > Diadema antillarum. Next base: position 1,394,977 of record NW_027271550.1, read on the forward strand.
AATGAGCTTCATAATTCCGAAGGTTCGTCAGTACGCACCTTCTTTTAATTTTCTGGTTAACGAACCTTCGGAATACTCATCAACCTTCGGAATAACGCCATAAATGTTCGGGTTTAACGAACATCGACGAATAGGGAACTCATGTATGTTTCAGGATAATGAAACTCCGGAATAATCGTCGCTGTTACTTGAAACGTCACTAGTGATGTCACAGAAGCCTACACTTGATGGAAATTTATCTTGCGATCCACTATACTGTAAAAGGATAACCCAGTCGTTCTTGCCGAAGGGACAAAGAAGACAAACCTCCACTTTCCTTCCCCGTGCGCTCTTTAAAAAAAAAGCTGGACTGGAGCGTCAGAAAAAGACATTTCACGAAGATATAGGACCTATTCAAATGACAGAGAGGCACAGCGAGATTTTTCAGTATTTATTTTTTTGTGTGATAAACACAAATATTTACACTGATTTACTAATTGATAGCTATAGGGAGGTGTATAAAGTATACTTGCATAGATAGTTTGATAAGGATTATAATATTAAAATAGAACCTGTATAGATACTTTTCATCATGTGCATGAAATAGTATATAAATTGTTATTGCCTTTTTTTCCTGTTGCAATTTGCAATTGTTTTTGGCACTTCAGGAAGTATATAGTCAGATAGTGACTTTATGTTCTGTAGGTCAATGCCGAGGGAGACACTTGATGCGATGGAAAGTTTCTAGCCGGACGATGGTAAAGAATCGATTCTACACGGAAAGATATAGCTCTGAACCAATCACTATGTTGCCGTGGAAACCGTCTTGTTGCCGAGTCGACTTGTATTTCACAAGCCCGGAAAAATTTGGCACATGGAAATTAACGAAATATCCTGATGTTTGTGTACAGAGATTTCCTATGCTCATAAATGACGGGTAAATGAAGCCAAGCAGGAAGAAGTGTGGTTTGCTGGCCGTTATCCTACCATCCTTCCGAACAGATTAGAATATCATCCAAGCTAAGGCCAATAATCCATGATTTTAAAGTCGTAACAAGGAGGTATCACACGCTCCTTGGTCGTGGCAAGGATTTAAGGCAGCTACAGGAGCTATGAAGGAACACCTATATGTATCAAGTGATAATAGAAGTTTAGGTTCTATCAAGGAGGTTCTACAACACGTGTTCATAGTATTTGAAAGAAGACAAACACCGTGGTATATTCGGTATGTTCATCAGTAGGAACAATGCCGGGGAAAGATGTTGTTTATTCGTGGTAATAGTAAGATATCAATAACAATATTTGTGAAAGGCGTATAGAGACAGTTATCAGTTTAGGCAAGATATGGAGCAATATCATTGGTCACAACGTCAGTCCTGGTCCATTTATGGACTGAGTGGAAGCTGTTTACGGGGAAGTTTAAGTGGTAGTGCTGGACTACGGAGCTCCAGCTGCTATTAGAGTATACCAGTTGATGCATACTTGGTAGCAGCAAAACGTACAGGAGTTGTAGAGGTGCATGGTGTTGTAACGGTGTTGTGAAAGCTGTAGCAGTAGGAACGGTCCCACAAGCCATCTAAATTGATCACTACGCCATTGCCAATTCCCTACAAGCGCCAACCAATGTACAAATTGATGAACCCCTGACGAGATCAACTGCCACGAGAGACCATTCCCGGTAAGAGCTGATTCCTCGGGATGAGCCCATAAGCCGACTCCTGCAATCTTCTTCATTGCCTAATGACCCAGTTAATGTTCGCATTTTGTCACTGATACGAGCGGGGTGCATCCGCTGAACCTGGTTAGAGCGAAATCCAGCAGACTGATGGCAGACGACAATTCCGCTCGAGCGATACATCTATCGACAAGCACCAATCGTCTGGTATTAGTAGCTCTCATGAACCCGCCATCTCCAACAATGCCCGATGTGAATGTACTAGAGTTTCCTCACGTTTTCATCCTTGGAACCCGGTCTGGAGTAATCTGAGTCGATCAAATCGATAGAGACAGCTGTTGCTCCGCATTCCATGCATATTCCACATAGTTCCGATAATGATTATCTCTATCCATGTCCTCGGGTTAAATAAGTTAAGGGCTTTTTACACTTGTGTTTCTTAACCCCGGACTTTCTCTGACCCAGGACTATCGTTAGTCCCGTACCAATTTTTTCAGCTTTTTACACTCGCCAATTAGTCCCGTACTATCTCTCGTCCGGGGCTAAGGAGAAAACTGACCTTTTTACACTCGTATTTCTTAGCCCCGGACTTTCCAAACCACATGAATATTCATAATTACGCTGTGTACTGTACACGTACACGCACGCACCGGCAGCACTTGATTACCTCGTTTCTGATTGGTCAGTGAGGGTCGGACTTCGTCTCCGTCGCTTAGCCCAGGATTATTTTATCGTTCTGTTTACACTCACTTGCTTGGCACCGCAATTGCGGTGCTAACCCCTGCTATTTTGCAGGGCCAGATAGTACCGTACTATCGGTGGGGCTAGCCCACTTTGGCAAAAACGAGTGTAAACAGAAAGTGGGCTAAGGATAGTCCCGTACCAACGGTGGGGCTAAGGCCCCCCCTTAGCCCCACCGTTGGTCCGGGGCTAAGCAAAAATTTACAAGTGTAAAAAGCCCTTATGATGTGAAAAGGCCAAAGGAAGAAGTAGTCCCCGTCTGTTACCTGAGACGGAGAAAAAAGATGTTCTTTTCATTTCTTTTGCTTTTTACGAGTTGCTGACATAAAGCCTTACAAAAAAAAATGAAATGAATTGAAATAAACAAAAGCAGAATAAAATGAAATAAGAAATGGCTCCCGCTGAGCTCAAAACGGATTGTCAGATTGGCAACACATTCTAGAAAATCAGTGTCTATTTCTCTTTCAAATGTCTTTCCAATTCCATACAGATTTGATTACTGTTATCTAACCAGTGCCATGTCATCTTCTTCATTACTATAGATATGAAGTGACATTCATAAATTCTGATTCAATGATGAAAGGATGATAACATCCGCAGCAGGATTATCAAAGGACTTAAAGGGTTAAGGGTCTTTACAGCTACCCAACTACTTTCATACAGGGGTGGGGTCGTTCTGTTTGTCAGTTGCAAAGGAAACTTATATAGGCCTATATCGATATGATACAAGTGCAAAGATGATGGTCCACTTAAAGGTACTACACGTATATGTGTGTACGCTTATATGTGTTAAATTGTTTGTAGCCTTGCGTGGTGGTTAAGTTTGTCAAAAAAAAAGTTTATTGATTTTTTTTTCTAAAGAAAGCGGCAACAAGTAACACATCGCAAGTTTGAATGTGTATACACACACAAACACACTCAAATTCACTCACAAGCATGCACACAAGACATTTAATTGAAAAAAAAATGTTGATATGTTGTCCCTCCAAAGTATTGGCGATGTTCGCTATTCCGAAGTTTCTATATTCCGAAACACGCAAGTTTTGTGGCATTATTCCAGAGGTGCGTATGTCAGACAATGAATAAGGTTCTTTATTCCGAATGTATGTACTTGCACAGAATATGGTGGTTACTTGATAAAAACTTGAATCTAAGTGAAAATGTTAGAAAAAATGAGAAGTAGTCAGAAAGCTTGTTTAGGTCCCAATAGAAATCTTGAGTGAAAGACATGATAAGGATACAACTAAGGACAATTCAATTCAATTTCAATTTCAATTCATTCATTTTCATTCCCTTCTTTTTCCAACAAAACATAACACAAAATAAATCAGGAATTACATCATAAACATAAACATTCGACTTAGCAAAAGATAAATGATACCGAAAAACATAAGAATGAATACTGGCAAAAAAAAATACAAAGTTATGCTTCAGTTGAAAAAAAAAAGGAATTGAAAGGTCCACTAAAGAGCAAGCTTGGATATTGTGAGTCACTCAACAAAACTTATAAATTGCTTATTTACAAACACTTATCACGAATCTAATATACGACAGGACGGAACAAAACGGGAGAATTCCCACAACAACATGACACAACTTGACAGAATAGATGGAAAAAAAGGAAGGAAAGAAAGAAAAAGAGAGAATGCCTACACGCTGAACAATTAAGGGAAACGGAACAGGGGATAATAGTCTGGGTGCCAAAGCCACTTTTTGGGCCTAACCTTGTTTTACCGTCCACCCGATGTTTTTTGATGGTTTCGCCCTATTTCGAGGGTGCTGAATCCGAATCTGGATGATGCAACTCTTGCATCCTTGAGGGTTTTAAGATATTCAAGATGGCCGCCAAAATGGCCGCCCAAACCGGAAATTCCCATGTATTTCCTTCTAAATGGTGAGAAATTGAGAACAATTGATGGTTTTGCCCTATTTCGAGGACGCTGAATCCAAATCTAGATGATGCAAGTCTTGCATCCTTGAGGATTTTGAGATATTCAAGATGGCCGCCAAAATGGCCGCCCAAACCGGAAATTCCTATATATTCCCTTTTAAATGGTGAGAAATTGAAAACAATTGATGGTTTTACCCTATTTCGATGGTGCTGAATCCGAATCTGGATGATGCAACTCTTGCATCCTTGAGGGTTTTGAGATATTCAAGATGGCAGCCAAAGTGGCCGCCGAAATGACCGCCAATTAAAACCAGAAATTCCGATGTATTTCCTTCTAAATGGTGAGAAATTGAAAACAGTTGATGGTTTTACCCTGTTTGGAGGGTGCTGAATCCGAATCTTGATGATGCAACTCCTGCATCCTTGAGGATTTTGAGATATTCAAGATGGCCACCAAAATGGCCGCCAAAACCGGAAATTCTCACGTATTTCATTCTCAATGGTGAGAAATTGAAAACAATTGATGGTTTTACTCTATTTTGAGGGTGCTGAATCCAAATCTGGATGATGCAACTCTTGCATCCTTGAGGATTTTGAGATATTCAAGATGGCCGCCAAAATGGCCGCCCAAACCGGAAATTCCTATGTATTTCCTTTTAAATGGTGAGAAATTGAAAGCAATTGGTGATTTTACCCTATTTCGATGGTGTTGAATCCGAATCTGGATGATGCAAATCTTGCAACCTTGAGGGTTTTGAGATATTCAAGATGGCAGCCAAAGTGGCCGCCGAAATGACCGCCGATTAAAACCAGAAATTCCGATGTATTTCCTTTTAAATGGTAAGAAATTGAAAACAATTGATGGTTTTACCCTGTTTGGAGGGTGCTGAATCCGAATCTTGATGATGCAACTCCTGCATCCTTGAGGATTTTGAGATATTCAAGATGGCCACCGAAATGGCCGCCAAAACCGGAAATTCTCACGTGTTTCATTCTCAATGGTGAGAAATTGAAAATAATTGATGGTTTTACTCTATTTTGAGGGTGCTGAATCCAAATCTGGATGATGCAACTCTTGCATCCTTGAGGATTTTGAGATATTCAAGATGGCCGCCAAAATGGCCGCCCAAACCGGAAATTCCTATGTATTTCCTTTTAAATGGTGAGAAATTGAAAGCAATTGATGATTTTACCCTATTTCGATGGTGTTGAATCCGAATCTGGATGATGCAAATCTTGCAGCCTTGAGGGTTTTGAGATATTCAAGATGGCCGCCAAAGTGGCCGCCGAAATGACCGCCGATTAAAACCAGAAATTCCGATGTATTTCCTTTTAAATGGTAAGAAATTGAAAACAATTGATGGTTTTACCCTGTTTGGAGGGTGCTGAATCCGAATCTTGATGATGCAACTCCTGCATCCTTGAGGATTTTGAGATATTTAAAATGGCCACCGAAATGGCCGCCAAAACCGGAAATTCTCACGTATTTCATTCTCAATGGTTTAAAATTGAGAACAATTGATGGTTCTATCCTATTCCGATTTCAAAATGGCCGCCAAAACCGGAAGTTTCCACGTATTCCAATTCTAATGTTTCGCAATTGAGAACAATTTTATTTATGATTCTACCCTATTTCGATCACTGTGCTGAATGCGAATCTGGACGATACCACCCTTGCATCATTGAGAGTTTGGAGATATTCAAGATAGCCGCCAAAATGCTCGCCAGAATGGTGAGAAATTGATAACAATTGATGGTTTTACCCTATTTCAGGTTTTCGTCAATGGCAAAATCTAAACCCAACCATACTCTGCTGATAAACGAACGCATATTGTACATCCCAGTTTGAACTTGCTGTACTGTGAAACCAGCTTTACCGGATATCTTGGAGTTTGTAAGATACAGCTGTGCCAGGAATGAATCCTGCAAGACTACAGATGCGGTTGAATGTTTGAAAGATTACACTGTTTCATCTACATATCATGGATACGTTTTGAACACTAACAATCAGTGGACAAGACATACCCATCTCGATCAAATAGTGATAGTGATGTAGAGAAGTATACCGAGATTCCCAACATTACCTGTTTTAATCCATGAACAGTTTTAATCGTTTCATCCATGAACACTCACATTGGTTAATTGGTTTATATTGGTGGTCTTGATGACATTGTTGAAGACAAGAGTTGGACATTTTTATAGTTCTGCTTCAAATTTTTCTTCAATGTGATGTAATATCATATATAATAAATGTGGCGACAAACCTCGTATCTACAAAATGTCACATGTTCAGGAGAGAAAAACAAAAACAAAAACAAAAAGCAAACAAACATGGCAGCCAAAGCACTATAACAAATGAGAGAACTTTTCCTTTGACATGCCATGGTAGCTTCATTTTTGGGGTAAGACAGCTAAGGTTTGGACAGGACATCATTAACTGATTATCTGACTGTTTATTCAAAAAAGTCATTTTCACTAAAATTTCAGATACAGGGTCTTGTCGACCAAGCGACGATATCATATATACACACGAGGGGATGGAAAAATCACAGGTAACTCGCAGTAAAAACAAACGACAACATGTAAGGTAATAGTTGATAGTCCAGTACTTACGAATATCATAATCACGCAGAGTGCTTTTGAAATTACCCTTATATTGATATCTACTATAGTGGTCATGGATGCAACCATTTCTAGTGACGTAATCAGAATATGTCACAAGTTTCATAAGAGTACGCGGCGAGACTCATAAAAATACAAAAAAAAAATTTCGACACCAAATACCAGCAGGCCATAATTTGATATTACTCTTATAGCCAAAAAGGATTAACTTCACATCAGTCTGCAGAGCTCTTATTGGCTACCACAGGCATTACTTTATAACAACTGTGCATAAAAAATTCAGTCTTATCTTTGTGTTTGTACGTTTCAATATGATGTCAATATCATTTTTCTTTCCATTGCGTGTTAAAGTTCCGTTTGAGACATATCGGAATATCTCAGTTTATTACAATACCATTGTGACAGTCATTTTGGATGCCATTAATTGTTGGCTGATTTGACAAATTTGCTCAACCGAGTTGAATTCAAGAATACGGATTATTGCTTTTAATCCCTCGTTTCACGTTATAGCACAATATTTTACAATTTATAAGAAAATATCAAGGAATTTTCGTTTATACAGGACATTTGTAAATATCTCAAAGCCTTCAGCATCCTCGAAAAGGGGTGAGACCATCAATTTATTTTCAAATTTTCACCATTTAGAAAAAAAATATTAACATTGGAATTTCAGTTTCTGCCAATTATTTTGGCGGTCATCGTGGACATCTGATAACCCTATAAGGAATGCAAAAATGGCAACAACAAAATGTCGAGGGTGCTGAATGGGGTCTCAAAAATTTCAATATTGACAGTTATTTTGGCGGTCATCTTGGAATTCTCAAAAACCCCAAAACACAAGAGTTGCATCAACCAGGTTCGGATTCAGCACCCTCAAAATAGGGTAAAACCACCAATTGTTTTCAATTTTACACCATTTAGAACGGATTAGGGGGCCTACATGGGAATTTCCGTTTTTGACGGCCATTTGGGGCCATTTTGGCGGCCATCTTTATCATCTCAAAACCATCAAGGATGCAAGAGCTGTATCCTGCAGCTTCAAATTCAGCAAACTCAAAATAGGGTAAAACCATCAATTTGTTTTCAATTTTACACCATTTAGAAGGAAAAAGGGGTTCTACATCTGAGTTTCCATTTTGGGCGGTCATTTTGGTTTCCATCTTTATTATCTCAATTAGAAACCCTTAAGGATATAAGAGTTTTATCAAGATTCTGATCCAGCACCCTCGAACTAGGGTTGAACCATCAACAGTTTTTCAATCTCTCACCATTTAGAAGGAAATACAGGGGAATTTTCGGTTTTGGCGGCCATTTTGGCGGCCATTTTGAATATCTCAGAACCCTTAACGATGCAAGAGTTGCATTATCCTGATTCGGATTCACCACTGTCGAAACAGCTTCGAACTATCAATTGTTTTCAATTAGCCACCATTAAGAAGGAAATACATAGGAATTTCCGGTTTGGGCGGCCATTTTGGCGGCCATCTTGAATATCTCAAAATCCTCAAGGATGCAAGAGTCGCATCAGCCAGATTCGGATTCAGCACCCTTGAAATAGCTTAGAACTACCAATTGTTTTGAACTTCTCACCATTAAGAAGGAAATACATAGGAATTTCCGGGTTTTGGCGGCCATTTTGGCGGCCATCTTGAATATCTCAATATCCTCAAGGATGCAAGAGTCGCATCAGCCAGATTCGGATTCAGCACCCTCGATATAGGGTAAAACCATCAATTGTTTTCAATTTCCTCACCATTTAGGAGAAAATACATGGGAATTTCCGGTTTGGGCGGCCATTTTGGTGGCCATCTTGAATATCTCAAAACCCTCAAGGATGCAAAAGTTGCATCATGCAGATTCGGATTCAGCGTCCCCGATATAGGGTAAAACCGTCAAAAAAGATTGGGTGGACGGTAAAACAAGGTTCAGCCTTTGGCACCCAGACTATAATTGAGGATGTGCTTCAGAGAGCTGGTGCTGCACGCAGCTGTGCAAGGATTATGATGGCTTCATCATTGCGTAATGATAACAATAATGCCTCGTGGTATATAGCAAATTCTTCCCAAATAGATAACAGGAGAATAAGATAAACCACACGCTGCCGACAAATCAACGGTTGTTATGAACGATTGTGTATTGTGTCTTCGCGCACAATATATACTAAACGAGGTCTGCAGAAAGAAAGAAAAAGTTCTGCAACTTTATGCTGACAAAAGAGGCTGTTTGTCTTATGAAGATATGGAGATACTCTGGGTCTTAACAGTGATTATGTTTGTGAGATAACGAGTTTAACCCTCGATAAGAACCGGTATATTTTTGAACGTTGAACAATATGAACATGTCAGTTTGAAAACTGCAATATATCCCATTTGCAGAAGTGGCAATACAGCTGTGTCCTCCAATACATCAGCTCAATCCTAAACCATGCGATCAGCGAAAAAATGCACCGTGTATGTAAGCAGTCATACAGTTTGATAGATTTACAGGAGTTTAGATTTAACATTCACACGGTTTAAGTGTAGACTGCAAGAGGCGGAGATATCTTAATTCAAAAGTAGAATTTTGGCACTCACACTTAAATCGCATTTAGCCCTTGCGGATGCAACCACACTAAATCAGAGCAAAACATAACAAATAACGTAATGTAGACTGGAAACTTTATAGGAATGGCGATGAAGAGGGGAAAAGAATTTAAAGAAAAACGCATTAAAGATAACCAAATAAAAAGGATGAACCGTGCTAGTAAACACTCTTGAGTTGTTCTCCATACTCAAAGGCACGAGAAATTAAATGAATGACTTACTGCCAGTAGAATGAGCGTATACAATATCCATTCTCTTTTCTCTTTTCTTTTATCAAATCTGCCTCTCTTCATGTCACGTTTCTAATACACGACTCACTTTAGTTTTAGGTGGCATCTCTCTGATGTCTTATCACCTGGCAGGTCTCAAATCATCTTTTTTGATGCAGGCAATGGTATTATCTAATGATCATTGAATTGACCTTTGCTTTCAACTGTTTCATGTGTCACTTGAAGTATTGCATAAGGGGGGGGGGGAGATGATTATGATTAACATCGCTCGGAAATGTCACAAGGCCTGAATTGCGCTACTGACTTAAGGCATTTTTTCGATTTAACCAATTGACACAGTTTGCTTGACCTGCGATGTTCATGCACATGATGCCATAAAGATATCGCAGATAATCACTTTTTTGGGTGTCTGTGTGTGTGTTTGTTTGTTTGTTTGTGTGGATAGATGTAATGTCTGCGAAAAGCGTCAAAGAACACTAATATCAAAAGATAATCATTTTCTTGGTATTTTTGCGGAAAGAGAGATGGTATTTGTTGTACATACATTGTAATATTTCTATGCATAATACCAGAAGATACATTCATTCATTCATTCATTCACTTATTTCAACACGGGAAGACCCATTCAGCATTATCTATTTGTGAATGGGTCCGTGCATAAAATCCATAACAATTTACAAATTAAAAGTACAAACGAATTAAACAAATCACGTAGAGTATATCATTAAAAAAAAGTATACAGCATTATGAAATGTTAAGAAATAAGATTCGTACAAAAAGCAATCAAACACAAAGTTGTGAACATAATATAATCATGTGATAATACAAGTATAGGTAAGTAGATTGAGTGGAAAGTTAGATTAAAGGCTCAAATGGGACATTATGAAATACGAAAAAAAGTATATAAAAACAATCAAATTTATTAGGCAAGTATGAGCACAGGAATATGCTATTCATCACATTGCAAGGCAGAGAATGAAATAGATAAGTTTACGTACACTGCAAAAAGTCCGGTGTTAAATAGTGAACACCGAGCTGGTGTTAAATTTTCGGTGCTCATTTATGGTGTTAAATTAACACCTCCGGGTGTCATTTCCAAATTCTAAACTGTTTTTTGAAGAGTTTCTTAGTAACTGCACTTTTTGTTGATTTTTAATTTAAACAAGACGATCAAGAATTTTACATTAAAATACTAAATTTTTGAAAAAATGTGAAAATAAATTTACACCAAAGTAACACCAGCTGGTGTGGTCTCTTATTGAAGCTGGACGGGTGTTAAACCATTGATATTAACACCAACAAATATCAAATCAACACCATGTGGTGTCATTTTTGAATTAACACCAGTACAGTGTCAAAATAACACCAGGTACGGTGTCAAATTAACACCACGAAGTGTCAGGTGAACACTTTTCAACACCATCATAGTGCATTTTCAACACCTGTGGGTGTGGTCCTTTATTGAAGTTTGATCGGTGTTAGATTTAACACCCGTGGTGTTAAATCTAACACCGATGTTTTTACAGTGTAATAACATACATTATATACATTTACATTCACATAATAAACATAACATAATTATACAATCATACATTTACATTTATGTTGCTTACAATACCCAAATCTATACTAGTTGTATTTGTGCATTAGTTAGTCTGTGGGCAAATCATACAGGTAAAAAATAACAACAACAAGAACGAAAAATACACGCCAACATTCTTTGTAACCGAGTATCGATTGCCGTTATCAGGAAACATTCTTAACCTTTGCACGGCAGAGATAGAAACGTGCATTCCACAGTGCACTCCGGAAATGTTACTTGATGGCACCCTGATAACTGAAACGACTGTCATAATACGGGAATGTTTTCGCACACAGTCCGCATCGACCAAATCGGAAATGTTTTGTTGGAATCTGGAAGGGAGAAATAAGTGCATTAGCCGCGTCAGTATTCACAGGTATTTGATGATAGACAAGGTAGACTTTTAGGCGTTTTCACATCATCCCGATAAAAATCCAAGCTCGAGATATTTTTCGCGATTTTCACATCAGCCCGAAAAGAATTAACCCGAATTTTTTTTCGAGCTAATTCGACAGCTGAGTATGTGCAAATAGCATCAGTAATGTGTGTGCCCTCTCAAAAATTCCTCATGATTTGTGTGCAGTTTGCCTCATCGATCGGGTCACACACGTAAGGCATGATGGGATGCATCGCGCTAATTTCTCGAGTCGTTTTCACATTAGGCGTTTTCAAATCAGCCCGAAAAAAATCCAAGCTCGAGATATTTTTTAACTTCCAAGTCAGAAAATAGCGCGCTATTTCGAAACATCGGGCTGATGTGAAAACGCCTATTATCAAATAGCGCGCTACTATCCCGCTATTTCAGAAATTTCCCGAGTTGGATTCGAGAAATTTTCTCGATCACAGCGATACAATTAGCGCGCTAATTTGTGTTCACATTATCAAATAGCGCGCTATTTCGCGATCGGGTCAATTTCCCAAGTCAGAAAATAGCGCGCTATTTCGAAATATCGGGCTGATGTGAAAACGCCTAATGATAGACTGGAATATCGATGTAGCGGTTTAAATTTATGATGTATCTTTATAATATGGATTATTAGACGAAACAACAGGATCATCCGCCGTAAATCCCATTTTCATACTATGCACATGTTCTTTCATATACTGTCAGAATTGCTCAGCCAGGCAAGACTGCCTCAAAAAGCTATAATGATGATGATGATGATGATGATGATAATAATAATAATAGTAATAATGATAATACTAATAATGATTATAATAGTAATAATGATAATAATACTAATAATGATAATGATTAAAAAAATAATAATAATAATAACAATAATAATAATGATAACGGTAAAAATAATAATGATAAATAACACTTATATAGCGATTAATAATGACGTTTCTGAGAGCATGAATAGAATACTATAATCATCACACAAGATTATATATTATATTCTGCAAGTGATATGCAGACCGACTTATATCATTGATTATTATGTTGTTACTATAATGGGCATTATGTTCTGATGCATCAAAATGGTATTCGAATTCTTGGTAACTGACTCTATATCATAATGATTAATAGTATCCATACAATATAATCATACATACACATAATATTATCTATATATATATATATATATATGTCTATATTATAGAGTGAGGGGGAGAGAGAAAGATAATCTATATCATACAATTAAAAAAAAAGAGAAATTGTGTTACTTCCATGCCAATTGATACGATGAGATTGATGAGATAGTGCTAATTACTATTGGCTTGATTTAATTATTTTAACTGAAATTGCTATGACTCGTTTTAGAGTTTTTTAGTTTTTGTTTAGAGCTGTGGGGAGGGATGGGTGCAACCAAATATGTTCACGTCTCTCAACGATTACATTCTGTTTATGGAAGCATCTCGAAACGTTGTCGTTGCTGAGGAATTTTCTCTCATGGAAATTGCTGTCCAGGTGTCGGAAGAGCAGATTTTTCCGACAGGGCCCTGGGAATTTCTTTAGATAACATAAGGTGAGCGAGCGATACTCTCATGATATTTTTTCTCGTGACTCTCATAATATCTTTTTTCCTCCGCGTTTTTCGGGCAGCCATTTTGGTTGGAACAGCTTCTGGATCACGTGTTTCGAATTTCGATGCCTGTTTCACGATTCTTCCGTTAACCTTTACCAGCTGGGATTTGGTTCATCGCACGTGATCTTGAGCCGTATATACCTGACGGAGGCAGACAGAGCGTCTGGTACTCGTGTCCAGGGGTGCACTTGGACCTATGATGATACTAAGGAATTTATCATTACTTTAAAGGGATGGTATACATATTGGCTGAGGTGAGGATGCAGCTTTTAACTTTTTGCGAGATGTACTTAAAAATGACTTAATGACATGTTAAAAAGCATACAATGCTGAGGGGAATTCAAAGTTTATTTGATTAAAATTGGTTTTGAAATGGAGATGTCAAAAAAAGGCAAAGTGAAACAAAGCGATCCTGAACAGATGGGTCCCACCTTTTATTTGATCGCTTTGTCTTGAGCATCTCAGCCATTTCAAAACCAATTCTCAGCAAATAAACTTTGAATTCCTTTTCAAATTATGTGCTCTTTCATATTTCGTAAGAGGTCTGTCATTATCTCAAGAAGTGATCACAAAAAAGTTGGAAACCTCAAACACCATCTCAATCGAAACTGCCCCATCCCATAAGAAGTGGATTGAAATGATATGTTGTGACCACTATCACCTTCAACACTTGACAGAAATCTGACGCAAGTCTGACATAATTAGAGGAATCATGTTAACATGATATAATTCAGCAACATTGATAAGTAGTGACATTTTTATCCTTCTGTATCTTGATCTCAATACATAAACCAAAACCCAAAGAGAAATGTGGATTGAGTGAAAGCAGCAACATTAGTAGAACACATCAGTGAAAGTTTGAGGACAGTCGGACAATCAATATAATGAAAATATAAAGGAAATTCCACAAAAATTCATTATCTATGAAAAATACACATGCCATCATCTTTATACTGACATAAGGGTAGCAATTATTCCCCCTGCTTTCTGAAAGCGGTTAGTCAAGTGCTCTTTAATTACGATAGAAAAGTGAATTTTTGTGGAATTCCCTTTGTATTTTATTTCCATTTTATTGTTGTCCACGCATGACGCCATAACCTCTAGTAGTCTCCTCTTCCAGCGGTTCCAACACCAAAACTTTAAAAATCCATAACAGTTAACTTTTGCATCGATTGTCCAATTTTCCTCCAACTTTCACTGATGTGTTCTACTAATGCTGCTGCTTTCACTCAATCCACATTTCTCTTTGGGTTTGGGTTTCCTTTAAGATTTAGGGTCATTTACAAATCATTCCGCCTTCTTCACTTCCAAGGTATAAAGTTTATGTGCAGTCTGGTCACTTTTGATTCAATTTCAGGCGTGTCCCATTATGACGTGTTATACACACTTCTGACGACAATATTTTTGGGGACTACGTTACATGGACATGATTTTGCATCTGCCCTCAGTATTTTGTAGATGAAGACAGTGGTACAGCTAGCTTCAGTGATTTCAAATCCCCTGGTACAAAATGTCTTGCCTGTCTATTTGTGCATCAGGACCCGAGGAGGGAGAAAAAAAAAGTCGTGAAGCTGTCAGCGCTGTTTCGAAAAGGACGGAATCCATCACTTCTCTTAAATCATGGGAGCTGAAAAGCACGCGAGATTCAAGGGGCTGATAGTAAAAATTGCCAAAAATGTATTTCGGTGTGCATAAAGGAAGCCCAGGCCTCATAAAAACCACAAGGTTTGGTCTTCAACCCATAGTGCATGTCTGCCGCTTTCTTTTTATTCTTTTGTTTTGTTTTGTTTTGTTTGTTTGTTTGCTGTTTTTTGGGTTCTGTCTTTGTGCGTGTGTGGGTGGGATTTTTTTCATTGATTATATGCTGTAAGTGATATTCCGTAATAGATATCAACCGAAAGATGAATTTGAACCTAACTTCGCAAAAATTACTTGATGAAGAGTTAGACCATTTCGTAAGTTCACAATTATCAGTAAATGTAGATACACAATTTCCTCGGACATTTAAATGAACATAACGTCAAAATAATGTAAAGGGAGGAGGTCGTCTTCAGTGCAAATATTATGTACACACACACACACACTCTCTCTCTCTCCCTCTCTTTCCTTCTCCCTCTTAACACACACACGTCACACGCGCACACGCACACACACACACACACACACACACACACACACGCCAGAGGAAATCCTACGACAGGCACACATGCAGACGAATAAATCTTGACTGCAATCAATTACATATACTGTCATTTACCCTGGATGAGACCATTGTCATAACTTGCGTTTTATTCAGAATCAGTTATCATTTACTGCGTTCAAATATTTAATTTATTCACTGTTCAGTGTAGGAAAACATAGAATAACTTGCTGGAGACAAGGAGCCGAATCACAATAACATTTTTACTTGAAAAAAAAAATAAGGAAAAGGAGAAGGGAGAAATGGAGGACAAATAGCTAGACACTAATGTTTCATCACTATTCATATCAGCATGTCTAACTTTTTAAAATGCTATTTTGTATGGATAAGACCTATCTTGAGAATACTTCCGATTAATGTTGAGACATTCTTGACTTCGTCACCCCAGACACTGAAGGCGAACTAGATGGTTGCCCAAATCCTCGTGATTATGTGTCCAGACATCTGATCATTTCAAAGAGATTTGATTTATCATTGTAAATAGGCGTAAAATAAAATCAAAACGATAACGAGACATTTATTGTAGTAGTTAAAGTAGGTATATATATATATATGTGTGTGTGTGTGTGTGTGTGTGTGTGTGTGTGTGTGTGTATATATCTTCTTTTTTTTGTGTGTAAAGCTCTCAGAAACCCTTATGAAGTGCTATATGAATGCAGTTTAGTGTCATTATTACTATTATTCATCTTTCCTATAAGCAAATCCTGCCTTCCTCGGGGTCTGGAGAGGTAATACGTGTCATCACTGTCACACTCCATTAGGTCTACGTCTACACTGCCACCATTTTCTCTCAAGAATTTTGAGACGTTATTTATAAGGTTGCAATTTTTGTTTGTTTGTTATGTCAATCAATTTTTCCTTCGTTGACCAGGAGAATAGCGGTGGTCATTCCGGAGTGGGCTAGCTCTTTGACATTTCGTGACACACCAGGGAAGCATCTAACTTTCGTTTGTCCCATATCTATTAAACGATGACCCAAACAAAGCCTTTCTTCCGATAGAATAATCTCTTATTGTGCATTATCAAACAAGCCGCAGACGATGCTGTTATCGATGCTGCCTGATATGCTAAATACTTCGTGTCAGAAAGGCGTTATAAAGAGGAAGCTTTGCGGGTTTCCAATCCGCAGCGTAGCCATATAAAAATAGAAGGGGAGGGGGGGGGGAGGTAGTTATGTGCCTCTCGCTCTATGTCTCACCACATCTGATTGAAGAAGATAAAATGTAGTTTAAGTCAGCGTAGTTTTTTATATTTCCGGACACCATACTAAATGAACTCCCCTTCCCCGGCTGCTTGATCCCAGTTATACACTCTCGAGGACGCGGGCAATGTGGATTTATAATGAGAGGAAAGAGTGGCGGTTTCCAAATCTGTCACGTGACAGGGAAGCGTGGCGCCACAAGAATATGAATTGAGGAAGTCAGGACGATAGACGTCTGCCATATTTAAAGGTTTCGGTTCGCCCACTCTCATATCGCACTTTTTAATATGCAATCATGAATGAGGTCGGATTATGAAATTGCAAAATAGCCGATAACAACTCTTAAAAAGTGGGGGGAGGGGGGGGGGTCAAGTGAATGAGAGGAAGAAGAGGGAGAGGTAGGAATAGCGTAAAGAAACAACTGAATAAGTCCGAGTAGAGGATCTTTATTCGTCCGTAACGGTTCGTTTAAAACAGCAGGACGTTAACAAAAATATCAGATTTGACAATCATTGGAAGGATGCCTGTAGAAAAAGAAGTCTTGCAGTTGAGATTGGAAAGCTGATATATCTTTCTGCCATGAACAGACAAAAGGATCGTTACGAAACTCTTTCTAAAGAAGAACAATGATAACGGAAACAAGGTTGAAACAAACCCCTATCAGATAAGCAAAGTGTATTTCGTTTTCATTTGAAATGTTCTTTCAATGTGGCACACTAGCTGTGCGCCTAATTCTTACGAGATTTTCATTTATTCACACTTTTCAAAACAAGAAAATAGTTGGAATGACTTTAACGCCTTCTTATTATTCTATCTCTATAGTGACTGATAGAACTTTGAGTTCTGTTGAGATCTCTGAATAGAGTGAACAGCAAAGCGAACAAGCTGGCAAGCTCACGCGATAATGTAAAATGATTTCTGCGGATTAAGTTGTTCTGATTCTATCTGCCTCGTGGATCTATGCCATCACACTTTTGTAAATCTCCCGTCTCATCTTTTGACAACTGTGTGTCCCCAAATTCGGAGGACCTGCATGCATGCAGCCAAACTTGTCAGGATGCCTTATCAGCGTTGCTCTTTCCTGCTCGTGTCTCCTCCATGTCATCATAATCATACTTTTTTTTCTGGTTCCGTCCTTTACAAGGCGATGACGTTTCAAAACCTCTTTGAAAGATGAAGACCTCTCAGGAAATTAGGCCATGTTTGCTCGTAATGGCGCTGAAAGAAAAGAACATCACTCTTTTTCTTCCATTTTGACGTTGACTAACCATGATCGACATTTCTGCAGCTGATTTGAATTTAAAATTCATGACCGCGTTTCCTGCTACCGAATCACCTGTCTCCTATTTTTTATTCGTTTTTCTTATTTGTTCAGATTGCGTCATATCCATTGAATTGTATG
The DNA here is from genome assembly GCF_040938485.1 of Diadema antillarum. Lineage (NCBI taxonomy): Eukaryota > Metazoa > Echinodermata > Echinoidea > Diadematoida > Diadematidae > Diadema > Diadema antillarum. The sequence goes on from NW_027271550.1 coordinate 1,413,115, forward strand.
TCATTATACTTTCTTTCAACTTTTTCCCCACAAACTTTTCCCCTGGGAGTAAAGTAATGATAACTACTATTATCGGTCAGTAATTCTGCATTAAAAAGATTGAGATCGAGAGCTGCAAATAGTCTGATTGCTATAGTTAGATACGTAAGGGCATTGATCTCTCTGTTTCAAACATGAACACAAACACACATGCGTGCATTGTAATACATATTATATACACAGTTATAGTGGAAAAATGAGCAAAGAAAATGGGATTCCATCGGAATTAATGAACATTGGATAATTGGATAAGAATGTGGGTGGTGTATAATTACAAGTAAGAATGATTTGTAATCAATGCCAAATCATCCTTTTAAAAAAAGGAAAGAAAAAAAGAGAAGTTTAAAAGCAGTGTTGTCGAGGTTGAATGAAAGTGCAAATTTCCAGTCAAAGGATGCAAATTACAACTGTCGACAATGTCCCAGCAGAAAGAGAGTCGGGGGGGGGGGGGAGGCAAAATCATTATATATGAGATCAAATACGGTGTCATATTCAATATTTTTTTTTTTTTTGCTGTACAGTGTGGAAATACGGACTGCGAAAAGGAAATTCTTGTTGGGTCCATCAGCTTACGCGCGTCAAGATACAACATTTCGCGCACTTTCCAATGAGCCATGTAGGGTTCTATATGTAGGGCAAAGATAACGTCATATTACACACACGCACACACACTCATGCGTTTCCAGATGCTATGAACACCATATGGTCCCCTCCCCCTATCTCCCCGAAAGAAGGTAGACACAGATTGGGCTTCACCATGTTTAAAAGCTTACGACCGCTTCTTTTCGCTCAATTAGCATGAATTTAACGGGCAGTTGAACTTCCAATGGTGTGGTATTTTGGGAAACTCTGACCTGAGCCGGACCCAATGGGGAATACTCAGTGTAATATTGTAATTCTCCTCTGCTGCGTTCAAATGATATTGAACTCGAAATGACTAAAATAATTCACCTCAGCTCTGTCAACATTGATCTTTCACTGATTCGAAACACACACGATACAGAGAAGAAACTTGAATATGTACGATAGAGGGAAAGGAGTCAAAGTTACAGATTATTGGAATACTCAGTAGATGAAGGGAGAGAGAAATCCAGGAGGCCGCTAGTCTAGACTATACATCTCATCAATGCTTACCACAACTTTTCAAGCTCAAATCATTATTATCTATCAGAGACTTATTCAATAAAAAGTGAGATTCCCTGTGACAGACCAAGGAGGTACTAGGCGAGCTTCTTGGTCAAACATTACCCTCATAAGACAAATAGACAGAGAGAGAGAGAGAGAGAGAGAGAGAGAGAGAGAAGGGGGGAGGGGAGAGGGGGGGACATCGGGTCAGTTTGGACATATCATCTGCCGCCTATCAAACATGTGTGAAAGGAAGTGCCTGATTGTACTGTTTGAATGATACGATAGCTATCTCACAGACATCCTTAACCCCCCCCCCCCCCCAACCGATTAAAACAAAAAGAGGAGGGGGAGGGGGGTTTCGACATATTCATCTCTTACCCTCACACTCTTCTTCAGCATGATTCCTATACTATCCTTTTCACCAGTCTACACAAATTCCTTAAATCATTTGTATAGGACATGACGAAATAGTGAAAACGGAAATTGTTTAAAAAAAAAAATCCAACAAATCTCTTGGGTATCATAATTATGAATAATCCCCCTTTTCTTTCAGAAGAGACACACAAACACACATGGACAGAGGAAATCTTTCACCACACCTCTTTGTGGTGCTGTGCCAACATTTATTATGCCCCAGGCACACAGTGCCTTACGATGAGTTACGTCCGCCGCGGATAGATACGGATGAGTGGACGTAGGGGGACGCAGCGTGGACGCAGGCATCCGCAGGGTCGTATTTAGACGTAACTGTCCGTAACTAATCCGTAAAGAAACGCAAAAAGACGGGGCCAAGCCTGCGAAATTTTGAAATGTTCAAAATTTCGCGGAGGGACTCCACGGATGCAGACTTACGCAAGTAACTGTAACTAAACGTAACTTTCCGTAACTGAACGTAACGATCCGCAGATTAGACGTAGACCATCCGCAAATAAGTTTACCTCCCGTCCATTTGCGTTTATTCCCGTTCATCGTAAGTATCCGAAATTAATAGCAAGTTAACGTATCACAACACTTACGACCGCTTACGGACATTTACGGACAGTTACGGATGCTGCGGACAATTGCGTCCTTTGGCGTTTTCCATTTTCCTCTCCCATGGGAATAGAGACTCATGGTAAACTACACCACCCGTGTTGCTAAGCTGCAGCGCGTTGTATCTGAAGGAATACCGCAACTCAGTCGGAGCGGTGGAGTGGCAGAACGGCTGCATGGTCAAGTTATGAAATTTCTCCCACAAATGGTCATTTTAGGTGGCACCCATATACAGATGACATTGTTGACCCTTGATGCTGAACTTATTTTTCTTGCACTCTCTGAATGTATGTTATTCGAAAAAGGTCAATATTTTGGGTAGGGAATGGGGTTACAGCATATTATTTACTTTTCTGGCCGGGGAGGATGTGGGGCAGCGATAAACTATATAAGATGAGAACTACTGTATTTCTATAAAGTCTTAAAGGGGATGGCTAGTACCTGATCATTGGGAATCAGTTGGAATGCCGGGGGATGATTATCCGAATTCTTGTAGGATTCATTCAAGAGTACATTATATATTTCTTGTTGTGTGAAAATTATTTGCTTCAGAATGGTCTCATATTCAAGTAATGTGCATGCCTGTACAGTGTCGGGGCGATAGTTAACGGGCCTTTAACGATCGCCCCGTCACTGTACAGGCATGCTAACCTGGAAACATTGAACTGCACACTACTTGAATATGAGGCCATTCTGAAGCAAATAATTTTCACACAACAAGAGATATATAATGTACTCTTGAATCCCACAAGGATTTGAACTATCATCCCCCAGCATTCCCACTGATTCCCACTGATCAGGTACTAGCCATCCCCTTTAGCCACTTTACACTCCATTGAATGTGTATTACATTTTTTTTATTTTGTATTTTGGAAATGGAGGGGTGTTCTTAAGTCCAGATGTTTATTCTTTATATCTGGAAACTTATTAATCAGTAACTTTATAGTCTCCTTAACATAACGCTTAAGTCATGACTATCGATGCACAATTACAGCTAAAGCAAAGTTTGTCTATTCCATGACTGTAATTTATTTGTTGTTACTCTATTGTTTAACTTATCGATCTATATTATATTTTATTTGTGGTATAATTATGCTATGTATACTGGACATTGATGATGTATATATTCATATTTGAGTTGCACAAAATCAATTCAAACTTAGAGTTCAAAATTTCATTTTTCCTCTATTGCTGTAAAACAAATTAAAGGAATGCGAAAAGTCTTCACAAGTTGTACGTGACATAACTTCAGCTTTTCCCTAGTGTACAATGTGATATAAGACAGTCCGATAATGTGTGATAACCTTGTCATACTACACTAACTGAGCAGGGATCGTCAGAGAAAACTACATTGTCCATAATTATTCATAACAATCTGTAACTATGCGTAACTCTCCGCAAATATTCAGAAGTATCCGAAAGTTTACGCAAGTCGAAAAAACAAATAAGATGTCAATTCGTAAGATTATCCGCAAATGGACGCAGGTGTCCGCATCTGATCGTATCTGTCCGTATCGCCTTCATTTTTTCCGTATCTTTTTGTAAAAAATTCTTGTGACGGCAAGGGATCCGCGAGAGTCCGCAGGAAAAATGACTTTTTTGGACGTAACTCCGGACGCAGAGCATTATGTGACTTGGGCCTAGTTTGCCAATGGATATTTCGCACACTGGCATTTTTAAGGACTTATCGATGTGCATGTACACATAGCTGACTGCTCAAGCTCACGGAAGGAAGGATTCCATGCACGGTCTCCTCAATCACGGAACGTACGACGCCATCAGGTGTAAAAATAGATACATGAATAAATAAATAAATAAATAAATAAATAAATAAATAAATAAATAAATAAATAAATAGATAAATAGACAAATAAATAAATACATAAATAAACAAATAAATAAACAAACAAACAAGTAAAGATATGGCAAACACTCATCTGATACGCCTAAAAGTGCCTAAAAGTGCATAATATGAGAATCCATTCGTGATTTATGCAGTCAAACGCTTTTTTTTTCATGTCTGTGAATGCGGCCTTTGCAAACTATCCTTGATGGCTTTATCATCCATTCATCCGTCAATTTCGCTAAAGACATCACGGTAAAATGTTTTCTTCTGAATCCAAATTGTACTGGAGATAAAAGGTTATTTCCTCCAAGAAATTCCATATATCTCTACATACATATACAAGTCTTTCCAATAATTCAGGAACAGTATATATAGGTACTATTTAAATCGGATGAAAATTATTCGAAATTGTACGGGAGATAAAAGGTTATTTCCTTCAAGAAATTCCTTACTTTTTGAAGTCTTTCCAATAATTCAGGAACAGTATAGGTAATACTGAAATCGGATGAAAATTATTCACAGAAGTGGTATTACCAGATTTATGAATAGGAATGATTTGGGGAATTTATTTTTCAATAAATATCCATGAGTGATGTAAGTTTACTAAGGCACAATTACGTGGGAACTCATTTTTATTATCATTATTACTATTATTATCATTATTACTATTATTATTGTTAATACTATTACTATTATTATTATTGATATTATTATTATTATTATTATTATTATTATTATTATCATTATTATTATTATTATTATTATTATTATTATTATCATCATTGTTATTATCATTGTTGTTATTATTTTAGAAGAACTCCTATGAAGAACCATCTCTAAAATTTCTCAATTTTCTGTGAACATCACCTTCAGAAACTCAGTGAACTCTAGATTTGATATCACCGGCAGTATAAGTATTTCCATATCAAGTTGGATTGTTCTTTGATTTTAGAGGCAAATTCTGCACGGTATTCTTACTATCAATCATTGGGCATTGTAATGACTATCTATAATGACAGTACAATAGGCAAAAAAGGGTTTTTTATATGTTTTAGGGTTTCTTAAACGGAGCTGATGTGCGGAAGAAATTAGATATAAGACAATAAAAGATTAACGTACATATCAATTATCATTTCAAATATTTGAAAATATTTCAATTCCGATCAATTCGAGATTGGTAAACATATAAACATCAGTTAAATTCAGCCTAAAATTTACGTATTATCAGGGGACATTTGACGTTACCAAGTTCGTAGGAGAGAAAACAGTATCAGGGAGGAGCTCACCTCCCGGACCGTACCAATTCACTGCGGGGTATAACCAAGGAGGTACTATAACCGAATCGAAGGTGCCATCGGGGTACTAAAAGTGGCAGATGGGAGGTGGAACCTCACACTGATGTGTATCTCTGATGATGATAGTTTCGGTATGTCGTGATTAATGAGTCATTAATTTCTTCTTCAGGATGGAGCTCGGCGAAGGAGGGGTGAGAAATGGGGGGAGGGGGATGGGGAGAGTTGACACCTGCAGCTGGTAACTTATTCCCATTGGTAGATAGCGAGATGACTCAGTACAGGACATACGCGTTATCTTGATTGCTGGTTAAGGGGATTTAAGTATCATTCTTTTTGGGAGAAACGAGTGCAAACCGCATCAATGTTGTTCATGCTGCAGTATAAATATGAGTGTGATCAAGATGGTCATTTAAGGATGAGTGCAAAACATTAATTATCTTAATGGGGGTAAAATGGTTTCAACTTTTCCTTGCGCCCTAAAGTTTGTTTTTGTTTGTTTTTTATTGTTCCATATTCCACATTTCAACAAATACATAAAACATAAACATCACAATACAAAAGCCTGGATGAATTGTCAAGTACAGCTTATAAGACAATAAAACATGTGAAATATGAGGAATCTACATAGAAGCATTGCTTGTAGGGTGTAGATTCCCAGATGCGGATGTGAGATTATTTCTTACTTGGTTATGTAATTAAAGTAAAAGTGGTGAAGAGCTCTCGAATTCAATATGCGGTTTACTAAAATATGGTGATTTTTGCAGTCTGTGACCCTCCCTTTTAATTTTTTTTTTTTTTTTTTTTTTTGGGGGGGGGGATTCTTGCCAAAATTGGCTAGTCGCAGCTAATCAACGGTTGTTGATATCATTATTTGCGAAGCTTTCGCCAACATCCGGATACCACAAACGACTGTATATAAACTTGGATGAAAACCACAAGTAATCGCTATGAACTGGAAAATGGTGGAGGAATATGTCTGCCAGAAGCCATTTCCTCCCTCAATAATGCCGTGACATATACTAACAGATGGGAGAATTATATTCTAGTGACTGAATCTAGCGAACGACACTAATCTTCTACGTCGCCATGGGCTTGCACAAATTTTCCCGCCCCGGGGGTTTGGTCTGGAGACGTCCTGATTTTAAGGATCACGTACAAAGGCGCCCTGATCAAGTACCAAAATGTGACGTTATGCATTCAAATGTACTATTTGAATTATGTATATTTCGCAAAGATACACAGAGTGGTAAAAATGATTATCATTTTGCTTTATCTAATTAGGTAAGTATTAAGCTGTACGTGTGTGCATGTGAATGACGCCACACGTCACACCAGAACATCTGTCCCCTAAATGCAGTAAAACAAAAATGATTGTGTATATTAACGAATTTATCGAAATTACCGATACAGTTGATATGAGCATATCTTAACTCTCTCTCCCTTCAATCTGACAAGCATGTAAGTTTTCTATTTCTTTATGTTTCTTTATTTTGTAATAGCAATTTTGCCCTCCATCTGGAAATCAACGTCCATTCAAACTTTTTAGAACCCCAAGATGATGAAATAGAAAAACAGCTACACATGTGATGCACCAGTTTCAGTGACGGATTTGATTTGAAATCATGTCGAAGCTCAGATTCCTCTTTGCCGCTGTTTATCTATGATGTTTAGGACATCCGGATTACAACTCCTTTTCACAAGTTGCTTTCCACCTTTTTGCTCTCTTGCAAGCAAATAGCGACGAGCCTCGGCGAGGTCAAAGAATTAACCTACATGTGCAGACAGGATCGTCAGTCCAGCAAATGACATGATTGTCGCCAAAATTCCGACGGAGATTAATCCACTTTCCACACACACAAAAAAAAGCTTATCTCGCTTTACCTTTTCCAGTCAAGATCTGGTTTCCTTTTCCATTGACTTGTCATGATCCAGTGCGCATGCAATCACGTACCGGTATCACGTTATTTGAACCTCGTTGCAGAAAGGATTTGCGATATATACTCATGTTTTATTCACTAATGACAGTGACAAGTTCAGCACTGAATAGTCGAAACCGATACGCCGTTACATGGCGGTAGTATAATCCGTTCTTTGATGGGATACATGAATTATGTGCTATGCTACTGTTAGAGTATATTACAAAACAATAGATAATGAGAGAGGGACAGAAAACAACAAAACAACCAGAGAGAGACAGAGTATTATTGTGGGTGATTTGCTACGGCCTCCGTCCAATTGCACATCAGTATCCTGACGACAAGTGTATAGTTCAACTTAAAGGCATGCTTTACCATTTGCAGATGAAACAAAAACCCAACATTAGTGCTTCAAAATAGTTCTAGAATGTGAGTTAGGGCTAAAAACAACCAATGTAAAAATTTGAACCAGTGTAATCGATGTTAAGTACTGTTAAGCATACAAAATATGAACTATAGTTACAATAAGAATGTTTCCAGACTAAACCGTCTATAGTTATGGTTTATTGAGAAAAATAGCAGTATCTCTTTATATTTTAGGCTTTATTGTGAAAATGTTATATGGTAGGATGTTTTGTGATACAACTGACCTACACATATGCACCAAAAGTGATATCTTGAACTTTTTTAGAATCACTGCTCCCGAAGGTAAACAGGACCTTTAAAGGGATGGTGCGGTCTTTGTGGATGAGGATTGGGCTTGTAACTTTTTGCCAGATACCAAGAAACAGCTTATGAAATAGTACGGAGCATACCATTTTAAGAGGAATTCAAAGTTTATTATTTTGATGATAATTGGCTTTGGAACGGCTGAGACGTCCAAAAACAAAGCAAAACAAAGCAATCGTAATAAAAGGTGGATCCCGCCTTTTATTAGAATCCCTCTGTTTTGGATATCTCAGCCATTTCAAAACCAATTTTCATCAAATAAACGTTGAATTCCTCTTGGAATTACATCTTCTTTCATATTTCATGAAAGGTTTCGCATTATTTCACCATAAAATGTTGGAAACCTGAAATAGGTCTCAACCAACACTATGCGATACCTTTACCTTTAAGTATTGGAACTCTGGATGTAAACAGTAATGTGTTAATGTGTTTGGTTTGATGCATCCGAACTGAGAGAAAGAGCAAGGAATGATCCAGAAAAAAAGTAAAGTAATTTGGTGACAAATCATAAATGAAGATGATGAAGGGCAGAAATGATAGAGAATATGAGCTGCAGAGTATCCTCTTCCATCAAAGCCAACGGCGAACAATGATGGCGCTATTTACATAACAGTTGGGGAGGGGTTTCATACCATAGACATATCATTCTTCTGTTCCAAATCATATTCTGCTACATGTAGTAGTTTCCTCAAGCCATCAGAATCCCGGATCTATCAAAAGTTATTGTCTTTGACCTAGCATCCCCTCACCGTATTGCCTCTAGGACATTAGGCGTAAACTTTAATTGGTAATGAGTTGAAGTTCGGACAAAAACAGGAATGAACAATCAGTTGCTGAAGACATCACCATAAATTAATAGCAATATCATCGACGCTTCACCCCCCCCCCCCCCCCCCGGCCCCATGCAATTCGCTGTTTTTTTAGTTTCCATGTCTACATGCATGTCAGACGAACTCCTTGACCCGACCTAAGTATCCTTGAAAGTCAAAGGTACCCCGCTAAGAAATGTTCCGATTTTGTGTGTGTGTGCATGATTGTGTGTGTGTGCGTGCATGTTTGTGTGTGCGTACGTGCATTAAAATCACTGAAGCAAAAATAACATTTCAATTCAACATTGGCCATGATGATATTTAAGACCACTTAAACACAACTCGGAATTCGGACCTTGCCAATGTATCGATATCTCTTTAAACGGAGAAAAATGATAGCCAGAAATTAAGCGTATCCACACGAATGACCATTACATGCAACAAATTATGAACCTTTTTGAACAGATCAAAAGTACAAACGTTATAAAAGTACACATTCATTTTCTCCCCCTCCCTCGAAAAGAAGTGGACAGAGTATATCTACTGCGATATCTGTAGTTAAATCAAATTAGGCAATAGCCCGCATGGAAGAGAATGATTAATTGCCGAATTGGTCATCCATTGGCTGAGCACTTAAGTGATCGCGATCTCGACACTTAAGTTTTTTTTTTTCCCTCTGCTTTTCAACCCCAACCACCACCCCGCCCTCAAACGCTCTCTGCAAGAAAGTTGTGTTTTCTTAATCCTAGTGCGAAATCGCCGGGCGATGGGATGAAGGAGAGTGGAGGAGATTAGAAGTGAGTGGGACTAATTACGGTGGATCCTGCCTGCCTACGTAAGGGGGAAGCTAACCAGCTACACGACTCACGCAAGAGAACGAGGGCAGTGTGATCTTATACGAGAAGGGGGGGGGGGAAGGAGGGGGAGAGAAGAGGGGTCACGATTGAAGAAGGAAGGGTTAGAGAATGAACAGCAGTCAAATTGAGGGAACAGGAAAGGAAAACAATTTGCAAAAACGCATTATTAAACACACATTTACACATTCCTATATAGGGAACAGACGGGAACATAAGGAGAGGGTCACTGAATCAAAAAAAGTTCTGGGTTAGCACTCATGATTGGAGATTGCACTAATTGATTGGAGACGCAAAGCGGAGACGAAACCAGAAACATTTCTGAGATAAGCTTGAAAGTTACAATGTCACTGAATCCTTCCACTGGGAAACCCCCTCCTCAAACCCCCCCCCCCCTTTACCCTCTTCTAAAGCATTTGGTCCAAAGGGTGATGAAACAGCAGAAAACTTGATTGTGATGTCAAGATGAAGAGTGTTCATTGCATATTGAACTTATCTATTATCGCAAATTAATTCAACCATCAGCTCTTCCAATCAAGAAAAGTCTTTTTTTCTTCTACTTCTTCTACTACATACTACCTTTTTTCTTTTTGCCAGGAACTAATTATCTACTTACAGAATTCCTCGCCAGGAAGTGGATGCTAAATTGGCGGGTAGGAACGGTTAACCACAGCGCATTCCTCTTCGTCTGCACGCCACGTCTTGTCTACATCACACCTGAGATGCCGTATAATTTTCTCCCAGATAATGAAGGGGTAACGACAATATTCACGAAAAAACCCGAAGAAAAAACAACAACACATCATCAAATCTGTTTTTAAAAAAAAAGTGTATCCTGGTACAGCAAGATTTCATCCCTATTATGTAATCTAAGATGATAGGCCGTTAATAAAATCATGATGTAATGATACAATGTGATATGTGATATGATATAAAACGATGTAACATAATTGTTATCATTTACTGATTGTAATGTAATATGATACAGAATCATACTGCGTCGTAATAATAGCATGATATTATACCATATGCATGGGATTTCAGAGCTATTAATTGTGCAGAGAACATCGAATTTAAAAACTTTTTAAGTTCTAGAAAGTGTCGTGTACACGACGTTGCCAGTTTCACACTGTATTATCCAGAGTCAAAAGAGCTTCTCTGCTATACCTTGACGAACAGGTGGGTTTTCAACCTTCGGATCCTCGCCGTGTAACGCTTTTACGGCAGACCCTTTACTAAACTGAGTAGATAAGCAGCAGTCTTTGAGATATTGAGGGAGATAAATTAGATATAAACTTATCTATATATTCCACTGGACAATATGTTATATTAAATCCCTCTGTGCTATTTTATTCGATTTGTTAAACATAAATAGACGTATAATCTGGTTTCTACCGGTTGATGTCCTCATTTAGTATTCGGACGAAATATAGCAATATGGGTATAAGAACAAGAAGAAGAGTATTTTCATCGTTTTTCTGTAACCTGATACTTAAATCATTATTTTCCTTTCCGACCCGGCTATCGCCTGTTTCAGTCGATCTTCAAACATCACCTTTAAGATCTTCATCGTGTTCCGATCCGTTGCAACAGGCCACTTTCCACACCCTGTTATAGGGACAGGAGTCATTTGGTTTGTTTGTTTGTTTGTTTGTTTGTTTGTGCGATTTTTTTTTTTTTTTTTGGGGGGGGGGGGTTGTTGTTGTTGGTTTGTTTTTTTTGCATCAGGGAGAGTGAGCGCAGGTTTATGTCATGTCTCATAATACCAAAAATAACTGCAGATTCTACACGGAAAATTCACTTCATGTTTAAAAGTTGACATACCAAACAGTGGACACTGGGAAGGCTTTCGCTCCAGATGTTATGAGAAACGATTAAAAGTTTTAAATAGTTTAATCTTCCTTTCAAAACAGTAAACTCTCTGCCCCCACCATTTCTCTTTTTCTCTCGATTTCGTTATCCATCCCTCTCTTTCTTCACTGCCATAACTGCTTATTGGCTCAGTGAACAATCCACAGGTAAAGTTTCTTCTTTGTAACGATATGTCTTTAACAAGTACTTGCTAAGTGGCTTGAATTCTCTCACAAAATAAAGATAATGTTCCCGGTGTCACGCGCCCGCTTCCGTGGAATGTTAAACACAGAGATAATGATCACTCCCGCACACTTCGTGACAAGAAAGTATGAAAGATTCAGTAACGGTATTTGTCCATTTTGTCCATCACAACAAAGATTAACATACACGAAAGAGAGATCAGCTCTATCACAGTTAGATTTAGATCACCAAAATAAGAAATAGAAAAAATGAAATTGTTTCAACCCCTTCCCCAAATATGGTAGTTTCAGGGACTTCAATAGATTATTTGTATCTTTTTAAGGGATGGGGGAGGGGAGAGGTAAGAAGCAGTGTTTAAACTTATTTCTTGAGAATTCCCCTGTTCTATTACAATCGCTGCATGCATTATGTACACAGTCCAAAGGGGGTAGAGATTCACATTATAGGTTCATCTCATTCTGTGACTAGAACAAATAACCAAATAAGGTATACTGAATTGGAAGGCGTAATTACGATTGGACTCTTGCATAGATTTTGTGATGAAATCTCGCGGGCTTTTTTTTCTGACTTTGAGGAGTATTTTGAGTGAGTTTTTATGGTTCGCCACATCCAGCGTTCGATGGTGTTCTAGTGATGGGACTTGGCACTACCTCCAAAGTGCGTTAATAGGTGAGGGGGCGGAGGAGAGCAGGGGGAGTTGAGGAGGGGGAGGCCCACCTCTCGAAGAGGAGCCTTACGAAAGAACAGATAAAGCACTCTTCTCCCCACGGATCAAACCATGGCGGTCGTTTTGTTTTTGCACATATCCTCTCCGGCTGAGATGAGCAAGCGATAAGATGCAATCCTCTTCTTCGTGCTTTCAGCATTGTCCGTCCACGTCTCGCGAGACTGCGCTCCTCTGATGCTGTGCCAAAGTTTTACTCTTTATATCACCCCAACCCCCCCCCCCCTTCATCCTAGCTCCAGCTTCTTCAAACTTGAAAGTGTGTATGTCCATGAAGCTTGACTTGGTGATTACATAATCTTTGAATGTAAAATATCAATTCTAAAAGGGGATAATGAAGATAATTGCATAATTAACGAAATCTAAAGCTTGATTGTCGGTAATCATTAATTAGTATAAACGCTTGATAAAGCATGACGCAAGGAAATTAGTTCTTGGCGGGGCATAAGATTTTTTTTTTCTTTTTCCAGTGCAGCTAGATCAATCTTAGAGCTAGACGTCTTTGCTTGATCAAGTAGTCACGTGGGTCCACACCAACACACACACACACACACACACACACACACACACACACACACACACACACACACACACACACACACCACACACACACACACACACACACACACACACACACACACACACACACACACACACACACAAACAGAAGCAACAAAGCAACATCCTAAATATAGTTTGCTAGTAGCGTCATATTGACTTTGAAGGGTACAAGTTGGCTTTAATGATGTATAGTTAAAGCTAAGATTAGGGAGGTGAGTTCACCTCCCTGCGAAGATGTGTCAAACAGCAGAATACCTTTCAGGATGGTATTCGATTGATCACCTTTAAAGAGAGCAACCACCTCCATGAATCACGTTAAGTGCTACAAACTCTTGGCGAGGTCGTGCTACGCACAGTAAAACGAAGAAATATCTTAAGCCTACAGTCAATCAAAAAGCATTGTGTTTCAAAACTTTTGCTCTCGTGAAAGTATAAATAGAAGGGCTCTATAGTGTCTTATCTTTCCCATATCGTCAGGCAGTTTTCAGAAAAAGAAGCGGTATCTCTCTCGAGCGAATGACCGCCACTGACCGGTGTTGCAGTGTCAGTCCAGGGTATAACAGCAACTCTTTGACAAAAGAGAGGGGAAAAGAAAAGTGTCTAAAAACAACCTCAAAACTTGCCCAGGGTTTGCCTAAGGAAAAGAGCGACCTCGCATCGACTTTGCAGAGGCGCTTCAGAAAGGCACTGGAAAGAAGTGACTCTAAAGCAGATCACAAGGTCAGTACAGGACTAACATGAGCGAACCTGGCTACGGTTATCATGGGTGTAATACTGAAATCTTTATTCATTTTTTCCGATCAGCATCAATTCGGTCGACCCAAAAGATGATACGAGGTGAAGGAGTATATCTTATCACATTAAAAAAGGGGGAGGGAGAGAGTGGGGGGGGGGGAGGGACAGCGCGTAAGATAATGGTATATTAACCGTCCATCAAAACAACTTGTCTACTAGTATTCGATCAAGGCAGAGAGGTGAGCACCTCCTCGATCAAAGAGAACTGTCCTTGCGTGCACGGCCTAACCAGTTTGAACAAACTGTGGCTCATTTTCAACAGTCATTAAGTCTCGTTTACGAATAACATAAATGAAGCAAACACGCGAAACGCATCTATAATTCTAAGGGTCCCAGCCATAATGTTCTAGAGATATAGCGGTTATACTGTGATCGGCACTAATAGCAAGACATGTACACTCATATCTTACGATTCCGTGATCACGTTAGTGTTGTGTAGCTGTAAAAACCTACTTTTAAATTGTCTGACAAGGTTTGCCACTTTTTTTTTGATCGCGTCGCCCCTGAAGTGCAGTCGAACTTGTGTCTATAGTAGTCCTCAAACTGATAGTCGTTTCAGTGGCTGCTCGCAAGTAGCCATCACTCATTTTTCTTCTTGCTTTTGAAGTAAAAATATCGGTAATTCTTAAGCAATGTGATTGGAAGAGTTAACTGCTACTTAATGTCCTTTTTTTTCCAAACAATTTGTTGAGTTAAAGCTGATTAAAATTTTTCCAAATATGCCCAAGCACTGTCTCCAAGGTAATTTGAGTATGGCTATTCTCAAAAATGATTACCAAAATACGAGATGGAAACATAAAAACATAATTATTTAGAACGAAGACATACAATACAAATACATAGATGAAAGTAATCTCCACCTTTGAGCCGTTCAAATTTCCATCTTAGAAAACCGCCCTTTTCATTTCCTTTTTTTTTTGAGGGTTTACTTTTCTGGAGTCACTATCTACAAGCACTTCTTCTCAAGGTGTTCCCACCAACATGTTATTCTTCTTTTTCTTTTCTTTTTTAGTTTATTTTGTATGTGATTATTTATCTTTGTGTATCTTTTTGTTATCACATTTATGAAATGATTGTGAAAAAAAAAATTGAAATTGAAATTGAAGGGTCTATCGTCAAACGTATTTGCAGTGCGTCCACTACAATGGGAAGACTTTACCCTACTGGAAAGAACACAGTCTCCCACAGTGTGTTCACAGTGTGTTCACAGTGTGTTCACAGTGTGTTCACATAGTCGACAATGTAAAAACGCTCGAATTTAACAGTGTGGACATTAATTTTCACACTGTGGTTTTGTTTTCACGGAGTTTTCACATTGTAATGTTCTGTGTCGCACTGTGAATTGATAATTCACAATTGTGTTCACAAGGTTAAAACGCTCAAATTTAACAGTGTGAAGAGATTTCACACTGTGTTCACACTGTGTTCACACTGTGTTTCTCACACTGTGTCTCTCACACTGTGGGACAGTGTTCTTTCCAGCAGGGTATAAAGGGGAGGAGGGTACCTGATGCGTTTATGCGGCTAAAGTACAATGCCCTATCAGGCATTGTGTGAAGATCGTTCTCTCTGAAAGGGAACTCTCTATAATTATTTTCAAGAATGAATATTAATTGAAGAATATTAATTAAAGTACGTATTTTTGTTGCATATAATAGTTATGAACGATGGCCACTTCCGTTTCTTTCTTGTAAGTTGTAGTTAGTGGCAAGAGGGCTAAATGGGCTCTCTCTCCCGCACCCCGCTGGATGTTGTTTGTCGTGCAATTCCAAACCATGGTCAAGTTGGCTTTAATAAACAAACTGAACGAAAACCAGCAAAATGGCAGGGGTTTCACCTAAAACTTTTCTTTGATAATAAAGCCACAGTTAGCCTATTATGATAGTATATGTTTTCTCCCATTGTAAAAAAAAAAAAAAAAAAATGACCTGCATTGATTCCGTATGTAGATGTAAATGTTATACTGTACTTTATACTTTTTTGGGAAATGAAATGAAATGAAATGACAAAATGGAATCCCCTAATATCCTGTCTGTTTAATCTTAATTCATTCTTTAAAGCTAACTTGGAAAACAATGTAACACTTCAAACAAAGCCAAGGATGGAGGCGTTCAAATATTTTCGAAGAATATCGAGAATTCCATCAAAATGAAAGATTTCCTTATGATTTCTGATTGATCAAAAACAATATGTTAGAGAAAAATTATGGAGCTCACATGTCCCCAAATCTATTGCCAAATCTATTGCCAAATGTATTGCCTTCGTATGTTTGTTACAACCATTTTGTTTTTGTATCGTCGATACTGAACTCACTTTTTTTGGGGGGGGGGGGAGGGGTGGTTAATTCGATCTTTCCTCCTCCGCATACAACATTGACACGTGCGTTGTTGTTTTTTATCACATACGATATGACTCCCCTCTATCAAGGGACAAATCATCTAATCGTCTTGTTATTCCGATGTTAACAAGCGTGGGAATACACACATGACATAATGCGGACACATAAAGTCAGATCTGATACTGGAGAAAAAGAAATATGAAATTAATGCGAACAGCAACATCTGTGCGTGGCAAGGGAGGTCGCATGAGGCCAATGGCATGAATGTGCAGCCAGTTTTATTTTGCTGAAGTCATCCATACTTTCTCTTGACATATGCATTATTCTCGACTGGAATCGCTGATTTATCACATGGTGGCGTGGATTCAGATGAAATACATTCGCCGGGATTATTCCAGATCAGTGAAAAATAAGTGCATAATTTTTCATCGAAGTATTCCCGTGTTGCCTGTCAGCCTATAGCTGGGATCGACGGAAAACATTTGTGACATGGGGATATAGAAGTCATGTCCACATTTCACTCCCATTGTTAGAGGGAAGAGAAAAACTTAGCCAGTGGTCGTTAGCGTTGTTTTGATGAGTTTTTGTACAATTTGTGTCAATTACCCATTCCAACGAATGCTATGTTTGATTTATCCAATAGCGTGACCGTTGGAATTTACGGGATGCCCCTTCTGAGGCAATTGCCAATGAAACATCGCAGCTGGTTGATGACAGAACATACATGAATACATCTAATACATGAAACAGAGAGAAGAGCGAGAGAATAGTAAGAGAGAGTGGTAAGAGGGTTAGGGAGGGATGGAGGGATAGAGGGAGGGAGAAAGAAGAGAGAAGGTGTGGGAGAGGGAAATGAAAAAAAAAATAGGAGTTCATAAAACCAAATTGCAGCTCCCTCAGTGGACGTTACTCTGGGAGTGTTTAATAACTTTTTAGCGGAAAAAAAAAGCTGCGGTTTTTTAAGTCTCTTGTGACGAAGAGGCAGTTGCGATGTCTTGACGTCTACAGATGATATCACATTATGGAAACCGGTATGCATTCTGTATAGGACGACACCCTGCTGAAAAGAACACAGTGTCCCACAGTGAGAAAACGTTGTGAACACTGTGTGAAATCTCTTCACATTCTTAAATCCAAGCGTTTTAACATTGTGAACACATTGTTAATCACCATTCACAGTGTGAAATCATCTTCATAATGTTAAATTCGAGCGTTTTTACATCACCGTTCTTTCCAGCGGGTCAATAGGCCTAAATATGATATTCATGATAGCGATATGATCAAGGGGATATTGGTCTACTAGAAGTAGCGACTGAAACAGCTCGTCGCTGGCTGCGAAAAAAAAAATGACATTCTTGTCATATAAGTCGTATATTTCGACTGAAACATATTCATGTCAGGTTCATTGACTGAAATTTATGATCTTCGATGATTATCAACAAAACTCTGACATACATGTATTGAAGAGATTCCAGCGAGTTTATAAATCAATATTTACACCCTTCCTCTCCCTCTTAGTCATCGTGCCTTATGACATCTTCGTAAGAGTGTCATATCGACACCATGTTCACATTGGAATGATATTGGTGTCAACAGTTCTGTTTATGGGCTCTATAAATTGCCTGTTGTCCGATAACAGGAAAACGTCTTACCTGTACCTTGTTCTCGTCGTTTCTCCCCAAAAGTTGGTTTTGTCTCCAAACTTTGTGAGGGGCATAAAGGTCAGAATACCACATGTACACTTGGTTTGAGGGAAGCAAACAGAACGATGAAAATTAATTGATGCGGACAAACACCGGCAGTAGCGATTAGGCGCACAGACGTTGGCCATTTCAACCGTGACTTCACCGGCACCCGCGGGGGGATTCAACCCCCTTTTTCCAAGTCCCATTTGAACTTCACACGCCCACAAGAATGACATGTGATGATGGTGCATTACGTTGCATGAATATTCAACTGTATGAATTGAATTAAGTTTTGGATTATTACCAGTAAGAGTAAATGTACTGGTAAAAGAGAAAATAGTGTAGAATGCGGTTAGACCATCATAAGACGATACAAACTTGCCGATCACAAATTTAAATGAAATAATCTGCAAATGGCACCCGAATTTGGGGTTACTACGAAGAGGGGAAGTGCCGAGTTGCTAACTGAAGTATAGCAGATTTTTATCTCACGCAAGGCGGCTTCGGCTTCCTCTCTTTTTCCAGAGCCCGAAGACTAATGCTTCGTACTTTTTGTCTTAGATACGAAATATGAAGATTAATGACAGAAATCCAAGATTGTCTGAAAATCTTCGAATAATGGTGAAAAAGAAATGTCATTTTTCCCGAAAGCACCATTAGTTTTTTTTTCGCGATGAAAAAAAAAATCAAATATTATTTTGTGCATTTCTGTCTTTCTCGAAATTCCAAATGGTTTCAATCATTCTTCATTCATTCATTCATTTCAGTAATGATACATACATGTTTGATGTAGTGACATTTCATTAGTATTCAAAAGGTGAACGCTGTATCTTCTCGTCAAACTCTGTACCAATAATCATAAGGCACTAATGCATGGGTTTGGATCAGCGTTACGCAGTAGGGCAGTGGTCTCCTGCTCTATACCTACTCCGTAGGACTGTCCGCAGGACTGTTTGCACCTTGCTCACCGCGCTGTAAGAAATGAAAGGGGGACGTAATTCGCCCATCGCTCATATCAGTAGACCTTTTAACAAATGGCAAGGAGCCCTGTCTGAAGGACAGAATTGCAGAGATCCACAGTAGGATTTCTTGGCTCCGGGCCTGCTCCATAGATCTCTGAATTTGAAGAAGAGGTCCTGACACTCAAGGGGTCCTGAGACTCAGAAGCAGGCTTTCCTTCAAGGCCTTTCGCCAGGTTGTTTGCCCTTGACGCAATCACCAGCAACAACGATTTTCAGCACGATATATTTTGGCGTGTGTGTTGTGTTATGCTGTGTTTTGTTTTTTCTCTGTTTTAGTGTTATTAGACTACCTCTCCAACCACGCATTGCTAGAGGAATCAGGTGGGTACAAAAGTTTACAGGCACTGAAACGCCAAGGCATGCAAAACACCTGTTTCGGATCCTTGCTACTTTTTGTTAGAAAATATCTGGGAATTCTTCTCTCCGTTATACAGAGACAACTAGACCAAGCACATCGTTCTGTCTTGGGTGATCCATTATCGGTCATCATGGACCAGGTATCCAGCTCAGAACAGCGTGCTTCCGTGTCTTGTCCTTGAGTCAGGACAGAGCTACTTCAAAGTGAAGTTCGATTTGCCGTCGCTATTTGGAATAGTCATTCTTAAGACAGGAGGTATACAAAACCTATTCGTAGAAAGCCTTCTGTCATTGAAGTATACATGCATGAAGTTTTAAAGCTTTCCGTAATTAACCAATTAGGTTTGGTGAGCTCCGGCCCCTCTGTGCACCCTTGTCACCGAGTCCGAAGTGTGATCTGCAGAATGTCATGTTACATATTCACCAGTTGCCTCTTCTCGCCCGTAACATGTTGCATCCGATATGTGGCGATTCCCCGAAGATTAATTTTGATACATGGCACATCCGAGTCCAGCATACAGGTAAAATGCTTAACAACCTAATTCCTGACGAAGACAAGCCTAAGGCTATAGACGGCATCAGAGTTCATAGACCTGACAACATTGCCCAATTATCATGTTTTGTTTTCCTGTAGGGCCAGTAAACTTTGTGCCTGCAGTTTGTACAGGAACATGCTGGCAACGTCCGCTGCTCTCCGTCCTCCTTCCAACGTCCTTGCAGGCGTGATACAACCAAGGCGGATTCTCGACAGGACTGCTTCTAACGTGCACGTGCTACGTATTCCTCGTAGATTGTGCTCCATGTTTACAGTTAGGAACAAGAAGTCACTATCAGTGACCTGACCTGCATGTTGCGTCCGTTTTATTCTTCTCTGATTAATTAGTTTACCTGATTTCGTCTCTTGTGTTGTTTTCGAACTGACCGGTCTGAGAAAAAAAAGTAAGTGCTACAATGTTGAAATAGACGTGAGGTAGTTGGTCTAAAATTAAAAGGAGACAAAAGAAAAGAAAACAAAACATTTGTTCAATGAGACGTGAGTGCGCATTTGGATCCTATGTTTGCTTTAAGGGCGATATTCCCGGGCTCCTTATCTGATTACTGTAACTCAGTGTCATGTAACATAATGATTCAATGCCCTTGCTCCCTTTCGTAAAGAAGAAAAAACCAAGGCGATAGCTTCTACGGACATTTCTCTCACTTCCATGACTTCTTTGTCTCGCGCATCCTCGTTCTGCAGGTTTGCAGGCTTGCTCGTCCTACAAAAGAAAAAAGAATTGACCCTAATTATCATTGTTGTGTTTCAATAATTTTGTAACATCACCTGCAGCATCATTATCGTTATTACTTTAATTTCCTTTCAAAAGTATACTTTCTCGAGAGAATGAAAAAAAGAAGAAGAAATACCCCCTTCTTTTTTTAAAGGCAGTGTGAACTTGCTCCTCTAGCAGGCTGCATGACAGATATGCAACCTGAAAAACTACTTGAAATTAAATCGATGAACCTGTTTGGGAAACAAGACAACAGTTAACATGTATACCCGGAAAGTCCAAGGAAAGGAAAGAGGTTAAATTACTTGCCATGTCTCCCAAGCTAGTGTGGGGAGTTGCCATGTAAGTTTTGTAACCTGCATAGGTTTAATTCATCGAATTTCCATACTTTTTCTTCATCACACTCCCAAGGCTACGGCTGATGGATAGGTAATATTGAATTTGGGGTCTAAGGGTACATTTGTGTCTGCACATGTCGGCATAAGCCATCACTTCATACAGATAATCAAACTGTCAAATAGATATCGCATTTTATCCCGCTTTTTTAATTTGTAACGACACTCAATGGATTTTAAGGACGATATGCCATTATTATTAGAGTCATCCATGCTGGGCTAGCCTCGTTACTTCTTTTAGGACATCATGCCTAAACCACCTTGTCCAAGACTGAATGTCCCCGCAAATTCTTGACCGTGTCCAGGACACTCCGCACTGTACATGTGACCACTCACACAAGTTATGAACTTGCTTCTTATGTTAAATGAGCCGTTATCGGTGTCAGTAACGCCTGACAACATATTTTTAATTAACCAGGGTCCTAAGTGTGTAGACATTCA
The DNA here is from genome assembly GCF_040938485.1 of Diadema antillarum. Classification (NCBI taxonomy): domain Eukaryota; kingdom Metazoa; phylum Echinodermata; class Echinoidea; order Diadematoida; family Diadematidae; genus Diadema; species Diadema antillarum. Next base: position 1,434,404 of record NW_027271550.1, read on the forward strand.
GTGCCGCGGCGTATTTGACGCGAGTATGGTTTATGATGTGACGGACGGTATAACCCTTGGTCAGTTGGTACGAGATCGACACCTGGATGACCATGGAAACGTCCGTAAACCGGTGTCTAATGGCCGGGATCTCAACTAGCTGCATTCTTGACCCGGTGGCGCTCATCCGGCCAACCCTGCAACAGAGCTTTCGAAAGGAAGCTGATGTGAAGAGAAGCTATCTGTCTCGATCCGAGTTTTACTCGAATTTACAATCATGGCCATTGTATACGATAAGGGTTAAGGGTGCATTGTGATGCTCCTTGTTAACCCACAAAGCACGTCGGATTAAAATCAGGTGAATTGACTGAAGCACGACTAGTATTTGATATCCTAGATCTGTCGTGCCAACATCAGATCCGGATATATTTTGTAAGAGTGTCCATGGAAGTGTTTGGGCATACAATTGATGTCTACCGATGGAGATATGTGTGTAACTGGATGATGATAATCAAGCTCTTTGAATATTTGTATACTCATTTCCCCTCGTCTACTCTCCCTCTCCCTCCCCGCCTCTTTCTCTCTTTCTCTCCGTATCTATCGATGACTGCGATCCTCGAATGTAATTTCGTTGTTTAACTTTCTTGCACATCAATCAATAAATTGTATATAGTCCTGCCGCATGAAGAAATCTAATTAACTATCAGCTCAACTATCTGAGCACGGCACTAACAAACGAAATTCAAATTTACTAAATATTTATATCACAGACGATAAAGTTCCTCCTCGTGATAAGTCACTTTTCATTGCAGCTATTCAAATACAGACAATAGAAAGATCACGTCAGGAGGTGAACTATAAGCGTTGGCCCGAAATATTTCGCGGTATTACTAATAATAGTACGAATGTTATGTTTGACATGCTTTGCAGCTGTTGTCAAAGCCGGCGTTGGTGATCGCCAGTAACGACGTCTCAAGCTGTTATAACGAATTGCCTCGCAGCGCACAAAGAAGCCAGACGTCCGGGTATCGCCGAGGGTGAGAAACCATCTTCCCTGAGAAGGTTCGCGACGTCGTGCTGGGAAAACGATCGGGCTTGGTTGTCGGCAACAACGGCGAGGGGAACACCGCGAAGAGAAGAAACTGGTTCTGTAGCGAGAAACGACCGCCCCCAGCGGAGGGAACCCTGCGCGTGGAATGGAGACACTTTGCGTGTTATTGTTCCATTTCTTGAGAGGACAGCGGGTTGCTCCCTTCGGAGGATTTGTATGGGTTATGTTTAAAAAAAAATGAAAAGAACCATCGATCAGGTCGAGAGGTGGATGCGAGGGTGTTGAAGGTGGTACGATAGGTACCTTGTATCTGCCCTTTCACATTCATCCTTCTTCCCCCATCGTATCTAATCGAAAGATGAAGACTGCCTTAACGTTAACGGGTAAAATAAAACGATAGAGTGTATACAGCTTTTACATTGAACCAACAACAGTTGCTGTTCTCTGAAGCCCATTTTCGGTCAAAAGTTCTCAGGATAACGGCGAATTCCTTTCCAATGATTAGTTTGAAATATTTCTTATATACATACTATGATGACATGACCTCGAATCTCTAACGTGATGTTTACAACATGAGCGATTATTATATGAAAGGACGTCACGAAGTATTATTTTATTGAGACTACCCACGATGTTTTCCGTTTGATAATTTCCGTCTCATACCATGTCGAAATGATGATAAACAGATTAAGGATCAGACAAACAGAAAAAGTAGAAGCGTCACCAATTTCTAATGAAATAGTTAAAGTTCTTCTAAAGTTTTACATGCTTACACCTAATAGTCATATTCTAAAATCCTTCAACTACCATTTCAAACTTTATATCTCTTGATAATATTTTGGAAATAAAAAAACACCCATGCGTCGTGAAAATATGTGATTACAGTGTGTGTGTGTGTGTGTGTGTGTGTGTGTGTGTGTGTGTGTGTGTGTGTGTTAATCTTCTACAGCGCACGCTCTTTTGATATTGTTGTTAACATCGCTATTTTTGGCGAAGACAATCACATGATTATAAGACAATAATTAAGACAAAAGTTTGGTGATAATTGCCACATGGGTTTATTTTGATCTCAGCGTATACTAAATTTATATAACATGACACCACATAACGAAAAAAGAAAAAAGAATACCACGTATCAGTTCCCTTTATCATCAATAGATCATTCTTGAGCCTTTAAGTTTTCATGTGTGTTCTAGAAGCAAACTGCTGATAATGCTTGAGTAATAGCCGCTTCAAGACGCATAATCTTACGCAAAATGCTGACATGCACATGAATGATTACCATAATATACGATCGAAGTGGTACCAGGCATATGCCAGGGGAGTGGGATTCCATGTGAAAGGGAGAAAAAATGAATGTGGATAAACCTACTGTATTCAATTTAGTTTGTTTCGAGATATCCTCCTGCTTGTAATGTTTGTTTGATGGAAAGAAAGTTCTCTATGTTGAAACATATATAGCACAACAAACCTGCCTTTACTTCGCTGTGCTCTGAAGCACTTCAACTCAAAAGCATATCATAGATGCCCCCCACATGAAGAAGTATGTAAGACCCTTTCTTTCCCTCCCTGACACAGCGGGACCTTGTTAACGCACATCATGGAGTCAAGTTAAAGAAGACCCTGCCATTTCCAATGCATTAACCCTCTCGACACCGATGTTATAAGATATTGGCGCGTTGTACAGTGCAGCTACAAACAGCTGTGATGACCCGTATATTGCACTGAATTAACATTATGGCTTTAGAAAACGAGAAATGCAGTGTCAAAACAGGGAAAAGCTATTGCTCACGAGGACTTGCACGCTTTTGAATTAAGGGGAATTTTCGCGAACTTCTTCGACTGTCAATATGAATATGCAAATGAGTGAGCTGATGACGATGATATATCGCCTCACAAATTGCCATGCAATTTGTACGAAAAAACAAACATTTGTTTTTTCAAATGCAATTATGAGTCAGTCTCAAATCGTAATATTTCTCACTGAATATTTTAAAAGTTAAAGTCATTTAATGAGGAATAAAATGTTTGACACTTTTATAAAAAGAAATTAAATTTAGTCAGTTTTTGGCACACAATCAATGGAAATGTTTGAAGTAGGTGCTGCAATCCCTCGTTTACGCATTCATATCAATTGTTCGAGAATTGTTTTTGCAAAACTTGCATGGTGAAACTTCAAAATCAGTTTGTGCGGGTGTGTATTTTATTCATCGTTATTTATTTCAGGTAAGTATTTACAGTACGTTGCTTTATTGTACTCTCCTAATGTGCGTTTTAACCTGCTTGTTATACAAGCGATTATTGCTACTCTGTAATAATTTGGGAAATGGACTATAAGAATAAAATTAAATGAATTTCATAACCCCTGTAATGTTTAACCGATCTCGAACAAAATCTTTACTGTTGTGTTTAACAGATCTTTCTCTCTTTCTTTGCAGACTAACTTTTAACTGGTCCAGAATTGCCCTTGAAGCATGGTGACAGACAAAGTTTTATTAATATTGAAAGAATAATAGGCCCTACATATTTTGTGCACAACAGGCCCTACGAATTATTATTGTGCACATCACGAACTCCAATCGCCTGATCGCTAAGTCTCTTTCTCCCGGGTTCCGGCTAAGGCCCCTGGAAGTTTTATGCTAGGATTTCAGATGCTCTCTGGTGCATCAGGCTTAATTTCTGAATACTCTCTGACTTATTTTTGAATATTATAACGAAACTAAAATTGGGCGGGGAAAGCTACATTCTAAGTGGAAAAATACATCATAAGCGGGAAAAACACAGCTGGAGCAGGATTTTAAAGAGAAAATTACTTCTTAGCGGGGGATTTGAAGTCTCTGCATGACGTAATACAATGTACACAGCGATACCAGTGTTAAAGTCAATGTCAACATTCACGACATCTATATAAGGGCTCGTAAAGCGATTGGCATTACCACCTTCGTTGTAGAAGTCATGGAAATCGCACCGGAGTCCATCTTGCTGGGGGTATAATCTGTCATGATAGCTATCCTTTCATCACCGTACTCAATTATGGATGGAAGAAGTGAAATAAAGATAAGATGTAAACTGGATTTCATTGATCTCCGGTAGGAATGTTACTTGATTTTTCCATTCCTTGCCACGGGCAGGATACCGCGGGGCTTCAGGTGTATCAGTCAGCACGGGGCCTCGTCGTGTCCCAGGTCGGTCTTCCGGCTCCCAAGATTTGTCGACATGCAGCCAACGCAAGGCATCTTTTTTTTTTCAACTTTTCCCACCTAAGGTGATCCTTTTTAGACTCTCTGCTACGTCGATCCTCAATCAGAATTTCAGATCTTTCCAGACGCAAGATTTCTTAAATTTATAATACGTGTATATCACAGAGTCACATAATGACTCTACTTATCAATTTCTCTGCCCCCCCCCCCCATTTTCTCTCCCTCGCTTTCCCAGCCTCCTTGCTCTTATAACAGAGATGGAAATGTCTTACATCGCGACCTCAACATGCTAATTATTATGTCTCTTGCAGAAATCGATGCCAGCGGATGAGACCATGACCATGGGGAAGGGTGTCAGTCGATACTATATAGCTGGCCATGAGTCCCTTTAAAGTATGTGCGCGGGAGAACTTAAAACAAAGAATACAGAAGACGAAATCATGAAAGAAATTGATTTCTTAATTTTTATGTATTTTTTATTTTTCTATTTTGTAGTTTTTCTATCTATCTATCTATCTATCTATCTGTCTATCTTTATCTTTTTTAGGTTATTATTATTATTATCATTATTATTGTCTTATTTTGTATTATCTTATTTTTCACACAAATGTATCACTTTTTTCCTTATCCACTTGTGCGCTCTACTCTACAACCTCGTATTTAATAGGCACACACATCTGTCCGAGCACGCCAACAGATCACATTCAGTTTAAAGGTAGCATGATGCTTGATATATTAACGTACCAAGAATCACACTTTTTAACCTGTTTGGAAAGCAGTAATTGTTTTATATTTCAAATACTCTCAAATGATTGAGAAGCTATCAATGCCAACAACCGATGGTAAGCTTAGAAGAAAAAAAATCTTGCGGAAACCCGTACCACTGCAAACATAAGTGCCTATGATCAAAGTAAATTACGAGGGGCAAAAAAAAAAAATCGTTAAGATAATGTACGTGAGCAAAGAGAGCATTGCACTTTGCTTACCTTATTGCCCACTTGCACATTGTGAATCTACAGTGAGGAAAAAAGTGCGACAACAAAAGCGCAAGGCTCTCGACACCTGTATGATTTGGACTTTTCAAACAGGCCAATGTTATCACAATTTTCAATGTAGATTGCATGATGAATGATCTATATTTATAGCAACGGGACTTTTCGCGGAGAGGAAAGAAAAACCTCTTCAGGCTGACTACCTGTATAACAAACGCGGTCACTTGAAAACCCGAATCAAGAACCTGGGCATGGATTGGACGAAATTCCTCTCTCGTACCACGCAATGTCCTTGTGGACGGAAACAAAGTTCCCTTGGCAACGAGAAACATGTTATTTCTAATGGAGCAGTGACCGAGATCGGTGATAGTATCAGAGTAGATTGAGGCGACAAATAAGTCCAAGTTCTTTCTCAATTACAGACTGACTGACCGAAAACAGTTTTGACCTTCCTCTCCAATAAGGTTTAAAGACATTTTCTTGTCAGAGACCGAAGCGTTGTGCTCCCCCAAAAAATGATAATTGCATTTGAGAAAAGGATGTAGAAAGATTTATCCGAAGCAGACTGTAATTACACCATGAGAGGACACATTGGACTGAAATGCACTACAAGGTTAATGGGATCGTATAGTTTTGGTTGAGACCTGATTTCAGGTTTCTAACATTTTGTTTTTGGTGAGATAATGAGAAACCTCTTATGAAATATGGAAGAGCATGTAATTCTAAGAGGAATTCAACGTTTATTTGATGAAAATTGGTTTTGAAATAGCTGAGATATCCAAAAAAAGAGCGATTCTAGTAAAGTGTGGGACCCATACTTTATTACGATCGCTTTCAACGTTTATTTGATGAAAATTGGTTTTGAAATAGCTGAGATATCCAAAAAAGAGCGATTCTAGTAAAGTGTGGGACCCATACTTTATTACGATCGCTTTGTTTTGAACTTGAACTTGAACTTGAACTTTATTCTGTTTCATTTAAAAAACATATAATTTGTACAATGACAAACTGAGGACAGCATACGAGTACATGAACATGCATACGTAACATAATAACAACTGTAAATGAAACATGGAAACTACAAAAGACCGGAGTCTTGTCAGGGTAGTTCCCAACAGACAGAATAATAGGAAATGATATTGCATTACAATCAAGACATAGGACAGGTGAAAATATTACAAAAAACAAACAAACAAACAGACAAACTTTGTTTTTGGATGTTTCAGTTATTCCAAACCCGATTTTCATCAAATAAACTTTGAATTCCTCTTAAAATGGTATGTTCTGTACTATATCATAAGTGTTTTCTTGGTATCTCGCAAAAAGTTAAAAGCCCAATTCTCATCTCCACCAATACTGTACCATCCCTTTAATTTCTGCAAGTACACAGTGCACAAAAATCAACTCTTATGAAGACAATAATTTTGAATGTTGGCATAATACGTTAAAGAAAGCAGTGCTGCAGGTATCAGGAGAGGATTTCGAAAAGGAAACATGGGACGCATGCGATATGTGTGAATATTGAATCACTTTTTAATGTGTTTCCTCATATCGATTCCAATGGATGTCGTAACACTGAAGCATTGATGTTATATTTCCAGAGTCAGGTTGGTTGGAATGTGCTTGTCTCCATAATGCGTGTGTGTGTGTGTGTGTGTGTGCGTGTGTGTGTGTGTGTGTGTGTGTGTGTGCGTGTGTGTGTGTGGGTGTGTGTGAATGAATGTAGGTGTGTGTGTGGGTGGTGTGCGTGCGAATGCGTGTTAAAGAGGTAGGTCACGTCAGACAAAATAATTTTAGGTGTGCTCGTGTGAATGTTGAATCATTCTTATGTCTTTCTTCATGTCGATTTCAAAGAATGTCGTAACATTTAAGCACTTATGTTGTCATATTTCCAGAGCCACGTGGATCGGAATGTGCTTCTCTCATATTACAGCCATTTATGCGTGTTTGTGTGTGTATGTGTAAGTGTAGGTGTGTGTGAGTGGGTGTGCGTGCGAATGCGTGTTAACGAGGTAGGTCAAGTCAGACAAATTTGAGGTATCCTCGGCGCGTCTTATGAAGACGCAGGAAAACCGAAGACATTATCAGCCCGCCCACATCCAGCCAACGCCGAGAAGCGAAACAAGCCTTGGCAGACATTATGGTACATTGGATATGACAGGTTCTGAATTGTCAAGTTCATGGCGGGGAACCACTGTTGCGTCATGCACCGACCGCTTGACAGCCTAGCAGTCTAACCACACGAATGATCCACATAGGGATCGTATTGAAAGTGTGGCGCGTGAAGTGAGTGCAAAATCTGCACTTCATGTTAAGGTTGACTTTGATATGTATACAGTACAACTGAATATATAAAAGGAAGGAAGTTTCATAAATATTTATAGACATTGAATTGTGGTGGCATCGTCTCAGAGCTTTCCCGTTTGTTTAAACAAAGATAAATGACTACAAAACCATGTTCTACATGAACCACGTGTTCTGCAGTTCTGTCTCCACAACTATACACCCGCCAATTGTCTGATACATGTTACTCATTCTTCTTTATAAAACTAGTTTTACATCTGAAATGAACTTTATGAAGATTTGTGTGCAGATCATGGAGAAACTTGTCAGGCGGTAACATTATTACCACCTCTCACTTACAAATCAATGAGTGGGACCAATATCACCATGAATGGATATATCAATATAGCATGTTGAACTTCAACTAAGTTTTTTGCATTCCTCACTTTCCCACACCACATTCCCATTCAATTTCCCTAACAGCTGATGTAAATGCATTTTTTAAATAGACTACTGTGAAGCCCGTATGGGGGGATCCCTATGCCAGTAACTGTTAAAATCGTGATTACCGGGGAACTCATCAATCCGAGAAATGTTCCCGATCCCGAAAACCTCTCGTTTTGATAAGTAGGGCCTACATCAAACACGATCTCGATAACACCTAGTCAAAGAGGGTATATATAAGATAAGAAACAAAACACGTCATTGATTGACGCACAATCGGAATTCGATGTCAACGAATGTTAAAGTTGTGGCAACCAGACACTAACTTCAGAAAAGCAATATACATGTAAGATACATAGAAACAATCATGAGAACGCTTTACAGATCATGATTACAAAGCGGTCTCTCTGGTTCATGATGTGGAGTGTAAGCAACAAAAATCTGTTAAGATATCCGTTGGAAAGATCCTCGCTCAAATGTTTTTCCTCATTTAGGCATGCTGGAAAAAAGGTAAGAATTTAGACACAGTCATGGCAGTCTGCCAGGTATAATATATCAAACAGATGGTTGACCCCGTGAAAACACAAATCAAGGTTTCTTTTTTTTTTCCTTTCATTTCATGTTCATCTGGTATGAATAATATCAGAGACGATACTGAGCAGATGTGCATTAAGTCAAACATGTAAAGGCATTTCATTCTCAAGCAATCATAAACAAGATGCTTTATATCGAGCGTGACTATTACGCCGTTAACTACGAGGAATCTTAAAATGTATTGAAAATGTGTTTGAAAATATAAAGATAAGATATTGGGCAAGGAACATCCCCCTTTTGTCAAAGCGAGAGAGATTAGATCTCAACTGACAAAGACTTCAAGAATGTCGACTGCTATTTGGTGAAATTTTTGTTTTCAGAAATGATACCCCCGGGGGAGTTCAGTGCGTACATGAGACTTATTTGTTCATTGTGAAGATAAAGCGCTCAAACTCCCAATAATATATAATAACAATTTCATTGTATTTTAAATCTTAAGCGTATCCTGAAACAGAGAGAGTTTTGCCCTCTTCGAACCTACCGTATAATGCGGCATTGTTGCAGTTATGGCATGAATGTTTCATAAAAACAAGATATATAGAATTCGGACAGGGTATCAACCAGTTAAACTTTGGATATTTTTTTCTTAATAACCACATTTCTAATGTTTAGCCAGACAACCTAGTGCTACAATTCTCTCCCAGTTTTTTTTTTTTTCGTTCCTTACTTTATTAGGGCACAAATTCATCAAATTTACCAATTTACCTAACTTTTCGTGATGGTATAATGTGACGAACTTCACAGAAATCCATCTCATCATGCTTGGGGCAACGACATGGATACACAGTAATGTCCGGCGTTGCCGTTATTTTTGCGCAATACATTGATGGCGGAACAGACCGGAACCGTCCGGAATTGATCGGAACAACCCGGAAAATTCCGGAATTGCTCGGAAATTCCCGAAACTGCCCACGACCATGCAGTCCAACTGGTCATCCGGGGCCCTCAAATTTTCACGCCGCTTTTTTCGGGCTGTTTGTAATGAGCTGACCGGAATTGTACTAAATTGAAGCGGTAAGATACTGCACGCGTTCTCTTCGTGGATCGGCCTCAACGATTACTCGGGATTTTGCTTCGTGGTCCAGGAATGGTTGACAGACTTGACAGGATATTGGGGTCATCCGGGAACTTTTCTTAATGGGAGACTCAACCCCAACGCAATTCCAGATCATCGCTAAAAACAAACTGTTTAATTTGCAGCTCCGTGACCACTTTGTAACTTTCTGAAGTGAACATGCAAACAACATCTAACCCTTCATCGTCAATTGTTGAGCAAAATATTATTGATTGGCCTTTAAGCTCTGAACTTCAGGATAAATGAATGCTTCATCATGCATGTTTACAAGATTATTTTCCTGAACGTCCAGTTTAGCACAGTTGAAAGCATATGAGCAAGGCTATCTTATCAGTGGTAATAATAACATGAGTACAATCGGTCAATGATGCCGAAAGTTGAGGCCATTCAAATTTTTGTGAATTTACTGATTATGTTATGCAAGAAAAGAAAAAAATGTAAGATGCTGCATTGTGGTACTTCTGATTCAGGTGTAGAGCACCTGAATTATGGAATATGTTACCTGAGAATATCAAACGATACAGTGCTGTTAAAAGTTTTAAAGTAAAGTTGAAAAAAGTATTTATTACAACAGTTTATATGAGATAATTAGATACAATTTTTTAAATCAGGCTGACTTATTGTGTTTATGTGTACAAAATCATGTCTCAATGTTCTTGATGCATATCTATGTTTGTCGCGCCCTTTAAAAAAAAACAACTTATACTTTATGATTGTTGTTGGATCTTCAAGTTATAAGTTATTTCATTACTTTCTGGAGATCCATCCGTTTGCCATTTATTGCCCATATTTTTTTTTGCAACCGTTTATGTAATTTGTATTTTTATTTGTGTGTCAATGTTATGTATCATGTCTATTGTTCATGTCGAATGGAAAATACATTCAATTCAATTCAACTTCTGATTGGATAAACGGTCATTTTAGACTTGTGTGAGTGCAAGTAGTGTCTATTTGTGTATGCGAGTAAACTTTCAATTACCACGGTAACGGTTGAATGGAATGACGTCATGTTCGTGTGACGAAGTGTCCAATGTAATAATTGCCATTGAAGACCATTCACCAACCATCACACGTTTGTGCATTCCGCCGTAAAAGTATGTCGAAATTCGCTTGTTTACTTTTCACTCTGCTGCATGCGCATTACAATTTTAATCTCTCAATGTTTGATCTTCATATCGATATCAAAAGTTGCTAGTGCTAACATGTCAATTTAATACTCGAAAAAAAAGAAGAAACAATGCCATACAGAGAAAGAAAGAAAAAAGAAAGAAAGAAAGAAATGAATTAGTGAAAGTTACTGGTGTAGCTGTGCTGGTATGCGTGACTCGATACGCTATCCTTGACCAATGGCCATTCTAACCAGAGACTGCTGTGGGATTCCTCTACGAGTTCGACCCCAAACTTTTTTTTTCAAGTAAACCCAGGTGACTTGCAGCAACTGTCAAAATGTTGAAAGCGCTATTCATTTTTAAGGACGTTGGCTACTCTAAGAACAAAGCAGCCTCGAGAAGGCGTGTGACACTGATTATTTGTCCGTCACACCAAGGAGTTGTCTGATAACTCCTTGGCCATACTTAGGCGTGTATCACCTCTACTAATCATTCGGTTCGCACCACGAGCAACTACTATCAAACGGATTTGACTCTGCATGAAACAAATTTAATGCATGTGTGGGCAGACTTCTCATAGCACATTGTTTTTTGTTCTTCGATATTTGGTTTGAAGGGCTTTTTTTTTAGATATTATGACTATGGGGATTCACTGTCTAACATTGGAACTGCACAAAAAGTATTTGTTGTTGAGGTTTTGTTTATTTTTTTAAAATCTATATTTGTTCTGTCTTTTGTTACTGCTGTTGTTTTATCTACTTGTAAAAGTGCTAGCGTTCTAGCCATAGCTGGGCACTCCGATTTTGCTTGAAATCAGTCTTAATCGATGAAGGTGTACGTTTCCCTGGCTAGGAGTGGAGTCAGATTTTGTTCGTGTCCCCGTTGAATCCCTGCGACCGATCTAACAATTTGTATGTTGTAAAGCCCTTTGAGCACCACCAGTGAAATGGGCATAATTATGTATGCCTTTATGTATGTATGTATGCATGTATGGGTGAGCGTATTTATGTTTGTATGTATATACAATGTATGTATGTATGTATATTGTATGCATGTATGTATGTACATTATTGTATGCATGTATGTATGTATAATGGTATGCATGTATTCATAATGTATAGAGCTGTTATCATTATCTGAGAATGATAATCAAACTACCGGCAGTCATCTGCCCCTGTACCTATACAACTTCATCCCCAACTTTTCCTATCCCACCCCTGTATAGCCTTCTACTCTTCCCTTTTATACTCCTGTGATTAGCTCCGATCTTCAAGCTACGCGATGACCATAAACTCGAACACTAACCTTTAACATTTCTGCTGATTAAGAGCCGTGGCGCTATTAAAAGGAGTTTACATCGGATACTTTAGAACAGGTGTCGAACTCTATTAATCGTCCCATCTATAAAGAAAGAGCAACATCCTGTTCGTGGCAGCCTTGACACCATTTGATGTGACCCCGGACCCAGCTTAATGACGTCATTGCTTTTGCTCTTGGAGTTGAATTCACGAGGATAGTTTCTTCTTCATTCAAGCCATCGTCTCCTACTGCGAGTATGTGAGCGCTATAGTAAAATTGCACATATTTCATTTTGTAATCGGTACGGAGTAAGACAAACCAAGTACGTAGGCCTACTGCGTAACATTATCTTTCACAGGAATAGGTTGCTAATCTGAAGTTAGAAACATTGGTAAAAATCACTTTTGTCTTCCTTCAAATCTTTGATTTACATCACAATCATATAAATATACTTCCCTCTCCCCCATAAACAGTAAGCTTAAAGGGAAACGGACCCGGGATTCAAGAGGGCGTTGTTGCATGGACCCCTCAGGCTTACGCCTTTGCCATGTTCTGGACGCTAGAGTAAAACCGATACATGGTGAGTATGACCCCGTTCAGATGAGGCGGGCAGGTTCGATGTTCCGCAATTACTTTGGTGTAAACGGGGTCTATAACATGTTAAAAATGGTAGACATGACGTCAATCTCAGTTCGTCTTCTGATTCGTCTGTTCCTCTCTGTCTGGTTCCCCTACTACATACGAATTCTTCAAAGACGAAGTCAGCTTGCTAGCTAGCCGCGGAAACTTAGTTTAAGTAGGTCTACAAATAAGAGGTACTTGGTAGTCGACGGATTGCTGTGCATGTAGGCCTATAGGTGTAAGACTAGGTCCAGATCTACATTAGATCGATATGAACGGTCTAGTCCAACATGCACGTACATATACTTTTACAAAGGAGAGCACATGCAATATGCTACTAGATCTACTCATCATGACATCGTCATTCCTAGTAATGAAGAGAACGGCGATCATTAAGCCAACCAACAGCGCCCCTCAAGTCCAGGTGCAGTGTCCCTTTAAAAGTAAATTCACACACACAGAAATAGACCGATCGATAAACATAGCATTCTTGAATAATTTCACATCTTGATTTGTTCAAGAGGAGTGAACGCATACTCACATTATCATAACGATTCACATAGATCTAGTATGTAGAACACTTATACATTGTTATTCTATTGGCTAAAGGATCTATTGGCTAAAGAGTTAAATGTATTCCGTGATACATCAAAACAAAGAATCCCCACATAGATAATATATATTTTTTTACATCTTAAGGATTTTAGTTAGAGTGATTCTAGTTTGCGTACATGGCTGCCACCAATTAATTTTCTGTCTGTACATGCGGAACTTTTCCATAAAATTTGAATGTTTTATGTCCGGTAAAACAAAAACAGCTTCTATTACTTCTACAGTTCTAGTGATTTGATTAGATTTAATATATTTGATTCTATATCACAAACATACATTCATGTAACAAACATAGAAGTTTAAATAATATCAATGTGACAGCAGGGGATAGAAGTTGTTTTGTTTTGTTTTTGTGCACAATGATAATGAGAAATAATCTGAAGCGAAACAGAATGGCTATGCCTTAAGTAAAGCTTGATGTGCTTGCACCCTTTGTAGCAAATTGATAACGAATATAAATTTGTTCATTAAAGTCAACTTGAAGTTGTTGCCTTAATGATCGTCTGACAAGAAGTTTCAGTCCATATCATCGTTGCGTGATTCGCACTTCAATGCTGTTTCGGAAACGTATGACTTCACCGCAAAAAGATTCTTGCGTGTAACATGTGATGCTACAACATAACAATTGCAGTTTTGACACCATTCCAAGGTATCGTGGATTTGTGCACGTGTGTGTGTGTGTGTTTACTTATCACAGACTAAAGCATGTATGAAAGTATCCTATCACCCACAACAATGCAGACCAAGGTTTTGGCCAAATTAAACTGGCTTACCCATGGCCATTAAACAAATACCGGACGAAGTGGGCATCGAGAAAAGTGCAAGACACTGTTATTACAGCAAGGGAAAACGTTCCCTGTTGTTCTGGTTCTGTTTTGTGTGTGCATGCCATGTGTGTGTGTGTGTGCGCGCGCGCGCGCGTGTGTGTCTGCAGTATTTCCATGATATCTTAAAAAATCATTCAAAAGTTATTCAAAAGTGAGTTATACAGTGCAGATCCCACTGCAACGAACACGTCATAACAGAATTCTTGTTACAACGAAGTAAGATTCAGGTCCAAAATAATTATCATCTATATCTTTATGTACTTAACTGTTCGGCCATAACGAAATTTTGATACAACGAAAGAAAACTGTATAGGTTCCGAGGACTTTGCTATAACGGGAGTGCATGGTATTTGTAAACATGGAGTCCAAACTCCAGAGGTGTGAATGGTGAATTGCTTGGCCAACTATAGATTTAGTGGTTTCGATATATAACGGCGCAGATCTGATTTGCACCTTGGGTAGTTAACTAATCTTTCCAGATGGTAGACACAGCTCAGAAGAAACGGTGACGAACTCGAGGGAGCCCCCAAAATTCTGCGATCCTCTCGATTACCGGGAAGTGAGGAAGGAAGGCATGGAGGCGCTGAACCGCCACCGTTTGCAACAGGGCGCAAAGGGCGCTGGCCAGCCTTCTTACCCACACAGTTGTCGTTCACCTGTTTCGGAAGAAACCTCGTTAATTGAGGGGATATGTAATGACCACTGCCTGGACAGGATGCTTGGGAGAACCTGATACTTAGTTCAGCCACCATTGCTTAAATCAAAATGGTATAGATATATCAAATACATTTCGGCCATCAAAAATGTATCAGACGAAAAGACATCGTGTTGCTATATGCTAATTCTGGAGGATGTAATAGTAACGAACAGTCTTTTCCAGAGTGACAATCACCCTTCCTAAATATCGACGTCCGATCATTGATTATATCGGGTGCGGGAAATCTCCCAGCACATGTTAGTCACGTTTCATTATCTGTTAAACTTGATTAAAGTAATTTTCGATTCTCGCACATCGAAGGGGTGTGTATTGAAACTCCTCTAAGGGTAATACAGAAATGGTTGTCCAAATATTTTAGTTTGAAAAATATGACCATCTCAGGTCTTATGTGTTGCTAATGACAATGATCCATCATCTCTTCTGGCCGTCATGAAAATCTTCACTATCATAATCATCATCGTTGTTGTTGTTATTATTATTATTATCATTATGCACTCTTTCACTGATATCGTTGGCATTATCAATTCTACCTTCATTGTCGTCATACGAGGTCAGATACCCAAAAGGTCAGAGTTTTAAGACCAAAGGAATGTCGGCGATATCATTCTGCAAAGGACTGATCTCTGAACGCTCATTATTGAGATACTCATTATCTGCAGGTAGCTATGTACCACCATGACTATTGTTTAGAACACACACTCTTGAAACGTCACGATTGATCTGAGAACAGGGCATCTTGAACAACTCTGTTTAACAATTCCAATAGCCGGTGACCTCGTCTGTATTAAAAGCCAAGTGTAAAATCACTTAAAGTTGAATGGTTATCGATGGCGATTAAGGTTGCCAAAACAGTGAACAGATACCCACAACCTCTTTTTGCTTTCAGGCTAAACTATTACTGGAAGTGGAAACAAGATTTATGATGCACGCAACAAATCGGGTAGGGAGAGACACACACAAGGAGAGAGAAGCTTTTACATTTTCGAGGTACAATTTGAAATCATTGTATTAATGGTGGACACAAGATACAACACGATGTGATTGACTCTCTATCTCGGAGTTTCTAAAGGCAATAGTAGCTGGGTCTAAACTCGTCTAATATCTAATGTAAACTAGCGTCCGTCAAGGTGTGAGGGCCAACTCTGACCTTTATGATTGACAGTGCTTGAGATAATTCGAGTTACTGACCGCTAAAATCCTTCAAAAGAGATGATAAAATGAATATACAAACCATCTTCATTGTTTGTGATGTACAACAAGCGTCTTTGCTAGCGGCGAACTTGTTAAAACTAGTCGACTTGCTGCAAGTATCCGTTCTCAGGGTTAGGCTTGCCTTATCGGCAACTCTATACAACAAAAGTTCAGGTGTCACTTTACTCCTTCCCCCTTCTCCTATTTCGCCCTCACCCCCTGAGACCAAGATTTTCCCTTTCTCTGTAAACGCATGCCAGCGGTAACCAACCCTGTACCTGCTTACTCGTAAAGGCCCATATTGGACTTCACTCTTGTGTTTGTTTCATTGTTAAGGCTTAATCTGGGACATCTTTTAAGATTAAATCACCTCAAAAGAGGAATGAGTATATACAATATCCATGTACATCAGTACATTATTTATTCATCTATCAGTTTGTAGAGGGTGCCATCTGCCGCTTTAGATGGAAAAACCATCCTTAAAGCCACTATTAATCATTTGTAGATGGCAAAAAAAAAAAACATTAGTGCTTCAAATAGTTCTAGGAGATAGGGATAGAAACAACCAATGTAAGAATGTTAATCAGTATGTTAAGCATGCTAAATATACAAAATGTGAACAATAGTTTTATTAAAATCGTTTCTAGAATAAACCGTCTGCAGTTATGGTTTATTGAAGAAATTAATGATATTTCCATATATTTATGGCTTTATTTTGAATTTTTTATATGGTCTGATGTTTTGCAAACAACGAAACTATACATTATGATTTATGCGTCGAATTTATGTGCTAACTCGAACATTTTTCTTTCGAATCAATGCTCCCAATGGTAAACAGTGGCTTTAAGTTTGATTGAAGTGGTTGGTTTGGCAATAACCTACCGAAGTACTTTCATTTTGTTATACCTGATTTACAACTTTGTTGGTCTTTTTTTAATTTGATTTCTCTATAATGAAACCATTCGATGTGTTCCTCCAGCAATCAAAGAGTGGACGGGTATGGTTCCTCGGAGACTGTATGCGGTCATTCCATCGACCTACAAAAAAAAAAAAGAAAAAAAAAGAGGAAAAATAATGAAATAAAAAACGGGGGAAAAAAGTCACGGACTTTTACCGGCAAATCGTGTCACTATTGAGAGCGTAGTTTATTGACGAGAAAAGCAGGCCCGACAGAAGTCACCCACGAGAAAGTCTTGAGGGTCGGGATTTAGGGGGTCAGCCGGAAGGGCGTCGGGTCCGGTCTTCAGAGCGGTGAAGATGCCAAGAACTTGACCACGCAGAGCAAGATCAAGGGCCACTAAGAGAGAAAGAGAGAGGGAGGGAGATGGAACGATGAAGACGGGAAAGAAAGGAGAGAGGTTAGCTTTATCTATCCCACTCGTACAAGACGTCTCGCATTAAGTTTGCTTTCTCGCATTAAGTTTGCTTAGTTGATTGTGAGTGTGAGAACATAATCTGTATACAGTTTATTCGCGCCATTCTACTGACTGGTATGAATGTCTTAAGCCACGCATCTTCTTCACGAGAAAATAAAAACAAAAAATGTATATAGATACATAAAAAGAAGTGAAAGAAGCAAAACACGTTATTGTCAAGGGGCTTAACTACTGGCTTCTTACGCCTGTGTGGGCTTTAAAGATATTTGAATCTGTGCTAAATTTTATGTTTGACCGTCATTAGACTCAGAGGCTTTGGTAATATGGGGTGAAATGAAAGTGATGCCATCATTACCTTCAATAGGTGTGCCTTGGGCTGAGAAAATCTCATATCGAATGTCAATAGTGTTTAATTGTTTGTATAGATTCCGCATTGAAAAATGCGCAATGCGTATGCGCATGCATGCTCATGCATAATGGGTATATAGGGCGAGTTTTGATGCGGATAATCTGCATTGGTCCGAGGACGTGTGGAAACAGGGCCTATTTTTTGCATAATGATCTTTTCACGACTATTCATTGCTTACAACATCTTTTGTAACAACCAATACCATAGCATGAATTGGCTCAGTTGGCAGCGCGTCTACCTCCTGGTCCAAAGGACCCGGGTTCGATTCCCGAGTCTAATTGAGCAATGTTGTATGTAATCAATACCAATACCGTCCCCTTTACTCTAGTAAGAAGCAAACAAACACTCTGTCCCCCGCATAGGACATTAAATGGAGGTCCCGTGTGTGAGAAAGTCACAACTCATTCACGTTAAAGATCCCGCTTCAAATATGCATCGCAAAGTGAAGGTTGTTTAAAGTGATTGAGTGGTCCCGCCTCACATCCAACTGGACCCCATAAGGTCGCTAAATATGGGCTATCCAGCCATCTTCTTAGAAGGAAATGAAACAAATAAACGAACAAAAGTATTTATAACGCAAACCATGTCGGGCACTGAGATCTTTGCAGCGCGAAAATCCTATAGGGGAGAATGATTTACATGTAAACGACCTTTAGGGGCACGTTAAGTATGGTTGCTAGAGAACTTTGTCGTTGTCGTTGTCGTTGTTGGTTGGGGTTTTCAAACCGCGGCATAATTTAGTAGGATCGATGACAAGAAAAGAAAAAGAAATACAAAAAGGAGAACCTGTTGAAGGTGAGAAAAACACACAGCTCTCTGTGACTGATTAGATTTGGCGAGAATGCTAATGAAGAAGTCTTAATCTCATTAACGTAATTTCATTTAGCATTGATCTCTCTCTCTCCTCTTCACTCTTCTCTCTTCTAAACACTGCAAACATAGTCGTGTTTACCACTGACGTGCCATACGAACAAATTGTTAGAGAGGGAAAAAGAAAATCATGCGTTTTACACAAATTTCTAGATCAATACGACCGTGAACTGCCATTTCTGATTTCGGCACCACACAGAGCACCACACAAATACGCCGTGTGACAAAACAGCCACAAAAAAAGCAACTGAGAAATCCGCTGGCGCTTCTTTTCTTGTTCTCAGTTTAAACGTTGGGGGCGGAAGACGACACTGGTCAATAGCGACCCTTCACGAAGGGACTCTACTGGTCAGTGCAAGCCAGTAAGCGCCAAAGCGCGATATTAGTAGCGGGGACGAAAGCGCCCATACATAAAGGAGGGACGAAATAGTGATGATTTATGAAATCATCGAGAGAACCTGCTGGGGGGGGGGGGAGGGGGTATTATATCAATTCATTCACTCACTTATTTTTATTCTTAACTTCATTTTTGTCGACGGAGGTTAAGACAGCCGCCTTTACGATTTATTTCTTGAGTCAAGTAATATCAAATTGTTAATGGCAAAGATTGAAAGGACCGTAACTGAACTCAGTACCTTATTCAAGTAGGTTGCCATTAAATTGCTTCCATGGTTACCTGAACATGTATAGATACCCAAGGACAGCTCCTGAATGACTTTCCATATGTTGAACCATGGAACTCTTATGTATGTGGTCAACTATGACTGAAGCACCAATGACAAGTTAACTCTTTGTCGAGCCAGTACGGATAACTCGGATAGTGCGAAGCCCTGGCGAACCACTACAAGACTGAGATTGGTCAAGTGATCTCTTGACCACCTAATGAGCATTTCTGGCACCTCATCCGTTTCTTTCTGACCACTGAAGTACTTTTGAGACTGTCCGTGACATCGGCTTGTTTAAGTGAATCTGGCAGTGTGACTGACATTGGCTGATTAGATTTGCCATGTATCGTCAACACCCCTAACGCCTCTGAGCGGTGTAATTTTCTTGCGATGCCCAATTTCTTGTCTAATTGACGTATCGGCTCGTTTGCGCCCTAACATACGTAGAACGTCTGAACGACTCTCGTAAGTCGTAAATTTAAGAAGCCAGTGCGGTTTACTATTAGTGTTGCTTTTCACATTATGTGCTAATTGTTTTCACTTTACATTCGCATAGATGTTATTCTGTAGTTTATTAACAGCTGGGCCCCGTTGCACAAAAGTTATGGTAACTTTGCCGTCCAATGGTAACTTCCATGGAATTCGTGATTTTGATTGGCTGTTGAGTATTGTTGCCATGGTAGTTACCACTGGATGGCAAAGTTACCACAATAGTAACTTTTATGCAACAGGCCCCTGGTAACACTGAGTGCACATAGTAGTTCATTTGCTTTTGTAAGGAGGCGGTTTTTTTTTTTTCGTTTAGCAATGTATTAGTCTTCATTTATCACTGGTTTTTTTTCACCTATGATTTTTTCTTTTCTTTTTGTTCTATTAGACGACAGACCATGCATGACTTCTATTGTTTTGGTGGCCAGCATCCATAACATCATGCTTATAAATGGGCTGAGTACATCGCTCGTGTACCTGTACGTTTTTATCTTTGGTTTTGTATATAAACCTCTATGTCAATCTGTCCGTCCGTCTGTCTGTCTCTCAGTCTGTTTGTCTGTCTGTCTGTCTGTCTTGCTCACTCTCTCCAAAACCGCTGCTACAGACATGACAAAAGCCAACTGGCTGAAATGGCAATCTAACCCACGAATGAGGCATCAATGGCTCGTACCTGATTGCAAGTGCCAAAAGGTGGTATTTTAATTCAGAACACCTTCCCAGATTCATATCATGTGCAAGACTAGCTTCAGGTTCAGCGTGAAGTTGAGCAACCATCGCTGTAATGTTATCAAATATCATCATGATTATTACCTCGACTTTCTTTATCAACATTCACCTGGTAATATCTAATCATTACAATCATTGTTATTGTTATTTCTATCATCGTATTTATCCTCACTAGAAGATAACATAAATAAAAACAGCAATATCGATAGCATGATTTTGAATAGTAGTACAAGTAGTAGGAGGGAGACGAGTGGATTTGAATTCATTATAACAACAGCAGTAATTGGCGAAATAGTTACAATTTTATCATTACCATAGTCATTATCAATGTACCTTTTCCTTCTTCATGGTAAAATTATTGAAACATGAAACACAGTGATTGGCAGACGCTGTACGCAGTCATTGCCCCGTTGACGAACACTCATCTCTCGTTCATGATGGCGGGGGATACTCAGTGAGTAATGAACCTTGAAGTATCTCGTCAACACGCCTTACTACGAAAGACCAATTAGCAATTTGGGATGGGGGGGGGGTTCTGTGGGTAGCTTTCTCAATAAAACCCTCAGAGAATCTGTCAATTGAAACATTCAAAACGATGCCCAGCTTAGTCACACCATGTTATTAATTCGTCTGGTCTGCGGCGGAAGATCTGGTCATTGCTGATGATATCCCCGACAGAAGGGCGAAAACACTCATCGTAGCGCCTCGGCTATTAAAAAGTCGTTACAAGATGTGAAATCCGTCACCTCGCCAATATTTCTCTTTAACAGAAATTGTCTATCGTATATCATATGCCGCGAGAGCTGCATTTCTTTCGCTTCTTTTTCCTCTACGCTTACTTATTCTTCATTTTCATTGTAATGAACGCCCTTGTAGACTAACTCATGCATTGATACACACACACAAACACAGACAAAAAAAAAAAACACTTCACAGACACACTCTCACAAACATTTATGAATTCTTACTTGATTTATGTGGAACCCTGGCGCTTCCTCCATGCATGTGTAAAAGAAGAGAGCTACACACAATCGGATTCTCACCTCCTATATAGGGCAAGCTCAGATTGTACAGTTTGCATATACATATGTCTATATATAGCCTGAGATATTCATGAATAACTGCCCTGTCTTCTCTTCCGAAATCGGTTGACAAACTAGATATAAATATGATAAGAATGGCACTTAATAAAAAAAAAGATAGCAACAACATACAACATCAACAACCAGGACTATAAAAGCGGCACATCTGCTTCATGAAGATTGTTTCGCATGTTTTACATGAGTATTGAATATGAGATTCGTGATGGTGATCACGATTGTGAAATTGTAACACTTATTGTAACAATAATGATAACTGCGATGCTGATGATTTGTTTACCGTCATTGTTTCCACCAATGTTGACATCGATATAAGATAGGATTTTTTATGCTTGATTATCTGTGGGAAATTGTTATTGGAACATACGCAAGACTTCTGCAACAAGAATTAAACCTTGCCTAGACTTTATTTTCTTTCTCTTTTTTTGACGTCAGCAAGTCATTATGCCAATCAATCAGTTAGTAGACGCATAAAGGAACAAATAATAGGATCTCCAATCACGTGAAGCTCTTGAAGAAGGACAAGCAATTGCACCAATTGACAACTGTCGTCTTCTGCCAGATTCTTTAATTGGTAGGTATAGCTACATTTTGCATACCATTACGCAACTTCTGGCTAGTTTCTGTTCGCTGAGTGATCTTATAGTCCAATGTGCAAACTTACTCTTTCACTACTAGGAAAACTATCTGGATAAATCTAATTATCCAGGACCGTAAAAACTTCCTTTCTTACAGTATATGCTAAATATGGACATTGATACTTGGTTGTCCAAGTCAGGGTCGTTATCTATCTTGACACAGTTTTCATGACACTCAACAATTCCTTTTATTACAATTTCAAGCTGTCCAACATAATTTTGAGATTACTCCTGCGTCTTGAAGTTTGACAGCGTTGAGCATCTCTGATCACTCATTCGTGCAAATTTACTTTTTCAGTTTCAGTTTGTTTAATTTCTGCACTTGTACTTGACACGTATGAAATCATCATAACAAATTAACAATGCTTGCATCAAAATATAAACAAGAGTACTTAAAGAGTATTCAAAAGAAATACGTATAATTACGTGTATACACGGACATCTTTAACGACTTTGAACACTGACGACCTTTCGAACACGGTGAACGACGACGCGTTGGGCGTATTCAGGCTCTATCGAGACACCGCCTTCTCATGATAGTTTTGCATCTTCTAGAATCGCTAAAATGATAGAACGACACCTCATTGCATTCTATGAGTTCCGAGCTTTAATTCGCTTGATGTCTAGATTGCAATATTTGAGCCTTCTCTTTGAATTTCTTCTTCAAATGCTTGACGAATCTGTCTGTCAAAGTTTGCTAGATATCTCGCAGTTAGTTATAGTGAAATATAGAAAAGGCGCATGCAAACAAATAAACAAAGAAAATAAAATGGAAAATCTTTGAGGTCGTCATGTACGCCCACGTGGAAGACACAGACATGATACAGGGTGTGGAGTAAGCTTTTTTGTTCCATTTACTCGTCCGCTTTCATTGACCACAATTAGCCTCATATCTTTTTCTGACGTCATTCCATCGTCATTGGACACACTGATGGCGTATTGAGAGTTGAGAAAGGATCCTTCAAACCAGCTTGTCCTTTTCAACCAAAATGATAGCTATTCGCCACCTTGAAGTAGATAGCGTTGGTCGTGAAGTGTAACATTGATTGCAAGGCACAAAGAGTGATACATCATTCGGAACAGTATATGATTAGAGATTTGTTTGATTCCAGGAAGGAATGAATTGGTGATTTATCAGGATCTCAGCATGATTGCACATTTGCCTCAATTTGCAACAAAAGCGCAATGACTGAATGTAAGGATCTGGGATTTGCGTATATAGATATATGAGTGGCAGCTTATTGAACGTTTGCCTTCAAATCGAAAAAAAAAAACCCAACAACAACAATAACAACAAACAATCAAAAAAATAATCAATGTCTGATTTATTTTGATTTTGTTCGTGTCACACACCGGATGCGTTTATTGTTAATTGGTATACACCTTTCCTTCTTCTTTCTTGGAGGTGGGTGGGGGTGGGGGGGGGGGGGAGGGTTTGACATGGGGTTTATGCGTGTCTGTGTCTGTGTCGGGATGCGTGTGTGTGTGTGCGTGTGTGTGTATATATGTGTGTGTATGGTTGTGTATAAGTGTGTGTTTGTTTGTTTGTTTGTTTGTGTGTACATTTTTTAATGTGTGTGATTGTTATATCATGGTGAATAGATATAGAAACACCTATGCCAATGTTATACGACTATTTAACTCCGATAATGTCACTCTCGACCAACGGCATTATGTTATCAATATAGTTATTTTCTTTTTGTGCCAACGCCCTCAAAAACCACCATGCCGTTCTCTTTCCGTCGTCTTCAGGAGAACAAACGTCTGCGTTTATTAACCGCGGAATTCACATCGACATGACTTTCACTTCACGATTTGCGGCAGAATGTTCTGCGGTTTGACTAGAACGTATCTCGCAGTCTCATTTTCATGGATGGATTTTGATGGGTTTCCTCAGGCGTTTTGGAGTGGTGAACCTTCAGGGGTTGACACCAAAGCGTTAAAGTGCCATTTTACTTGACTATACATCTTGTCAAGTCAGCTTGATATATACAGCTATTCTATGCTAGATCGTGTCGACTAACACTCACTAGTCGACATAGCGAAATAAACTATATTTACCATAAAGTCCATGTCGTCATGGTGATATAGATTAGTGAGCTTTAGATCTGCGACGCGAACGCAAAGACGACGCAGCCTTCCGGGTTGGACAATGGAAATAGCTGTCTCGCACATGCGCAGAACGCCATTTTTTTTTTTTTTTTTGCGTAAGTTAGCGTCGTCTTAGCGTTCTCGCCAAGACGACTTCCCAAAGAGTAATGTTGTCATGGCGACATAATTATCCTGCCAAGTATACTTCACACGGAATTTAAAAAAAAAAATTTAATGTCGTCATGGCGACATAAAATCTCTTACACCAAGTCGACCTCCCAAAAAGTAATGTTATTTTGGCGACATGAGCTATCTTGCCAATTTGACTTCCAAGCTATAGTTCAGTTGATAAGTCGACATGGGAAATTAACCAATTTCTTAAAATGTCCACGTGATAGGGATTCAAAGTCGACTTGACAAGATGAAGTATCTCGTCATGTAGTCAAGTAGAACGGCACTTTAACACTTCAGTAGCCTGATATAGGTTTGCTGAAACAGTTGAGAACTGCAGAATCCCACTGGGCCTGAGTGGGTGAAAAAGTCAGGTTAACTCTACGTGTACAACGTGAAGCCTTTTCTTTCGTTCCTGTCAACACAGATTAAGATCTAAACATTAAAGGAGTCTGAGAGACTTGTGAATAAGTATACGAATGCCAAACCCTGTCTTGAAAACGAAATCAACTCTGCCTATTGTACATTGCGGGATTATACGGAATATATCATATTGACACCTCAACGCTTACGTTCTGTGAATGACTGTACACTTGGTATGAATGATTTGGAATAAAAACTGATGTGATAAGAATAATATTGAACTAAAAATGAATGACAGAGCTGATAATTGTGACGGCAGATTGACCAAGCAGCAAAAGATGTAATGCATATTAAATGAGGCATACATTCCGCGTAAAAACCCATAGACATCTGGAACATATAACTGATGGAAAATCAAGAAAATAACGAGTGACTTATAAAGAAGACAATTGGCTTATGACACTCACCAATTACATTCTAAAGTTTTCATGATCTGTATCATTGCAAGCTTTCATCAGCGGCTTCCCATAGCGTCTAACCGCTTCCTTTGGGTGCTACAAACTTGGCGCACCATTCCAACACCTCCTTGTCACGGCTTGTGGTCCTCTATCGCTCCCTCTCTCCTCTCGTCTATCTCTCCCCCACTCTGTCTCTCCTACGTGGTTTTCTAGGAAGAGAAAGCTGAATTCAAGACCGGAAACATTCTCCTCACCACAGAGTTCAGCTGTAAACATGTTTTCCACTCTCTCCGAGCCTACTCACGTCATTTTGCGAGGGAGAAAAATACTTATTCATGACTTAAAATATGTAGCTTGACAGGTCTCGAGTATCTCGAAAAGTCCTCTATACTTTTCCCTATCCCCACCTTTCTCCCGCTCTCTCTTATAGCGGCAGCCCCCACCCCCGTTGGTTTGACATGCATGAGCTCGTCGAAAGCTGAGAGATTCAATTCAGTTCTATTAATTTTATTCAGATCGTTGGAGATTTAGTACTCATTGTGCAGAGACAGCCAGCCAATGGTTTGCAATTAATCGTGCAATAGAAGCTCCCTTTATGAATCCCTTTTACAGAGATAAAAAAAAAGATAAGATAAAAGAAATTTACCAAATTCGTGTCTCAAACGAAAAGATATGCGTGAAATCTAACGCATAATCTGCAGGAGGACGTCAATTGGAATGATAGCTCATTGTGGGGCTTAGCCACATCACGTATTACCTGTGTGTTTGATAAAGAGTTGATATCATCGGCATCATCGTCATCATCATCACCACCACCACATAGGATCACTGTATGAGACCTGCATGGGTACCGTTTCATGAAAGATATCAGCTCTGACAAGTTGTCAGTCTCTGACAATTTCTGTAAAATCTTGATTTTTTTTTTATTGGCTGAGAAGCTCTAGCACCGACGGTCATGGTGATTATCATAGACTGACAACTTGTCATGGCTGAGAACTTTAATGAAACGGTGCTTGAAGTCGACTAAAAGGAATGTGAAGTGAATTCTAATCAAACGACAGCCAATTGTTTCGAAGCTTTAAAACCTACTGTTGGTGTTACATAGACTTCAGCAGCAAAACGTTTTTAATTGAGTTTTTTTTTCAACTTTGGATCAAAATGAACATTTTTTATTCATTATTGGCATCTCCTTCTTTTCATACCAACCTTGTCCCAGGCCCTCCCCTCCCCTCCCCTCCCCTCCCCATTGCCGGTACCTGGGACATATTTTCCTTCACGTTCATTCCTACCTTAAAGGGTGTGTACAGTTCTGGTCGAGGTGAGGATTTAGCTTTTAACGTTTTGCGAGATATTCAGACACCACTCTATGAGACGTCACAGAGCATGCAATTCTAAAGGGTATCAAAAGTTTATTTGATGAAAATCGGTTTTGAAATGGTTGAGATATCCAAAAAACAAGGTGAAACAAAGAGATCCTAATAAAGTTGGGGCATGTCGCCTTTTATTATTATCACTTTTTTTGGATATCTCAGCCATTTGAAAACCAATTTTCATCAAATAAACGTTGAATCCTTCTTAAAATTACATGCTCTTTCATATTTCATAAGAGGTTTCTCATAATCTCACTTAGAAATGTTCCAAACATGAATCCCTTACCTCAACCAGTACTGTACAGTCCCTTTAAAAACAATCGCGAAAGGACCAATCTCAGACCCATGAGAAAAGATACGCAAGTGCAAACAAGCGAAGAAATATGATCCCTCTAAAAAGCAGATCACTTGTGTCTTGGCTTTGGTATAACGAGATAATTCAATTATTGACTAATACCCATTAACGTGTACCCCTGACCTATTAGCTCAGCAATTAATTCGGAACAACTCCCAATTAGCTTACCGCTAAATGGTAATCAGTCTGATCTAATTATCATCCATTCATTCAATGTCTGTATTTTCTGCATAGTGAGTGCACCATGGACCGATAAAAAGCCAAATTGCAGTACAATACTAGTATAATTCAGAAAACTCACAAACATGTCACATTTTGAACGCGTGTTCACCAACACATTTTCAGCTCCAAGAAAATAGACAAAATACTTTGATTTATTAACTATTTAAGTCTATTACCACATCATTCTACACAGCATGAAATTATAAGTTTAAAACGGAAGAATTTCATGAAAAGTGGACCTCATAACACATTTCCACCAAATTCAACAACTTTCTTATGCCTTATTCCAACTTTTAATAAAGTAGTGTCTATTTGGCTATTGCGTTTAATGATGTTCCTCTTTATTACCTCCGCCAAGGGAGGAGGTTATGTTTTCGTTACCGTTGGTTTGTTTGTTTGTTAGTTAGTTAGTTAGTTTATCCGTGTGCAAAATAACTCAAAAAGTAGTTTAAGGATTTGGATGAAGCTTACATGAAAGGTTGAAAATGACACAAGTAACAAATGGTTAAATTTTGGTAATGATCAGAGAATTTTGGGGGGAATTAATGAAGGATTTTTGATATTTTGACAGGTAGGGTCAATGAACTTGGGGGTTCAAGCTGCGCATTTTTGAGGTTTTCAAACGCGCACTAAAGTGCGTGCCAAAGTGCGTGCTCTAGTATACGAATAATTTATGAGTTGTGAGTGCATCAGGGCACGAATATCGCACGAGGCGCGAGATAAGCCACTGGTCTATTCAACAAGGCGCGTAGCGCCGCGTTGAATAGACCATTGGCGAATCTCGCGCCGAGAGCGATATTACGTGCCCCAATGCACGAACAAAATCATAAATTATTCGTTTTATACAACACCTTGTTCACAATCACAGTACTAAATTAGTGACCGTCAACTCAGGAAGGCCCAAAAATAAATGTAACAATTAGGCTGAGAATTGTAAACCACCCTGTGTACTGTTTTCAAACACTCGTCATGATTCGACCACACAGTCACAGGAATCACAAACTCTGCAGGGTCTATACCCATTCTACACTAACGTTAGATCGAGTTAGGCCTGACTGTTAGGCCGATCTGCGATGTCGGTAGATCTAGTAGTAGGTCTAGACTTTGTCTATTTCCGAAAATGATTTTGCATAAAAACACAGAAAAATAATCAAATTACGGTTTCTCAACTTGAAATGAAGTCTTGATTTTGGGATCACTGTGGTCCACGTAGCAGATCAGAGTCAAAAGTAAAAACACAGCAGTAGGTAAGGCCGCAATACATGCAACTAACTATAGCTGCGCGTACACGTTCGTTGCAGTACTCCGCCGCGCGCCGCGCCTGGTCTGTGAGACTTACCGGCAGCGCAGCGCAGCCGGCCAGCACGTAGTTTACTGGCGCTTTGCTAGTGTGAGCCACAAAACTCTACAGTGAGCGGCCGTGCAATAGTAGCCCCCCGCGAAGCCGTGCAATAGGCCCATGCCAGGGGCCTATTGCATGGCTGTCACTCTCAATGAGTTTGATAGGTATTTTCTATTGAATGTCATGTGACATGTTCTTGGCCAATCACAATTCGACATCATTCTGAGGTGTTGTATAATTTCTGCTAGGGCGAGGTGCGACGCGCAGCTGAGGGTTTATGACGTAACAAAGGCTTCTATATTGGGAAATCGGGCGATTTTTCAGCATGTATACTATGGATGGAAATCACTGATCTCTATGGAAGAGCCCAAAGAGCTTTTTCTCAGTGGTGGAGAGGAGAAAAATCTCTTTGCAAGATCATTGGTGTAAACTAGCTGCTTGGCGGCTAGTTACCTCCGCCAAGGAAGGAGGTTATGTTTTCGTTACCGTTGGTTTGTTTGTTTGTTAGTTAGTTACCTCCGCCAAGGGAGGAGGTTATGTTTTCGTTACCGTTGGTTTGTTCGTTATATAGTTCGTTAGTTAGTTTGTCCGTGTGCAAAATAACTCAAAAAGTAGTTAACGGATTGGGATGAAACTTGCAGGAAAGGTTGAGAATGACACAAGTACCAAACGATTAACTTTTGGTAGTGATCCGAGAATTTTGGGGGAATTTATGAAGGAGTTTTGACATTTTGGCAGGTAGGGCCAATGAACTTGGGAGTTCAGGCTGCGCGTATTTGAGGTTTGCCTGCACGCACTAAAGTGCGTGCTCTAGTTTCTGCTGGGGTGAGGCGCGCCGTGCAGCTGAGTGTTTATGACGTAACAGAGGCTTCTATATTGGGAAATCTGGCAACTTTCAGCACACAATGCTATAAGTACATATGGGTGGAAATCACTGATATCTCTACGGAAGAACAAGATCAGTGGTGAAAATGATTTGCATGCTTGGCGGAGGTCTGCGCCCTCAGAGTGCTTTTCTAGTTAGTTAGTTTGTCCGTGTGCAAAATAACTCAAAAAGTGGTTAACGGATTTGGATGAAACTTGCAGGAAAGCTTTAGAATGATACAAGTAACAGATGATGAAACTTTGGTAGTGATCCGAGAATTTTTTTGGGAATTTATGAAGAATTGTTGATATTTTTGGCAGGTAGGGTCAATGAACTTGGGAGTTCCGGCTGCGCGTATTTGAGGTTTGCATGCGCGCACTAAAGAGCGTGCTCTAGTTTCTGCCAGGGCAAGGCGCGCCGTGCAGCTGAGGGTTTATGACGTAACAAAGGCTTCTATATTGGGAAATCGGGCGACTTTCAGCACACAATGCTATAAAAGTACGTATGGATGGAAGTATCTCTATGGAAGAACAAGATCAGTTACATCATTTTACTGCAATGAGGAAAAAAAATTTAAACGAATAAAAGTCCCATGTGGCTAATATCGTTGACTATTACATCGGAAACATGCAGTGTACATCGCGAAATTTTTCTTTCGCCGGGGTTACGGGGGTAGAGGAAGGGGGGGGGGGGCTGATATTTAGGAAGGGATAGGGGAAACGAGGTGTTGAAGGTACCAGACAGCGTGACGTGTTCGACCCCGAAGTCAAGCCGAACTCAGTCACGGTCGATTCTCATCGCTGCAAAGTCCTTCGAGCGGTAGGCAGGGGGTTAACGGCAAGTGAGGCATTGCACTCTTAAAGGGTCAATCCTAACTTAACGCTCAAATCTAGTATCACGTGTATTTGTAGCACATAAAGGTAATTGTATTGTACTTACGTTCATTTTTCAACGCGTAAGTCAAAATATAAGATTGTGTTTTGTGAGACAAAGAGTAATGTCGCACGTATTAATTTTGCCACTCAAGTTGTCATTTCAAATTGTATACAGAAATCCACGAAAGAATAGATCAAATTTGTATTTTTGCCCAGAGGCTAGTATTATTGTAGTGAGAACGTTTTATTTCGGTTTTGTTTTATGTGGTTATGACGAATCATGTCTTCACTTAAAGTGATATGAGATAAACGCTGCTGAGTGCAATGTAACAATAAGATGTTTGTCGGGCCGAAAAGGTGAAATATGATACTAACAAGGAAACATTTTGAGTTTCTTTTTTTGTGTGTGTGGCAAACTTTTAGTTTAACGTTCGTTACAGTCGGTAACCTCGATTATTTAAATCTTTGTGTCCAGCCGTATTCAGAAGATAATAATTTACATAGATAGTACATACAAACGCACACGCATGCACACACAATTGGAGATAGTTCTTCCTCGTCTACGAATAGACTTGTGCGTGTCATCTGCAGCCCCCATCATTACGCATCAATAAGCGGTCTCTTTTCTAATTCTTCTTTTGCTCGCTTTTTTTTTCGCTGTCTTCAAATTACGTGCCTACGTCTGTCCCCTACGTTCCGCCGAGATAAATGTGGAGTTTCCCTTTTTCCTTTAAAGCGGGCGTTTCCTATCGACGGCTTCCATTACGCTCGTATAAAAAGAAATCCGTCTGAAATCTAATTTATTCGAAAGAGCACGATGCAAAGCCGTCGCCTTTACATGAAGGCATAGGTCATGGGTACCAAGAAAACTGGGAACGCTAGACGGAGAAGGTGGCAGATAGAGAGAGAAAGAAGGGGGAAAAGGAAAGAAAAAAGACAGAGCTGCATTGGCTGAGTTCGAACAGTAGAATCTTAGTGAAATAAACAGATCGAGATGAATTAATAGAGGGAAAATCAAGAAATCCATCAACGCACTGGTAAACAGTAGACAGACGTGTTAAGATGGAACTTCTTTTTGAATAAGAAAGAAGTGGATCAATATACATTCAGAACAGATTGGAATGGTTTGTGGCATATTTTCTCTTTCTTCACGACAGTGCATTAAGTACGATATGCAATGTAAAAATACGTCACATCTAAAAGAACACACAAACACACACACACACACCACATATGAGCAGAGAAAGAAAGATAATCATGTTGCGATGAGTATTCAGGCTTGGATAAACGGATAAAAGATGAAAAACAGCAAAGCATTATCAATCCGTTCCCACTCCCAATGATTTTGAGAGCTATTTCAGCAACTAATTATGTATTCTTGTTATGGGAGCTTACATGTTGAGTACAAATCTGTTGAGTTCAGTCGTCATGATTATGATAATGATAATGATGATAATGAAGATGATGATGATGATGATGATAATGATGATAATGAAGATGATGATGATGATGATGATAATGATGATAATGGCAATAATAATGATAAACTGTCTTTTTATCAGAGTAGTAGACAAAGGAAAAATGTATGCAATTTTGACTACTCTTGATGTTTGTAACTGAACTTCAAAGAAGTAGCTCAAAGTATCGAAGGAGCAATAGTTCAATACAAGGCATTTGGGGAGAAACACTCATGTGAGGACGATGAATTAACTCGAGTGAAATATGTTTCATTCCGTAGGATAGGTTTATATAAGCTGCTGTTCAAGCATATGATTTTCAAGTATTTTTCCTGCTGGGGGCTACTTGCTGTTCTAATTCACCGTCAATAACGATTTTACCCACTTTGCGATCTAACTGGACATCGACATCACATAGGGAATATAAAACGTGAATAAAGATGCTTACCGTGGAACAAGACTTTAGTGTATAATTTAAAAACCAGTGTTTTGATTTTAGAAATTTTGGACTTGAATATTTCTTGAATCTTCGGGATATGTCTCATTGTTTTCATTTGCGAAAGAAGCGATATCTAAATGTAGAAGGTATGTCGAAGTAGAAATCATACATATATTCTAGAACCATATTGGATAACGTTTGGACAAAGTCGAGTGATAACGTTGTTCTGAATAACATCCATGTTGATAGCAATCGGGATCCGTGAACTTGGTGAGATGCGATATCTGTTCTTTTTCATTCGCTATTTTCGTACAATTTCGCCTCGTCGAAAAATATATGCTGCGTGTAGTCCCAGCTTTACATTTCAAGTTTTAATAGTCAAGATGTCCGCACTCTGGAGAGTGGGATATTGCAGGCTAGTCACATTTACATCCATGTGATGCAAGAATGACTACGGGAGTATGTCAAGCCAAATAGGAAAAGCCCCGAAGCAGACGATACGGTGGGCAGAATTCGGACCACATTGCTCGGGAAGCCCAGCGTTTATACTTTCGCTGAAAACAAGGCGGAATTTCGGCTTTCTCCCAGCTTCCTTCGCGATTAAAATTGGCTCGCAGGACGCCACCCCCTCGGGAAGACACCGGGCTGAGTTTACCGACAGAGTATCGACCTGCGTACCTCGGGCGATGCCGCTTGGGAAATCTAGCGTGCAAGGGACAAGTCACAAAGCCGAGATTATGCACGAGGAGCAAGCATAGAGGAGACAATTGCAAAATTGAGACTATTACGACAATACCTGGAGATATGTGGCTGGGGAGAATTCACGTGCCGATTGTTGTACTGCAAGCTGCAAGCGACTCTAATATGAATAGAAAACTGAGTGCACAGCACTTCCATGTGTTGATTCACTTCCGCAGTTCTCTGGAGATCGACACGTCGTAGCAACAAGTGATGGTAGCAAAGAATGGACTCAACGAGACAAAAGTAAATGAATAAATAAATAAAATAAAATGATGACGAATCTAATGATGGTAATAATAATGATGATTGTTGTAAAGTGGAATATTTTTGAAAAATAAGTTATCTAACAGAAGTCATTGTTTAATTGTACACGTCCACTTTGATTAACATTGAATTATGTCTTTTATGTGGGCATGATCTCGAACGCACTGTGTACACACTAGTATTGTCTGATGACATTTCGTCAGTAGCTCCATGCATTGTCTAGATTGTATGAGAACCACAAAACGCAAGCTTAAACAGTGTATTTAGCCCAATGTACCTTTGCTTTATAAAGATTACATATATCTGTGCGTATACGTATGTCAAGATGTGTATTGTGTTTGTTTGTTTGTTTGTTTGTTTGTTTGTTTGTTTGTTTGTTTGTTTGATTGTTTGTGTGTGTGCGTGTTCATATTCTGGTCCACAGCTGGTACCTTTATCTGTTCAGAGCCCTGTAGTGATCTAGGTCGTCCGCAAACGTGCTGCAATGTACCATAGGTGAAAACAACACCTGCTGTGACTTGTCCCACTTTGTAACTATGGTGCCAAACGGTACAGTCTTATCTTTGGAAGCAAAAACTTTGTTGCATCAAGAACGTTTGCCATGCTTACAAAAGGTGTGCAAAAATCACTTTGGTTTACCTGTTCGCTTGTATGAAAATCTGTCTAAAGTTAGCAGCTTAAGCCCCTTTCACAATGATTGGTCTACGACCAATGTGCAACCATCTGCAACAGTTTTTTCCCTTCATTTTCGGGGTGTTGCACGACCGATCGCTTGTTTTCTTGCGAGCACTCGCAGTCGTTGCAGGCAGTATTGACTGGTCACATCTGACTTTTGGGTTCAAAATCCAGAAGCGACTGGATGCGATCGATTCACTCGCATTAGATCGTCCAACCATACAGTATTGTTGTGCGATTGTCATACGAATTGTGGACAACGTTGATGCGAAAGTTCGCACGACTCCGATGGTCGCATTGGGTTTGCTGGGACTGGGAGGTCGTCGCCTTTGTTGCACGACAGCCATTTGCAAATGCGAATGTCTTTATGCGACCCGATGAGATCGATGGCGATTGAAGCCGGTTGCAGCCTGTCGTGCCACCAAAATGGTTGCAAACCGTCACAGACCAAATGCTAGGCAACCAGTCCCGGCCTGCACCACAGTATACACTGAAGTTTAGGACATCGCTTAACTATAAGTACACTTGTTTTATTTTTTTCTAACTTGCATGTAATTGGAATTTCACGCACTGATGAAACTCAGTCATATTGCTTCACTTGTTTATAAGAATTCACCTGAAGTTTATTTTCCTTTGAAGTCTCCCCTCCTTTTTAGTCAGGACAATCTTCTTGAATGGAATGGATCATTTAAATACACTCTCAGCAGGGGCGGATCCAGGAATTCTGTAAAGGGGGGGGGGGCGTGACTAATATTTCTGGTGCCGCTTCCGGGTTTCATTTCATGTTTTTCCTTTTTATTTCTTTTGTTTTTAGCTAAAGGGGGGCGTGCGCCGATTGCGCCCCCCTCTGGATCTGCCACTGCTCAGTGATACTCCCATGGTGATACGAAATCGCCACGAGTAGCTGAAAGTTGCAGTGAACTTATCTATTTTGGTCCTCTTGTATCCTCGCAATCACGCACCCGTAGGTTGGAAATTCACAGTCTATCACCTCGCATCCTTTAAGGGAGTGAGTCATGTAATTACACATTCCTCTTTTATGTTATCAATGTTATTTTCTCCGTTGTCCAGCCACGGTAAAGGTCGTCTCTGTCCCCAATGTATAGCACTCGAATAGACAAAAGGGCGAAAAAGGCGGGATCAAGTAAACCTGCAGCTTTACGCCTTCGTGCAGACGACTGAAATTCCCGTACCGATTATGCTCAATTTTGATAAAGATGATAATAATGCGCTGACTGAAAATGTCAATTGTGGTTCACAGAAACGCACTTATTACTCTGACGCCTGATGATACAGCGAAGAGGTTTCCCACTTTTGTTATTTTTTAAACAAAATATGCTCGTTATCTGTCATAAGTCATGAAAGTCAGTAATTCTTTTCTTTCTTTCTTTTTAAACATAATTATTACAAAGGTCTACACACGAAAGTAAGCGATTACTAGCCTTTTGACCTGATACCAACCGTGTTTTATCTATTATTTGCTGGAACTGAATGGTTTTTATGAGAGATTCTTATTGCGAGATGATGTGTGTGTTTCATTCGTTGGTGTCGAATTGTGCAAATTGTAACAAACGATGATATTTGTCTGGATGGCTTATCTCTCTTTCTTTTTTCTGAGCCACGTTAGAGGTGGTCGCACGCATTTGAGATATTTGGCGGGGTGTCTCGGAACAAGTTGTGGGTGTCAGTTGGGACAGACGGGTTATTTTGCACCTCTAAGTTCAAGGTTGTTCCTCAACTTGTTTAAAGACCACTAATATCTTAGACTTGATATATATTTAATCGTATCGCAAGATCTGTGTTTCTCCTTTTTTTTTTCCAAATTGCTCAACATCATGAACCGACAAATGCATATTTTTATCTATCTTGGTTGATGATGGAAATAAATTGTATTGAATGAAATGGAATATAATTGACTGCTTGGAAGATAACTTGAACTTCCAAGATTGGGAAATGATGTGAAGTGTATTTCTTAGTGTAAGCCTGCAAGATGAAATCATTCATGTTCTATAGATTTTATTCGGATCCATGGCGATTTGTTATCTGCAATGATAAAAAAAAAATTGCATACTTCAACCAGACGTCTTTGGCATTTGAATCTGTGACTGAATCATTAATTTTGAATGAAAGAAATGTAGACGCCACTACATGCTGGACTTCAAATCGCGCCAATATTGACAAAAGCTGCTCGCTTTGACGCGCTTCCTGACTTCACAGGTTTTGCTGTCACGTGATTCATATAATGAGCTTGATTGTACAACGGGTTAAGGGTAAAGTGTCATTTCTCAGCAGTTCCAAGTAAGTCCATCATCATACAGTAAGAGGAAAAAAAAATCACTTCCCAGTGATGCCTCATTTGTTACATAACGAGGGATACTCTTGAAGTTACGATTAAAAATACATCATATCTTCGTATTACGTTCTTTTTAGCAGCTTAAAATTGCAAATGTATAGAATTACTGCGAATGGAGATAGTGATGTTTTGCGATGAAACTCTCCATAAAATAATTGTAAAGGCGTGGTAGGGGAACAGTTTTGCTCTTTACCTTGCTGGGGCAGACACAAGACGTTTCATCGTACACATGGTACACGTGGGATCGTATACAAGAGAATGTAGGACCCTATTCAATTTCTAACAAGCCTACAACAAGACCAAGCAAATTAAAAACAAAACAAAACAAAACAGCGATGGTTATATTTTTGATGGAGTCACATATCACATCCCTTCATTGAAACTATATGTTACAACATTGATTCAAAAAGTTAGCTGAGGAATATTCGTTATCGGAGAGTTATCGGAGAGCACGTGTAGTATTGAATGTTTGCTGTACGATTCTCTTTTTAAAAAATTGTGTGTGTGTGTGTGTGTGTGTGTGTGTGTGTGTGTGTGTGTGTGTGCTTTTGTAAATACTATACACTGTATATGACTAACACCGTTTACAATCAGATAGCATGATGTACATGCACTTTTATCTTTTCTAAACTGTTAGATGGTCAGAGTTAAATCCAAGTCCAAAATCAGAGGATGCAATCATCTAAAACGAAGTTTAGCACTAGACCATGTAATTGAAGTGGGGGCTATAACGGAAAGCATTAGCAGACATTAATTGCATGCGTACCTCGGACTAGATTTGATCTCTCCGTAACTTGATCTCCCTTTAAAGGCTGAGCTGAAAGTGAAACGATAGATTTGAGAATTGGGGGTAAACCATCAAAGGACTGGTAAGCATCACGAGCCAGATTAGCGGAAGGTGGTTCCCCCCTTCCCACCAGCCTCAACAACTCCCTGGAGGGGCGCTCGGCTTCCTCTCCGCTGTTTCCACCAGTCATCGTCAACCGTATAGTGGTCTCATGCAGTAACGGGTGAGCCAGATTCCTGACCCGTGGGAGAGGGGGCAGAGGAGGAAGAAGATGGAGTCGGGGGTGGCGGGGGGGGGGGGGGGCACGGAGATGGTTTCATACAATGAATGTGAGCCCACACCTTGTCGAGATGCGCCACAGCTTCCTTGGAAGAAACATTATGTCGAATGTCTTCAACTTCTTCTTCTTCTTCTTTTATAGTATTTTACTTTTGTAATAACCATTTAGTATTCAATAATATGTCCCTGCTGGCCAAGTGTGCCCACGTCATCAGAAAATCTTGCTGAGCTATGCACTTCCCCTAAAGCAGCACCTGAAAAACAAAAGGAAATTACCATCATTCAACAACCCCTTCTAAAGGTTGTTGTCATCAATTGAATTATAAATGCTTTGCAGTATAAGGACATAGTCTCTGAAATTTCTATTGAAATAAGTAAAATCTATTACCTTGTCGTGTGTCCAGATCCTCAAATGGTTATGAGACATCTGCACATCGCAAGTATAATAAACACACACGCACACAACAACAACAACAACAACAACAACAACAATTACATTGTTGAGTATATAAATACATGTATGTCGATCTCGGCCCGGTATACACAACTAAGCACCAGAATAAGAATGAAAACAAGGGTGCGGTGGAGGTTAGGGAGGGGGGGGGGGTAGCGGACGAGGGGAGGGGTTATGATTTCATGTAATGATTAGTTTATTATCATTAGGGAATCATTATATCACTAGTTTCCTGTTAGTAGAAGAGTTGGCATACAATACTCCTTCCTTTCTTCTACCCTGCCGGTGCAGCTGTTGATCATGCAGACCTTTCTACGTGAAATATAACTTTACTCCATTTTTCTCGCCATGATAGAAGATAGCTGCAGGGACTTGGAATGATTAGATCTCCGATTATGATCAGCAAACTCGAATAATCTGAGGCAGCTAGCCTGCTCAAAGGATGTCATTAGCCGCTCTAGCAAGTACGCCCGGGAGTGACCTGGCTTAGACATGGATGACTAAAGCTCGTTTTCGACTCAAATGGATATACAGCCTTTTCACACTTTACACGGCAGCAATGTTGCGAGTAACATGAGTAAGGAGCTTCAAGCTTTAATGCTATATTGATTTTGCATTCATTTTCCGCATTTCGCATAACATGTCCCATTATAGTGATATGTATTGGGCATATAAGCTTGGAAAAAGTAGATTGATAGCAATGCAAGGAAATCAATACCGAACGAAATTATTATATGCGGTTTCTTCAGCTAAGCCCAT
The DNA here is from genome assembly GCF_040938485.1 of Diadema antillarum. Lineage (NCBI taxonomy): Eukaryota > Metazoa > Echinodermata > Echinoidea > Diadematoida > Diadematidae > Diadema > Diadema antillarum. The sequence goes on from NW_027271550.1 coordinate 1,472,995, forward strand.
CACGAAGGTGGTAAGAATATATAAATACCTGATACAGTCCAAAAAGTTTGTTTAGTGACGTAATGGTAGGGGATGCGAAACCAGGGATCGCAGCCCCGCCCCAAAGGAGTTTTCGAGATTCTCCCCTCCGTTGGGATCATTGCTCCTTGACCCAACCGCGAGCAGGATCACTCCTCCCTCCCCCCCCCCCCCCCACACACACACTTAAACACTGGTAATAAACGTAAACAAAAAAAAAGGGGGGGTAAATAGTGTGCATATGCCTTAAGTTATTTTCTAATCAAGAATCTCAATTTGATTGATTCGTCTGATGTTTATCGATTATCGATATAGGTCCCTTACTGACAAGTATCACGTGACGATAACTATGATGGAGCAAATCGGAAAAGAGAGGCAAAAATAAAGAAATTTAATGAAACAAGCCCTCCAAGTAGACCTTACACACGGAAAGGGAGATCTTATCTTACTTTCTTGTCCATTGATTCATCAAAGTGGACAATAAGATATATGGTAGTATTCATCATGATCAATAGCTTCTATGTATAGTGAGCATACTTTTGCAATTACTAATAGTCCAAACCGTTCAGTTGGGATCTTACAACTATCCTTACACAAATATCCCGTGTATATGCAAATGTACATAATTTCTTTGTTCATTTTGATGGAGGTGAAAATAAAGTTGAAAAGTTGACAGTTGAAAAACTGCAATTTGTAGAGCTTACGTAAAGCTTTTGAACTCTATTCCCGAAACGTTTTATCCTTTCCGTCGTATGATTTTTATACGGTTTCGCTCGTATAATCCTTTCAATAACATCAAAACTAAGTGAGCATTTCTCTTATTACATTGTTTCCACAGTACCCAAACGCATAGATTATATACATACGTAATTAGTCTTGTGTAATCGTTGAGCTATGGTGTGTTATGGTTTTTCTCAGAAATCCTATATCAGATGGTAATTAACATTCAATATGGAGTAATCAATTATTCAAAACCGGCATGGACGATTTCCCATGAAACTCATTTAAACAAGAACAAAAAGGTGATAACATCGCTTGAGGTATATACCTCCTTTGATTCATACCGCGAGGTCGTGAAATTCTGTGAATCATAAAACTTGATCGAAGTTTTATCTTGGTGAGTTTGAACGTCAGACTCAGTTGCAAATAATTATTTCCTCTCTACGCAGACAAGTGGGGATTACGTTTTTTTCAGTGGTTCTTTCTTCATTTTCACCAGGGATAGAAAAAGAAAAGAAAGAAAATGAGAAAATGTAATATACGACAACACCAGAGAAGGTTGTCTGGTCTGTTTCGTTACCCTTCCCCTTCCCTTCAACACAATTGTGTCGCATCCCACTCGAACGCCAGGCCATGTCCTGTTGAATATCGAAATCCCTGAAAAAAGGCTCTAAAAGATAATCATCGTCGTTTTGTCGGGATTCCTTCGCAGATGTAAGGCCTCGTAATGTCATCAGACAGCGATTTAATGTGAACAACCTGACCTTCTCCTTTTTCTTTTTGCCTTTTATTCTCCGAAGCCAGCTGAAAAGGGCATATGTTATGAACAGTGTGTGAAATAATTAAATTGTCGATCCGGGGAATGCTATAGATTTGTCCAGGCACCTAATATTTTCTCGAACAATTCTCATTTCCTCACCCTCTCTCCTCTGTTTGTCCTCCACCCCCTCTCTCTTTCTCTGCCCCCTCTCTCTAAATGAATGAATAAATAGATAGATAGATATAGATAGATAGATAAATAAATAAATAGATAGATAGATAGATAGATAGAAATATAGATAGATAGAAATATAGATAGATAGATAGATAGAAATATAGATAGATAGATAGATAGATAGATAGATAGATAGATAGAAATATAGATAGATAGATAGATAGATAGATAGATAGATAGAAATATAGATAGATAGATAGATAGATAGATAGAAATATAGGTAGATAGATAGATAGATAGATAGATAGATGGATGGATGGATAGATAGGTAGATAGATAGATGGATAGATAGATAGATAGACAGATAGATAGATAGATAGATGGATGGATGATGTATTTGTTAATGTATTCAATTTTGGAAAAAAAAGTGTTCAAAGCATGAGCACAGCTGTAGATAGTTCCATAAGTTTTGGTTTCAGTTCACACAAATGAACAGTTTACGTCAGTAGTGGGAAAATGGAAACAAAAAGGCATGGAAATACATAAAATCTATATATCTATGCATTTATATATCTGTTATTTACCTGAAAAATGATGACTATCGGTTGATCATTTTGCACAAAAAAAAAATGCCGAAGACGTGTCACAAACTGCTCTATAGATAAGCTAAACTTCGTTTTAGAACTATTTTCAAAACTATGTTTGTCTGTGTGCAGCTTTTAAAGGACATGATATGATAATCTGCTCATCTGTGATGAAACTTTGCAGAAGGGACACATTCATCAGAAAGCTGTGGTTCTCCAGAAACTACATATAAAACAAAGCAGAAAAATAAACGACACATGGCGTTATATACAAAAGCATTAGACAAATTGACGAGTACTTCAATCTCGTGTGTGAAATAAAGTTTGAACTATAGGTACGCTTCCACAGAAGTACGAGAAGTGGCATCCGTATGACTGGACTCGTAAGTATAACAGAGAGTGAGGTTAACCATGGACGAGGGCTAGCTGTACGTACGTGATCGTATTTCTTTCTACCCTTTCTTTCCTTATTTCTCCACTCATTGCCTCTCAGCTATAGCAAGGCTGATTTTCAAATCTGCCTGGTTTTTTCCCTATCCTAACGAGAAATAGTATACTCCCGTTGAGAAATGCCTTATAAATTTCTGAGGAACAAAGGCTATGACCACAAGAAATGCATTGGTTGGAAGACATGTCAAGTCTGTATAAAGTTCGTCATTATTTTTTCTCTCTCTCTCACTCAGAATAACGATCTAAAAGTGTGGTGGAATATCTTCATCAAGTTTCCTGAGTAACCTAGCATTTTCTGTTTTGTATTGATTGAATTTGCGATTTCGCGTTCAAAATCCTCACATTTTTATTATGCCAGTAATGGACAGAAAGGCATACAGCATACAGCCACGCCATAGCGACGAACTAACGTGGAAACTGTGATGGTGGTTCGCAAGACACTAAGAAAGATATACCGGCATGCAATACAATACACTCACATCATCCATCCCATGCAAAACGTGTCTATCATTGCCCAATATGCCATGGTAGGGTTCAAAGTTGAATGTACGTGATGAGTGCCGCGAGTACTTTATTGCTCAACACTGGTGTCATGTTGTGTCATGCTCTTACATTCGTTCTCTCCTTCCCCTTTCTCCTCCTCCTCCTCCTCCTCCTCCTCTTCTTTCTCTTTCTCCTCCTCAAGTTTCTTTGTCACTCTTCTCCTCTTCCCTAGCTCTTCTTTCTATCCTGCTCTTCCTCCGACTTCCGTCCCTCACGTCCCTGACATTGTAAAATTAGATAAAAAACGATGTCGCCAGACGCCATCTTGCCTGGGGGCAAGGAAAGGCTTGCACCTGTAAACTTTCCAAAGTGTGGGAGTGCTTTGCCACACGACCACAATTTAAACCCCACCCCTACCACAAAAGATGGACATGGATCAGAGCCATCAGGCGTCTCTTTCTCTCGGGAAGTGTCTTCAGAGTTTTATTACTTTTAATGTCGGGAGCCTCAGAGGTGAGGCGCGGTATATCTCCCATTCATTTTAAAGTTAAAAAAGGCCGACACACCATTACGCTCAGATTAGGAAATGGGAAGTTATATTCAATCGAAGATGGCGCTAGAATCTTTTACAATACGGGAACGCGGATCTGCAGTATACTTCACATCCTCACTTACCTCCGCATGGACGATGTCTTTGGGAGGCAATGTGGCTGGCCTACTGGATAAGACTCTCGACTTTCAATAGGAGGTCCCCAGTTCGAATCTCGTCAAGTCCTAAAACGTCCTTGGACAAGACCTTTTTACCCTCTATGTCCCTCTTGCCCAAGGTGTATAAATGGGTACCTGCCAAGGTTTTAAAAATAGGGCAATTTTAAAATGGCAGACCACTCTGGTACAGCAGTGTCAGCACTGAAGAGGCTACAATGTACCATAGGTGAAGAAGACCATATCATAATAGATATTGTCATTGCCTAAAAGTTTGCGAAATACGATATTGCACAATTGTCAACTTTTGATATCCTGCCACTGATATAAACGAAGTTTTCTTTGTAGCCCAAGTAAATTTTATCAGTCAAATCACATCGATAAAAAGGAAGTTACAATAATCGTGTCTCCGACTTGAAGTTGCGTTGTTCACGTTTACTTTACTTTAAGCTTACTTTAATCGCACGCTTTAATTCTTTCTTTAGATTCTAATTCACTTTTGGGGCGCTTAGTTACCTTACATACGTAAATTTGTACGCTAAGAATCATTTCCCTATGGTTACATATAACTTTGACTTTGACTCTCCCCACCCCACCCCACCCCCCACACACACACGCACACGCACACAGAAGAAATTACTTGCTATGAAGTTGAGAAATAACGTGTTTGCTTTTTTTATTATTCCGTATCTTATAGAAAAATGTTTCTATTCTGACTGTTGTGGTCACTTTGGCAAAATTTCAAATATTTCAATGAGTGTTGTTTCCATATTACCATATTCATACATGGTCCAGAGGAGGCTGATACAATGAATGTTGAGTTGGCTCTTGAATATTAAGATAATGATTTCCACTGGATTCAAAAGAAACCACGTCAAGCAATGCAGATGGTCAAATACACGTGCTCTTTAACTTCTGTGAACTTGCACCCATCATTGATGTGAAGATTATGACCGACCTTTTTCTTCAACGACAGCAATTTTAGATAAAACTAGAAACTGGAAACAATAACGATACATAAGAAAATCAACAAGAGCACTGGTTAAAAAAAAATGAGAAAAGTGATAGCAAGCATATTGCATCAGTCTATAGTCTGTCTGACCTCAAAAGTTAATTCTGCCTGACTGATGTAAACTTGAAATGGCTTCCACCTTTATCACTCGAAAGGTTGGCCATTGACCTCCAGGAAATAGCACGTACAGGCCCTGAAATTAAAAAAAAGCGGACCGGTAGACGTTAGACGTCTAAACGTATATAATTCTTGTAAACAGTCTCGTCCAGAACTATAATAGTACATTTATGGTTTCCCAGAAATAAGAAAAATATCCTTTTCAGAGACAAAATTTAATTCAATTGTGTTCCGAATGCTTTATCAGAGTTCGTTCTATAATGCATTAAACTTCTTTCTTTTGTAATGAGTACTTTTATTTCATTTGATTTGATTTGATGTGATTTGTTGGTTCCTGCATTAATATCATTGCACATGCAGATACATGCACATGTATATACAGTGTATATATTGTTGGTGCCATACATCGATAAACATAAATATTAGTTATTAACAAAGTAAGTTTCTTCATTGCCTTTACGATATACAGCAATACAGTTTCTTCATTGCCTTTACATTTTTTGTATTTATACAACAAAACATATCAGCGACACAGTGAATAATACAGTTATGCTTGTGATCAGATAAGAGAGAGGAGGGAGATAGACAGACAGACAGAGAATACACACATGTGCGTGCATGTAGTGCAAATACATTTTCTTGCGGTGTCATGACTGTGTTTTATCACTACCCAGAGTATCATGCACGTTGGTTGCTCACACCATTTAGGTTATGATATAATTTATTGGTGAAGTTGCAACTGAATCTCTCATGGAAAATTTGGCTAAGAAAGGGAAGAATTTAAAAAAATGGAAGTAATTAGGGTAACCAAGTGTTCATCGTAAAGTAGAACGAAACGACTCAACGAGGTTATGAGCTGTGTGCCAGTGTACTATGAGTCACTGAAAAGGTCTTACTTATGCAAGGTATTAAAACTTTGAACTTTGCGCGAAACATTATTTTCCCCTGGAGACGTGAAATAAAGAGTGAAAATAGAAATATGACTTCTGCAAGCACACGAGATACTCTTCTTTGTTTTATGTTTGACAGTGTCAGTGTTTCCTACCGATACCTAAAGGAATTTTCAGTGCTGAGAGAGTGTGCTCACATCCCGTTCGTTGTTCCTTAAGGTGGAACACTTGTATTTTAATGGGAAAATATCATGATTATTGAGGTTTGAATTATCTTCAGTTTGTCTCCCTCTAACAAATGAAATTTGTAAGATCGCAACTGCTGATCTGTAATTTGATAAACATGTCGGAAAAATTCAAATCTCCACCTTCACCTTTCTGAGTCTTGCATCATATTCTTATCAACACAGCTAATTAGCTGGTACATTTAATCATCAACCTTCCATTAACAGTATTGGTATTAGTGTATGAAGAGCTTGCTTCCAAAAGGCGCTAAATCCATCAATTTTCAATGGATTTAGCGCCTTTTGGAAGCAATCTCTTCATATATTAAAACGCATTACATTGTATAATATATAATATTATATCAAATTGCCTCATTCTCGTTTTGATTTTTTTTTGTAGTAGAGTCAAAGCATTTTGAAGAACTTCACGAATCTTAGGAACACGACTATCAAAAGATTAGAAGATTTATTAAAACAAGACTTAACTCGTCGGCCGGTAGTTGCCCCAAAATTCAATGCAATTAATTCCAATTTATTTCCATTTTTCGATCCAAAAAAAAAAAAAAATTGCACATGTGCCAGTCCATGTTGATTGTCATGTCGCACCAAAGCATAGTTTTGGGCTGATCAAGAGGATACGTCAAAATCGCTCGTGCTATGATTAAGTTTTCAATCTGTAAATTATTTCAAGCTCATTCAATAAGATCTGGTAATTTTTTTTTTTTTTTTGCGGAATTGGTCTTTATTCGGCAAGATAAAATTCGTTTCGCGACTCGCTTGCTGTGCTTGCCTTGCGTTGCGTTTAAGAAATTCTGCTCCGAATTTATGCCATCCCTCCGAAGCGACAATGCAATCCAACAAATCTCTCGTGGAAACAGAGCCTCGCGGCAGACAGGGCCGTTGTTTTTTGAAAGAAAGTCTCTAATTGCTTTAAATAATTTCATATGTTGATTCTTTTATGATCTGCCAGAAGTCATACTCGTTTCATCTTGCTTCTTCGCCCATCTATGTTCCCTCTGGCAGTTTTGTTTTTACGTGCCTTGATCAGTGTTTAGATAATTTCTCGATGCGCCTTGAACATCTCCACAATGGAGCTGGCGCATTGATGATTATCACTATCTTTAAGTGGCATCATCATTAGACAACACTAAGATGGATTAAAACTACGTGGATAATACGCGAAAGTTTCATTGCCATTCTCATTCTCATTCATCTAGAAGTCACCAAATTGAACACGTGACGGTTCATCACCATGCAAGATCACTCCCCTGTAACACGCTGCGCTGAAGATGATTTCCGCTGGACCGGCATGCCTTGTGTCTCCGAGACAATGACCCCCAACACGGCTCGCAGGTGATCGCACGAGTACTGTCGGGTAGGCCACCACGAGGGGTTGAAAGGTGACGGAAAGGAGATGAGGCCAAGGGTTGACACTGACAGCGAGGTCGCCGTTTGATACCCACCGACGACATCAAACGTGGGCGACGACGGTGATGACGAACGTACATTTGCGGCGACACGTTCACTTCGCCTATAACAGGTTGTGTCAAATCAACCCCTCCCCCTTCCATCCTACATCACCCATGATCATTCTACTTGATTTATAAAGTAACTTTAATAATAAATTAATGTGTAGATTCCGTGCTAATGTCAAGAGGTAGAGAAGAAACTTTAAAGGACAAGTTCACCTTCATAGACATGTGGGTTGAGTGAATGCAGCAATATTATTAGAACACACCATTGAGAGTTTGAGGAAAATCGGACAATCCGTTCAAAAGTTATGAATTTTTGAAGTTTCTGCTCACTCATGGCTGGATGAGAAGACTACTATAGATTGTTATGTCACATGAGTACAACGATATAAAGAAAGAATAAAGAAAATTCAACATATTTTCACTTTTCTCGCATAACAAAAGAACACTTGACTTCTCTCTTTCAGAAGGCAGGGGGGAAAATATTACCCTTAACATATGTCAGTAACAAGTCGAAGAAATGTGCACTTTCTTCAAAAAGTAAAGTTTTGTGAAATTCTCTTTTTATTTTCTTTATATGGTTGTACGCATATGACATCATACACAGTAGTAGTCTTCTCATCCAGCAGTGACTACGCAGATACTTTAAAAATTCATAACTTTTGAACGGATTGTCCGATTTTCCCCAAACTTTCACTGATGTGTTCTACTAATATTGCTGCATTCACTCAGTCCACATGTTTATGAAGGTGGACTCGTCCTTTAATAATTATAGATTCGGTGCTACTGTCAATAGGCGCTTTCTCTTTTTCCTTTATCGTGTTAGACAGTTTATTTCTCTGACGTCACATCAATGTTTGTTAAGTACTGCGTATAGTGAAATACTATCTGGACTGCCAGGACGACTAGACAACACTTTATGAATTTGTCGGATCTGCACATACCATGTAATTTCTTTCGTATTTTTTCCACTAATATGTCTTGAATAATCTGCTGTTTGATGAAGTTCGAGGTGTCAGGCGATGACGTGAACAATCTTCTGCGATAAACGGTAGACCTCAGATGTGATATAATTGCTTATTAAGATGCTGTTGTTGTGAACATATTGTATTACCATTTGTGTCAAGGTAACGATACAATTTAGTATGATATCATCACTTTACGCCATTGAAGTTTTGTAAGTAAGTTTTCAGGAAATCATAATGATTTCTCCATTCGGTGGTCACATTTTCCTCTTCTCTGAGATGATGTTAAGTGCATGTTGTTGTGGTCAGGTAGACGAAGAACCAAATAAGAAGTGAAATGAAAATTATGATATCGTATAGTGGCTTTATCTGCACATCAGACTACCTTTTTAATGCCCGCAATGCTCTTGGACCTTGTTTGTGGTATCACCTTCGGGATACCCAGGTTCATACATCTACGCCGGTATCACGAGAGACAATGTCATTAAAGCAACTTATTCGAAGATGTGCTCACGAGGTAAGAGTCAACCTCAGAACTTTCTGTCTTATAGTATACAGAGCCTCCTCCACACTATACCACTGCACTCCCAAGTTAAAGAATTGAAATTTCACCAGGGCAGCGTCTTGATGTTTGTAGGATGTGAGGCAATGGGAAGGGGTTCCATGACATTTGCTCCTGCGACAATTGCTCCCATTAAATATCTGCGCGCTATTAAAGTCAATCATAAATTCTACCCACAAATATAACCCTAACCCTAATCCTAATCTTCCCATCGAACTGAACCTAAAACCCTATCACAATCCTAACCGTAACCCTAAGTCCTTGGAGAAAATAAGACCGGAGCAATTGTTGCAGGAGCAAGTGTTGTGTCACCATGGGAAGGAGATTATCTCTCAATGTCCAAGAAAACAGCAACTACATTAGGATTGATATGCAATGTATTGGAGGGCATGGGGTCAAACGGAAACGTGACAAAGAGTTCCGGGTCACTGTGAAACCTGGGTCACCAAAGTAGTGACTCCTCAGCTCCAGATATGGAGAGGGAACTGCAGCGCCATGTCATTAACAAACTCCATCACTAACATGATTAATATTTTTAGACATTTGATTCAGCCACAGCACTGGTAGAATCTATGGTTACTATTTGCAGCATAATCACAATTTCTTTCTCACCGAAGGCATGAAGCGCCATTTGTTGATAAAGTTATGTCAGTAGCTACAACTGTACATGTATTAGATTTGCGGACTATACTCATTCTAGATTAAAAACACACACACACACACACACACACACACACACACACACACACACACACACACACACACACACATATACAACACAGAAATGCTGATGCATCAGTGCGATATTGATCTTTAACTAGTGTTAACCGAAGTATCATCTGTGACCTCAACGTCTTTTCGAAACATTGTCTGGAGACTGACATTAAGATAAAAATCAAATTATAACAGATAAGCAGACATATACACATTCATATTGTATCTGTTATGATTTATAAAAGAACCCTCCTTTTTCTTTACCTATAATGATCGATGAAAGGTGTGCGTACTATAATGTTCTCAAGGTACGAAGTTATCCGTAAGGTCACGTCTTTAATGTTTAGTTTGTTGGATTTGTCTGTCTCTTTTCTACTCGTCGACATCTTCATCTTTTTATGACCCATGGTTCATTGAAGGGGCGAGAGGTTTACCGGATATTCAAGAATAGTTTCATCCAATTTTATCGAAAATAAAAAGAGAAAAAAAGAGAGACAGAAACAAAGAAAAAGAGAGGAAGGGAGGGAAGGGGTGGGGAGGAGAAGACTGTCTAGTTCTCGGTGTGACTGACGTGTCTGTGATATATCAAGGAGGCACAAGACGAGCCTATTATAGTACCTCCTTGGATATGTATTATGCATTGCACTATACCTTCAACCGCTGGCTTAACATACGATAATCCATGTGGCACGCAGAACGGAACGAGTTAATCCCACACCCCGACTATCCCTGCACTCTTACCCCTTCCCTCGCCCCTCCCCATCACATTATTCCTCCTCTTCTCCTTGTCTTCTGTCTGTGTCTATACCGTGACGAAGAGGCTAAGATCGTCTCCGTGAGACCATGGAGACGGCTTTTTATTCCCCATGATGCATTGCCATCAAATTGATTATCGTCCTGAAAATATTGCATGTTGCGTGTTATTACACCTATTATGGTTTGTGGTTGGACGAAGCATGATTATCTAGCATGGGTCTGTTTGTACTTAAAGACTTCTGACTAAATTTCATATAAGAATTCATTTTAAGCTTCTGGGAATATGCTCTCTGAAGGCAATGGCTCTATGTAGATTCATCATATTTCTCATACATTAATTCTCTCATTTGTTGGTATTCAACAATTTGCACACTGAATTCCTAATATGTTAATGATTAGATTTTCCTTGCAAAATATGGAAGATGGAAATAAACACAAAACAAACAAAGGCGGTTGCTATATCTGCAAGTTATTCAAAGTTACATAAAAGAAAGACAAGAATGCAGATACAATTGACAGCTACTACAACTGACAGATTCACAAGTCAACAAAAATTATTATGATAACAAAAAGGAGAACAATGAGGAGGAGAAGAAAAAGTGGAAGAAAAAGAAGGAAGAGGACCAGGAAGAGGGGAAGAAGAAATAGAATGTTTCCTATGCGTCCATTTGAACATTTGAATTAGTTTAAGCATTTCGCTTATAAATCTTTAAGACTCCTTTACATCATACCATTGTTATATGCTTATCTAGGAATAACCTGAATGATTCAAGCAATTAAAACACCCTCATAAAAGGAGCTGCAGTCGATTCTTACACTTACTTAAATTCTTAAATTGAATTGAATGGAATTAGATCGAATAGAATTCATTTCTCATATTTCACAACACAACCAAATACAATATACATCACTGAACAAAACAATATCAAACTCCTCAAAAGGCAATGATATCATAACATTCTTCAATCCACTCAAGCCGAGACAGTTCTTTTCGATTAACATCATTGCCTTACAATTTGTTGCTTTTGTCAATCAGCTACTTGGTAATATGTTGTACTTTACACCCATGATTAAAGAAAAAACAACAACCCTCCTCAGTTGCAATGATGGACTTGATCACGAATACCAATCTAACCAGTACATAGTGATCATACTGGCGTATTCTAAATTTGGCGCGTATTAATTGAATTTAGCGATTTTTGCACAATTCCTTGGATAGATGATTTCCTTCTCCTGTGATGGCACCATAATAGGAACACTTCTGACGTATGTTATCCGCTTACCCTGGTCCTCACGTTCATGACCTCTAGTCTACGTCTGAATAATCTAAACTAACCTACAAATTCCCTATGCTTCTAATAAAAATCAATCAAAACAATAGCAAAAACTCAATAAAAATACCCAAGGAGACAACTTGCCAAAAAAAACTTTTTGACAACACCATTGTAACTAGTTCATTATTGAAGGTGTACAGGAGGGGGGGGGAATCCATGGAATCTGTAAATATAGGCTATTATCGCGCATTGTGGTTTGATGGATCTCACTTTGAAGGAGAAGAATGCAGCTCAAAGTCAAGGTTCGAACGTGGATAATGGATCATCTATTTCCATGAAGACGTTGACCTTCAGATTATAGCCTGCAAATACATGTAATCAGGTCACCTATTTTTACAATTGCATTCCAATGATTCAAAAGAAAAAAAAAAGAAGAAAGAATCGAGCCAGGCTGGATGATTATTGTTGGGCGCTTTCACATCAATCATCATTATCTCCTGACAGTGGTGTAATAGAAACGGTCTTCAATTAATCTTCCATTTTACCAAGCTTACTCCGAATATTCTGCTTGCAGTCATGACAGCATCAGAGGGTTATACGAGTGATTTTATAGGTAATACCAACTATTCTCCTTCTAAAGCGTGCTAATTTTCCACCTTACTTGTTTGCCTTTCTACAATCACTCACATCTGGGTCCAAGTTCAGGGAATGGGCGTTTTCTCTCTACCATAAACCAGGTAAGCTGTTGTATACGATCAATCAAACGCGGACAAATCAGGTGGACATTTATATTGGAAGAGTTTATTCATTGTCATGACTCTCACGATACAGTTTGGCTCCACTAGGGAGTGACAACGCGTTCCATCATGACTTCTCAGATCGGAAATAAAAATACTGATAATTATGAAAATGAAGAGCAAAACAAAAAAGATAAATGACAAGAAAAATCAAGAGAGCGTGTGAGAGTGACAGAGGGTGCGATGGAATGGAATGAGGAAAAACATAATCCAGTTGATCATGAAATATTAACAGAAGAGAATGAATCAATCAATCAACAAAGTTATGGAAGTACTTCCATGTAACTTTGTTCAAATTAATATATCATACATTCGCAATTTGTATTATTTTCTTCTTCTCCTGTGACTATTTTTGGGTCCTTGGCTTGATTAAAATGTTCACTGGAGAGAAACAGTCCTGATGTATGGGCATCATCCGGCTTGTCGGTTGGCGAATTATAGATATTGACGATTTCTCAAGTTCCCATTTGGTCAGGTCCAATGGCGCGCATTGACCAGGAACACAGCGCTTTTGCATTGCCAGTTCTCTCGTTATGGATGATAAGATGGATCCCATTTTGTTCGTGTCGAACAAGAAATCGCTCATATAGCTTCCCCATCCTTAATTACTCCTCCATGCAATAACCACTTTCGACGCAGAGTGACAAACATCGTCACGATTCGGATATTTCTATATGATATACATTCCCCTTTGGGGAAAAAAAAGGTCTCAAGAAACGTATGCTGTCACTATCAATATATCCATGAAGAACAAGTCTCACAATGCTATAGTGAACCGTTTCTGATACGATTAATTCTATAACTACGGCCAGATTTTTTTTCACTGTTTTTGTTTGTTGAAGCATTCAGTGATTGTCAACTGCAATGTTCTTATAGTCTAACATATTAGCGAGCTTTAGATCTGCGACACGAACGCTAAGACGACTCTAATTAGGCAAAAAAATGGTGTTCTACACAACACAAGCGTGAGACAGCCGTTTCCATAGTCCAAACGGGGAGCAGGCCGCGTCGTCTTAGCGTTCGCGTCACAGATCTAAAGTTCAGTACTATCAAGAGACACTGGCAACATACAGGATTTCTCAAACTTCAAAAATTTCTATCAAGACATGTTTCATTATGTCTTCCGTGTCTTTTTAATGACCTTTCCTCTTGCATTTACATGTTTTTCTTCTGTTTGTCTCTCTTGCAACCACACGCTTTTCTTCTGTTAGTGATCATTCCCATGGAACACCCTAGATATGATTTACAAGAACTTAACGTAATCATGATCAAATATCACGACTTTAAAATTGCCACGAAAGGGGCGAGTCTTATGCATCTAGTGATGAGAGAGTCTAATACCGATTCAATGCAGTTATCCCTGTAAGTTGCTGGACAGAGCTCCAGAAAATTTCCATGGCTTACAGAAAATTTGCCTAACTCTGTGACTTACACGGTTTTGATGCGAGAGGGCGTTAGAGATCGACTTCCCTGGTAAGTTTTATTTCGTCACTGACAGGCCAAAGGTTTTAAGTTCATTTTCTCATCATTCTATAAGCTTTACCTCCAGATGGAAAATGACTTCATTTATGATCTTTCAGTCACTGAGAGAGCTTTTATTTTCTTTTGTTCTCTTTCTATAAAATGTAACTTGAATTACTTCGAAAAGACATGTTTTGAAGCAACGTAGAATTGAATACAATGTATAGATATTCATGCATAAAAGTAACAGAATATGATTATTGTCGGAACGGTTTCATCATGACATCAACTAAGAAGAAATCTCCACTAATATTTTGCGAGATATGAACTAAAAAATAGTTAAAGAACCCGTTATTTACGAGAACCTTGAAGTCATGTACAGACCCAAGTCAATATTAAGACTCGAGGATCTCATATTATTAGGGAAGACTTGTCAAACGGAATCCACATTGCATTTCCTGTTATCTTGGCGACGTGTAATTACGTAATATCCCTGATGTAATCAAGGAGGTTCTTTTTACCTCCTTGACATAATCTAGGAGACTCATGCACTGTGGGGCCTATTATGGAAAATGCAAGCACTCTCTCTGTAGACATTTGAAATTGAGAAGTTTTAAAGCATATATAATGGCACATCAGGAGAGTTGTTATCCATTTATTACAGAAGATTGCTAAATTACGGTGTGTTTTCGAGACACAACGAGCGTGATGCGCCCTCGTACAGTTGTTTTTGTACATCTTATTTGTATCTTTATGACGATGGATGTACCTCTTCGGCCTCAAAATCCTAGCATAAGTTCAAGATACATCTAAATATGCATGATGTCTCTTGGCGTCATCATGTAATCATGCTTTACATCAAACACTGGACACCAATCTCATCCCTCTTTCTGCACCTTGATCTATTCGCGCAACTGTCTTGATCAATTGTTAATTAACTTACAATAGTTTTTGTGTGTGTGCGTGTGTGTCTGTGAGGTATGTGTGTTCGTTGTTGTTGTTTATGATGTGGAATCATATTTGTTTTGCTCACAAACAGATGTGATGTCGTGCCAAGCGAATGCAAAGCGACGTATGCAGTCAAAGTGCAATCTGTTCTACATGACAAGGATTGGAATTCAGAAAACAATATTGCTAGCATCTATATTAATGTTTCTAAAAAAACATAAACTTCCTGCAGTTACAGTGTTAGGTAATAGGAGAGAGGGGGGGGGGAGTAGATGGCAGAAAGACTTCTGTAAGCATGCCAAAACCTAGCACTAAAACACACACACACACACACACACACACACACACACACACAAACATTGCACACATATGCATACACAACCACATACACACAAGTGTACTCTGTGTTGAAGACGTTGAGAAGGAACCCAGACACATCAAATCTTGAGTATGTCTCAATGTCATTGCAATAAATCCTTTCAAATACAGCATATAAAATGGTATTTCAAGGGCAACATCCCTCTCGTATTCAACTTCACAATACACAGAACAGTTGCAATGTAAGTCAATAACAAGATACACCAAAACTGCAAATGTATATTCTAATTGTATCTTCACAGTTGCAATACTTCAACCAACCAACACTTCACTGTAGTGTGAGTCATTTTATCTTTGCCTTTTACTTCAAACACCATGTAACTCTGAAAATAAAGATGTACAATGCACCGATTATGTACCCGTCTTAAGGTACTCTGCCAGCATAACATAAGAATGCAGTATGGCTGGCTTAAACATACAGTTCTATCTGGATCATCAGGACATATGCCCTGGATGACATATCATGCTTCGCTCAGACTGATGTAACTTATATTGTACATTTGAATGATCCAAGACCGAGTCAGATGTGTGTAGAGTGATGTATTCCAACACAGAACTATTTTAGTTCACAGACTCTTCCCTTGCTTGAAGTTCATCATCCATCTCACATGAAATGCAAAAATGCGGAGGCTGCTTCATGCAGACTCTTCAGTCTCAGCAATGAAAGAACAATGCAAATGCCAGAGCACAGCAATATGAGAAATCAAAGTAATAAGTCATGTATTATATACCGCATTGCATTGCTGCGTGAAGTGTGAAAAATGTATTCAAGTATCGCAGGAAGCAGCATATTTCTTTTTATATTCTAATATCATTATCTTTAAAATACAACATTGTGCATCTATTTCACAGCACATCTATGAATGAAAATCCACAATTAAAAAGAAGACATAAAGGATTTTATTTTTCATTCTTTTACTCTGAGACACAACCCAAGGCTCAAAATAAATTTGAAGATAAACTATGTGTACACATTGTATTGATGGGCCATACACACAACTAGCGTGTATGCTTTCAGAAGTACAGGTACAAAATTATATTGGTACAGTGCACTCCCGTTTTAACAAACACGGTTATAATGAAATTCCAGTTACAACAAAGCAAAAATTCAGGCCGCAACATTATCCACTCTATGTATTTTTATTGTTTACTTGCTTGGTTATAATGAAATTTTGATATAACGAAAGAAAACTGCCAGTCCCGAGGACAGCATTATAATGGGAGTCCACAAAGCATTTGTCCTCTCTTCAATACAATCATGAGCACTAAATTCACTCATAAAACCATCGTTTTAAAGCATGTAGACAAATAGGCAATAAGTTTTACTTTTCTTTAAAGGTAAATTTGAAAACCCTTACTCTGTTTCATATATAAAACACATCACTTTCATACACTGTATCTCTTTTCATGTACCAACTACGAATTTCACATACAGGGTTGATTTTTTTTTCCCCTCTTCGTTTATTGACAAGGCCCCAGGAGTCGACGGAGAGAATGACTAATAACTAACATCAACAGTCAAGGCAAACTTCATGTTGTGTGGTCATGTCTTGGCATATTCTAAATGCATCCACATACTGTGTGCTGCTACATAGAGCAATAGCTGTGGTGCACAAAATAATAATGACTTTTTTTCTAATCGGTAGGTATTTATGTTTCCCCCACCATAATGGTTGATATTCATGCAATGCTTCTTTTATCTAGAGCTCAGTTGCTATCATTCCACAGGTGTCTAAAAACATGAGAAGTTGGCGATGCCAGGTTGCTGATGCTGTGGTCACAGTTTTGAGTGAAACCTTCAATCACTTTTACATGTATTCCACGAGATGCTAATACATGTACATGCCAGCAGTTGAGAGTCCCAAGTTTATACGTCAAACTGCATGACTCATCATAAAGTGAGTGGTTCTTGGGTAGTCCGTCATGACTCCGGTGCTGACGACTGGTTTTCGACGCCCCACGTTGCATAATCATTGACCCTGGCATCCTTAATGCCACCAAATTCTGCAGCTCTGTAGAACACTGTGGGGTTGATGAATAATGACACAATGGTAGCAAGGTGTTCACAAATATAAAAAGAACAAAAAATCTTATCACAAAGTTTGTCAGTAATATCAAAACGGGCAGTTTTGATGACCTATGAAAACCTTTACTTGCTAGGTTTTTTTTTTTCCAGAGAAATTTAAAATGTAGGTACTGTACTGTTGTAATACAATCACAAATTGTTGTTGCTTTTTGTTTGTAATACATGTAGATATCCCTTGATTATTCCAACAAACAAAGCATGCCTTTCCAATTTCAAATGCCCTCCTTTCCTACCTAAAAATTGAGAAAAAAAAAGGAAAAGTAAACTGGGCCACCTTTCACTTGCAGTATTCACGTCTAGATGTGTTAATTGTAAAATGACAGTTACAAATCAAAATCAATCTCAAAAACATAGATAGACAGAAGTAATGTTTAACACATATCTCACGCATATACATGTACATCCAGTTTTTAACAAACTCACCTTCTAATACTGTTGGGTGCTTTTCATGCATATGTTTCCTAAAATCTGGAAAGAAGCAAAGAATGCAGAGTACAATATACTAGTGTAAGTCCCCATCAATCTACTGGTATGAGAAAGACTAAGTACCTAGAAACAGGGGACTATGATTAAAATATTCAACTATGAATTCCACTTTGGCATTAAACTTGTTTCTTAACAATTTGCAACAACCGACCATCTCCTTGCGCAAGATCATGGATTTCTTGTAGATGTTCATTTAATATCAGAATGATGCATACTAAAGAAACAGATCCATGCAAGTTTGAATGATGTTAATTAAAAAAAGCTATGTGTATGCAGTCGACCTTGCTCAAGTCGACCTCGCATAAATCAAATAATCGCCTTAATTCGAAGGTCTTTTGAAGTCTTCTTCTCTTTATATTCGATTAATTTTAGTCCCTTACAGTCAAATTTTCTCCTAGAAATCAAAGCTATTCCCTCAGTACCAACTGATTCAACTTAATAGGCAAGGTCGACTGTATTTGGCTGTTCATCATTAATTCTGATCAGTCCCTAAAGGAATCTTACACACCCAACAATTTGGCACACGACCCATTAGGACAGGGTCACAATGAAGTAACAAAATGGTCATGTTTTGATCTCTTGTATATACAGACAACAACGGAGAAGTTTGACAAAAGGTAAATCATCATCACAGGACCAACACAGTCTCCTGAGGTTGACATGCATCTCATGAACACCCTTTGGCAAAATCATTTCAATTCTCTTGAACTTCTTTCACTGACAATAGTTTCTTTAGTCTTTCTTTAGGACATACATGTACATGTACTCAAGACAATGGTTTCAACTTCAAGAGAGGATTTTTTTTTTCTGCAGTTGTAGGACCCATGTCAATTTTTCAAAATCGTTTTGAAGAGTATGTACGTACTTTGGCAAACCTTGTATGAAACTGATTAAAATAAAAAATCAAAATCACCTTGATTTGTGTTCATTCTGTGCCAAACATAGTATGCAGCTCCAAATAATCCAATTTCTGCATACAGCAACCACTTCATTCCAGTCCACAGCCTTGGTGTTGCATACTTCATGCTATAAAAAAAAAAAAAATAGAATAAAAAAACATACACAATTGTATAAGGTACATTTGAGTATAAAGAAATTAAATACATAACAGTAGGAGAAATAAAGGGAAGGTAACTTAGAGCAAATGTACTCCATTAAAAGGAAGAAATGAAAAAGCATTTTCCAGTAGGTTTGAAATTAATAGAATAATTACACCTAGGCCTATATAAACTGTTGTACATATGTATGTATAGTAAGTCTACTACTCATAGACCACCTATTTTTAGATCGACCCCCCCCCCCCTCGTACAATGGTTTTCTTGCATAGCATAACCCATAAGTATGTGTGGGATGGTGCAATACGCTGGAACATTCAAACAAACATGAATACAAATTGAGAGAAGTGTATGGGGATACAGGTAAATAACCTGAGGAAACGGGGGAAAAGAATCGAAGAAAATCCTCATAAGTATTAAATACACATAACTATTGTTAACATGTATTTGCCATTCACCAGATTTACATGCTTTTCAATGGGAGAACGGGCGGTCGATTGAAATGATGAGCTTGCGCCGGTGCACAGTAAAAAATGTCACTTGCATTTGTCGATGAGAATTCTGCACATACAGCTGTACAGCACGAGTCAACAAACTGAGCCTGGGATATGAATCTGCGGTATTTTCTGCCTTGAGTGAAATGAAATTAAGATGAAACTGAGGGATATTTTCTAAGATACAAATGTGAATTTACAAGGTACTTAATCAAAAAGTGGTCGATAAGTAGTAGGTCCAACTATACTTCAGTTTAACAGCCCGATCAGACGCCGTGTGGAGCCTGTCGCGTTTTTACAGTAACTGGCCTGTGTAGTGTATGTAATGTATATTTGTAGTTATACTTAAGTAGAATAAAACATTAAAATGGCTAGTGTCAGATCCAGGAATTCCATAAAAGGGGGAGTGGCGCCTTTATTAAAGGGGGGAACAAATAGCCCCCCCCCCCCAATTTTTTTTTCTTTTTTTAAAACAAAAAATAAAGGAGGCGTGCACCCCCGCCTGGATGCGCCACTGCATGTATTACAAATGTTTATGCTTTCTCATTAATCATACATTGATGGTTGAAACAAATTTACACCAGGCATAATGTACCACAGCAGATAAGATGAACATACCTATCACTACAACACTCAAACAGTTAGTAAGTTACAGTCGCAGCGCAGCCACATGCTTCGGGTTTAGCTCGTTCACTAACCTGTCTGGTCGTGTGTGTGCGTGTGTGTAGTCTGTAACACGACAGTTCCCTCAGTCAGTCTTTGAAGTTGAAGAAGGACTGAAATAATTTCGTTGGCTTTCGTTTCACAATCACGAAATTGAGGGGAGTGGTACTTACAAAGAGGTTCTATAAATCAATGTAGTCTCTTAGGGTAAGTTCACTTAGTGCTCGAAAATGTGGTGAGCAGTGGATGTTGCTAGCACGAGTAATATGAATGAACACATATCAACGACGAATTGCATGGACTGTGTACCATGCATGCATGCAGTTGTTTTTTCAGCGAGAATTACGCAAGCAATAGCATACGGAATGCCGATATGAATTGTATAAGAAGTTTATGATTATATTATTTTTTAAGATAGATATAGAATTTCTCATTAAAAAAGTATATGATAACAAAAACAATGTATTTTAATGAGAAAAATAACAGAAAATAAAAGTTTTATTTTTGAGAAGGAAAGGAAATTATTATTTTTTTAAATAATAATTTTGATTATGAAGGTGTTCCATTTCACATGCCTTGTTTTGAGAATTGATACGGCACGTTAAGTGAGTGGTGAAACACCGCTTGAATGCCTCACTTGTTCATCCTGGACAGATTACTGGCACTACTGGAGCTTTCATGCCCACCAGCGCATTTCATTTGATATTCTCTGATGTCTGTTATTGTTCCTAGAGAAGCATGAAGTAAGTAGAATCATGATGTCAAGTGTGGCGAAAGGTATCACGTTAATGGGGATGGCAGTACCAGTAATACTAATAGGTCTATACAGTTCGGGAAACCCACTCACAAGGGGGGCCCCTCCTTATAAGTAACCCGTCCCCCTTATAAGTAACCCCGTCCCCCTTATAAGTAACCCCCGGGGCACCCCTTATAAGGAGTCTCCACGCTTTTTTGCAATGCAACGCGAAAATGAAAGGACTGCGGCAATTCGCTTGATTATGTCCATAAAGCTTCACAAGTTTCCTAGTTACTCACGAAATTTGAGCAAAATCGGTTTGAGGCATCATATCTAAAATCATGGATTTAAATGCGATGTCAAACGACCCATGCGAATGCTGAAATGCGAGCGATTACTGGCGTGAGTGTCGCCAGGCGCGGCGGCGCGGCAATGCTTGAGTGCAGACGTGGCGACTGAGTACCGTACTCAGTCGCCACGTCTGCACTCAAGCATTGCCGCGCCGCCGCGCCTGGCGACACTCCCGCCAGTAATCGCTCGCATTTCAGCATTCGCATGGGTCGTTTGACATCGCATTTAAATCCATGATTTTAGATATGATGCCTCAAACCGATTTTGCTCAAATTTCGTGAGTAACTAGGAAACTTGTGAAGCTTTATGGACATAATCAAGCGAATTGCCGCAGTCCTTTCATTTTCGCGTTACATTGCAAAAAAGCGTGGAGACTCCTTATAAGGGGTGCCCCGGGGGTTACTTATAAGGGGGACGGGGTTACTTATAAGGGGGACGGGTTACTTATAAGGAGGGGCCCCCCTTGTGAGTGGGTTTCCCGAACTGTATAGGGGCACACGTGAATGATGCGAGATGGTCTGCAATGAATGGTCCCATACGTTCGATTTGACGTCATTCCGCATTGTGTGCATAGCTGATACAGTAGAATCTATTTAACCGGCATAGATCTATAGAAAGATTTATAGATGTGTTTCATGAAGGTCAGATTGATTGCAGAACGAAATGAAGCAGGTCACAGCTGCATAGCAGATGTAATTTATACAGTAATATAAATCAGTATGCCCGCATGTGTTTCATGAGACATGAATATGAAGCCAGTGAAGGCCTGCATGATTGCAGAACGAAATGGAGCAGGTCACGTAATAAAATTTACTTAAAGTAGGGTAAATTACAGAATACAGGCAACCAATCACGGAGAGCACAAACCGCTCTGAAAAGAGCGTAATTATGCTTGCCAATAGCAACCATCAAAAGTATTAATCCGATCTGCGATACAGTCCGTCGTGATTCGGCTGTCGACAATTGCATTTGATTTGTTTGCGTCTGTTTTCTTTGGTCTGTGTGGTGAGAGTGTGGTACCGGTATTCATACATAGTTTTCTGGGGTTTCGGGGGTGTCCCCTGAAAGCGATAATAATGTTCTAGATCCTGACGATGCAAGTCTAGACTATCCGTTAAAATTTACACGAATTTACGATGTATACTGTAGTTATGGGTAAACTCGGCCTAGCGGGTAAAGTCGGCCCCAGCGCGCGCTGTACAACTTTACGCACTAGGCTGAGTTTACCCATAACTACGGTACTCACGTTTTTCGGAGTTGAGGATAGTCCGTATCCTAGAAAACAATAGAAATTTACATGAGACTAGAAAACAATCACTTATCTAATTGCTGATGCTAGCTTACAGTAGAGCTTACGCACTGTGTGGGTGCGCTTGACAGCCCACCATGTTGACTCAATGCAGTCAATACAACAGTACACGACATCACACATGAACAGCTTTGCGTAGTGTAGCAGTGGTAGCGCGTATTGAGTCTGCAGAATGCGCGCATGTTTACTAGTATAGTGTATACAGGCATAGTGGTCAAGCGCGCAATTGTCTCTTGACAGTACACGTATACGCACTGCCTTGCCAAACTAGTGTAGTGTGCATGTGATTAATTGTGAATGACTTGTGTCGAAAAGAGTGAAAGAAAGAAGGGCTGCCAGCTGTGATGACGTCGTCATGTTCAAAGTAGTTCCGTCAAAATCAGCTTGATTTTCTTTATCGCAATTTACTTGAGTTATCTTGATTTAGAGCAGTTTTCCTCCGAAACCACTCAATTTTCTTTAAAATTGTGTGGTCAACCAACTTTTTGACGGCTGTTCCGTTTCCGGGCTTTTTTGGGGCCCCAGACGACGGGAAAGACAAATTTCAGCCCTTCGGGCTAAAATTCATCTCTCAGGGAGAGCCGCCGTAGGCGGGGCCAAAGGCCCTGTCTCCAGCGGCTTTTATACGCACTTATATGCTAACTTATATGACACAAGACTGGTATTCTGTAATTTCCCTTAAACTATAAACAGTGATAAAGGCATAAATAATTTACCATTTGCAGATGAAACAAAAACCCAGCATCATTGCTTCAAAATAGTTCTAAGAATCTATTAGTTAGGGAAAGAAACAACCAATGTAAAAATTTGAACCAGTACACTGTATAGACACCTAATCGATGTTAAGTACATATTGTTAATATACAAAATGTTAATGATAGTTATATAAATGTTTCCAGACAAAATCGTCTTCTACAGTTATGGTCTAATGAGAAAAATAGTGACATCTCATTATATTTTAGGCTCTACTGCTAACATTTTGTTATGGTACAATGTTTTGTGATACAACTGACCTACACATATGCATCAAAAGTGATTTCGTGAACATTTTTTTTAAGTAACGGCTCCCAAGGGTAAACAGGACCTTTAAAATTTGATTAGACTTCTGTCCCTTGAGCGATCTTAATCTCTTACCATTCAGTTCAAGTTCAAAAGACTGTAGAATCATGATTAGTCAAGGCACTCAAGCTGAGAGTAAGACTAGACAAAGTACAAGTGCAGTGGCTAGTGCAGCAGTGAAAGACAGATGAAAAATTACTCAGCCATTGTCTCCAGACCAGTTGTAAATTTGCTAGTTAAGTTAATGGTCCAAGACTGCACTTCCTTCTGATGTTGATTTAGAACTCACTGACCCACCAAATAACCAAAGAAATAGACCTAATCATTTGCCATATATACAAGTACAGCTGTATGTGCACTTCCAACTCCTTGTATTTTCAATGTTTGTGTCCATCCGTCTTTTGTATGTCATGTTGTTGTTAATGTTATGTTTTGTGTATCTTCTGTGATACAGGTTGAATGTAGATGGCCTGCTGGTGTACTTCCCTTATGACTACATCTACCCCGAGCAGTTCATGTACATGCTGGAGCTGAAGAGACTTCTGGATGCTAAGGTGGACATCTTCTCCAAGTCGTCACAAAACCAACACTAGCTTACATGAAAGTGTACAGACACTGCAGACATAAAGCAAGCTTCCCATAATTCTACCGTAATGCCGCCCAAAATTTGACCGTTGGCTTCAAGTTAAACCTATACTCCTGTACGCAGACTTTGAATTTTGGCATGGGAGGTTAAACCTTGGTACAGGTTTTTTATGTGTGGGTTTATGGGTGTCATATGAATGTCTGAACAATTTTGGACTCTTCATACACATGTGTGTGCCACTTGTTCAGTAATCTGCAGATGGTGTGTTGTGTGAAATGCGACAAATCGTAGATGACCACTGAAATAAGAAAAATAACCAGATAAAAAATGTCATCTATGGAGACGATATAGCTGTGGGCATGATCAATTTGTAATCTGTAATCTGAATGAATTAAGAATCACATGTTAAAATAAGTAAGGTCAACAGATGATCTACATTACCTTTATTCTCAGAGACTGATCAGATCATAACCATAGAAAATCACTTTATGACTGCTCATGTCACTAGCTAATAGTCATTGTTTTTCATATTCATATGGCACCAGATCTTTGAGCACTGTTAAAGCAATTAGTATTATGAGATGATTATCTATGTAGGTGTCACACCCAGTGTAGAAGTGACACACCTACATGATACATTTCCAATGTATTGTCTTAATACAAGCAGGCTACAAATGGAAAAAGTGTTACTGACTTATTTTCATTGAGCCGAACTGGAATTTGTGTAACAATATCTCTCTAATTATTTTGATAGTTGTCAACATTTGATGAAAAAAAAAAAATGCAGAGATTTCACTTGTTTGCTTATTTGTAGGTTCAGTGTCCTTCATGCAACTGACGTGTGATATTCCAATTAATGTGCACTTTCCAAATCTTTCTCAGGGACATGGAGTGTTGGAGATGCCATCGGGTACGGGAAAGACGGTCTCCCTGCTGGCGCTGATTGTTGCTTACCTCACCACCAATCCTCATGACCTCACAAAGCTCATCTACTGCTCCAGAACTGTCCCAGAAATTGAAAAGGTAGGACATGATATGTAGCGTGCTTCAGGCACACCATCTTCAATGGTCCTTTACAAAATGAAGCAGTGAATTGCCTTGATGTAGGACATTGGGTAATGTGATTATAGTATTGTTGTGATGTGTTGTGTCTCTTTGTCATTGTCTTTGGTGTGCAGTGTGTAGAAGAACTGCGGAGACTTCTGGAGTACATCGAACAGGAAACTGGTGAAACTCCAAACTTTCTTGGACTTGCTCTAAGTTCCAGGAAGAATCTCTGCATCCACCCAGTGGTGAGTGAGCAATCGAAAAAATAAGTAGACAAAGTTTTAGCCTTTGCATTTTATGTATTAAACTGATTGAAAATATTTCAATACAAGACAATTGAAGGTAATGTAATGTTACTGTGTCCTATTTTATTATACTCTTTTGAAAGGTGTGATGTTGAAATCGAGGTAACTCAATGAAATTATAATGGAGGATGCCTAGCTAGAAAATAAGATTTACAAGGCCACGACAACATTTGCCATTGTACTTAAACAATGTGCTGAAGTATGCTTTTATTTCTAATTGCCAAATGAACAGGGCACTGGGTATGAAAATTGACTCCCATCTTATACGTGGATGTCATTTTTTTAAATAGAAATACCAGTACAGCATGTAAAAGAAGTATGCTGCTAAATGATGCAAGGTGCAATCATGGTTATTCATCTTTTGACATCAGTATAATTGAATGACAATTTAATTTGTCATGCATTGTAGTTATCATGGTTGTTATAATAAATTACATATAGTCAAACCTGTCTATATAGCAGCCACCCAAGGGAGATGAAAAACATGGCCATTATAGACAGGTGGCTGTTCTTTGACATGCTTTTTCTCCTGGAGGGAATTGTTTTTAGTGGTCTTATATGGCAGGTGGCCGCTAAGACAGATTTGACTGCATTAAAAAAAGAAATATAATTGAATGCTTGTACAGAAATCAAAGGTTTGAAACCAATGCACGACTCTCATAATGCATGTGTCTTCTGAAGGTGAGTCAAGAGAGATATGGGAAAGTAGTTGACAACAAGTGCCATGCCCTCACCGCATCCCATGTGAGACAACGCCGAGCACATGACCCGACCATCCCAGGCTGTGATTTCTACGAGGTTGAGTAGAGTTTGTCTTCTTTCTGTAGTTGTGACATTGACCATGATTACACTTGATGTGATATCATAATATGAAAGTATGCCAAACCACTCCTGCTTTTATAGTAACTTCATCAATCCTGGTGCAGAAACAAGTAATTTTGAATATGTGGATTGTACCGGTAGTCCCTAGAGTTTGCTTATTGCCATCGATATAAACAAGGATTGTGGGTCATTATAGCAAATGAAAAGAACTAATTACAATTTATGTCATCCATTATTGTACAGTTAAAATTATATCCATTGATATAGACCAGGATTGTGAGTATGATAACAAATGAAAAAAAAAAAAAAAGATTTTTATCATCCATTACTGTCGGTTACACATAATAGCCATTGATATAAACCAGGATTGTGGGTCATGAAAGCAAATGACAAAAAAAAAACCAACAACAACCAACAACTGATTTATATCATCTATTATTGTGCAATTACAGATTATAGATTCTGTCTGTGAGATTATATTTGGGTTCGTTTCTAATGGCATTTAGCATTACAAATAGTCATAAAATTGTAGAGTACTGACATTGTACCTGCATGATATGCAGATTGCAAGACATTAAAAAATCTTCATAATCTCAAGTGGGAGTAATTCTTAAGGGAAAATTTATGTACTTATCTGTGTGAAAAGAAAAGGTTCTAGCTTAATTTGTGATCATAAAACCTTTGAAATCAGGAGAATGCTGTTTTGTTTCCTCCCTCTTCAAAGAATGTGTATAGACATTAAATGAGTATAAACACATTAATACATGAAAAAATCCTTGGGTATTCATCCACAAATTGATAATAGAACCCTATCATTATACCCAGGAATTTGATGCGAGGGGACGGGATTCTCCCCTGGAGCCAGGAGCCTACAGTCTCGATGATCTCAAAGATGTCAGTCGGCAGAATAGCTGGTGCCCCTACTTCCTGGCTAGGTATACGGTAAGAGAGACAGACTGACAGCCTCTCCATTTGAGTTTTTATAATTTGATCTATTTCTTGTGCTGTAGTACAGTGTGAGGTGTATACAAGTAGACAACCTTTGCAAACTATTTTTCATTTTTGTTTGATTATCTTGTCATTGCATTTCTTCTGTCCTTTTGTTTTTATTAATTTCTTCTTTCTTTCGTTCTGTTATTCCATCATACATTCATTCATCAATATATCTAACCAGTAGCCACCTTTCTATCTATTTTTTCATCCATCTTTCTATCCATCCAGTTATCTGTCTGTCTGTCTGTCTGTTTATTTTCCTATCTTCTTATATGTTTACCTTTCTGTCTATCCATGTGCTTTGGCTCTGCATGGTAGACATACATTTTCTCTTGAATTTCCCTTTGTAAAGATTTCTTTCTGTGACTCATTAAAAAAAAACCAAAAAACAAAATGTCCCTACTGTGCCTGGCAGTATCTTTTATGTAATGGTGTGGAAGTTTTTGCTGAAGTAATAATAGTTGCCTGCTTTTGTATTTGAATGTGATAGATGGGCCATGCAAACCTGATTGTGTACAGCTATCACTACCTCCTCGATCCAAAGATTGCAGAACTAGTCTCCAAGGAACTATCCAAGAAGTCCGTTGTTGTCTTCGATGAGGCTCATAACATCGGTAAAAGTCCATTAATTTTCCCTTAGTTTGTGAGAGTGAGCATTGGTAAAAGTCCATTCATTCTTCCTTAGTTTGTATGAGTGAGCGTTGTTTAAAGTAATGAATTTGCCGTCTTGCGTGCTTATCATTTCTGTCTTCATAACTTTTGTCATATTATCCCAAAATCACAGTTTGTACAATGAGTGAAGTACATCAGAAATCATAATTGTTGATACAAATATTAAATGTAAGTATTTCACTTCTTCAGTGTTTCAAGGATGTAGGAGTATCATATTAAATATGATAGTCTTTTAATCATTTTTAAAGGGATAGTACAGTTTTGGTGGAGATGAGAATTGGGTTTCTAACTTTTTGCGAAATACCAAGAAAACACTTATGATGTAGTACAGAACATACCATTTTAAGAGGAATTCAAAGTTTATTTGACGAAAATCGGGTTTGGAATGACTGGAACATAAAAAAACAATGTAAAACAAAGCGATCGTAATAAAGTGTGGGTCCCACACTTTATTAGAATCGCTCTTTTTTGATATCTCAGCCATTTCAAAATCAATTTTCATCAAATAAACGTTGAATTCCTCATAGAATTACATGCTCTTTCACATTTTATAAGAGGTTTCTCATTATCTCACCAAAAAATGTTAGAAACCTGAAATTAGGTCTCAACCATAACTGTACAATCCCTTTAACTGTTCACCAAGTACCTTCATTGCTTGAAATTTGCATTTGAAGCAATTTACTATGTGATATCCTCTGGGAACAGTTACAATGGCGCCGCTGATGCATACTATCAAACTAATGCTTAGTCTTTTTGCATAGTATGCACAATATCTCTAATTGAATCAATGTTGTATCCTTAGAGGGATTTAACTTGTGGTTGACCAATGTAGCATTGAACTACAATATTTACAAACCCCCTGTAATCTTGATGTGTATGGCACTATAATTCAATTTCTGTTACAGATAATGTCTGCATCGATTCACTGAGTGTACACATCAGTCGCAGAATTCTGGACAAAAGCTGCCAAAGCCTTGATGGACTTACAAGAAATATCAACCGGTAAACATCACTTTCTGACATCTATATATGATTCCTGTATGGCTTGTAATTTTCATGATGTATCAGTGTTTATAACTCGTATATTACTGTATACGCCATATATTTTGCGAGTCTAAATTTTCGCGAATCGAGATCGCGACTTCCTGACGATTTAGCGAGTGGTCAAATTTGCGATCATGGAGTCCTGTACTGAATGGAGAAACTGTATACGCGTACATCATATTCAAATCGGGATCAGAGTCAATATTTTCTCATGTCTTCAATTTCATGAATTGCAGCAAACACGCGGAATTCACGAAAATAAAAAACCTCGCAAAATATTCGGCGTATACAGTACTTGTGAATATTCCTATGTGATTACAAACAAACCAAACTATAAAAACAACCACAAATGTGCCTTTTTTTCCTCCTGACTTGGTGCTGCTTCTCTGCAAACCACTCTTGGATGATTATTACGCGACGCATCCTGAATAGGATTAAAGAGACGGATGCTCAGCGGCTGAGAGAGGAGTACCAGCGGATGGTGGAGGGACTGAGGGAGGCGAGTAGAGCCAGGGAGACCGACGTCCATCTGGCCAATCCAGTGTTGCCGGACGAAGTACTGCAGGGTAGGTAGAAAAGTCCTGTCACCAAGATACAGCGAGTCCAGTGGCGACTCTCGACTTCACCATCTGAAATACCAGGGGGGCATTTCATGAAGGAACTTGTCGGATAAAATATCTGACAAGTCAGTTATATCCGACAAGTTTTGAGAAATTCTTTAGTCTGATTGGCTGATTTCTCTGAACTTGTCGGATATAACTGACTTGTCAGATATTTTATCCGACAAGTTCCTTCATGAAATGCCCCCCAGGAATGTGTTCACACTATTTAACCCATTGAAGACTAGTCCTGAGTATACTCAGGCAGGTGTCTATGAAAATGCATGTTACAGCAAAATCAGTCTGTCCTCAATGGGTTAGTGTCTGCAATATTGTCATCTTCCTGTTTTTCATGAAATGACTCGTTCCAAGATTTTTTGGGTGGTTGTTTATTTTGCGGGCATTCTGGTAACAGCTTGCAAATTTTGAGTGTGAGAAAACATAATACCAGAGGGCAATTAAACTGTAAAATTTGACAAAGCTGGTACAAATGCTTTTAAAAAAAAGAAGAACATTCTTGAATATCAGATGAGCCAGCAAACAGAAAATATGTAGTTTACAGATTTGCATAGGTCTGCGGGGAACTTGGGGATAGAAAAAGAATCTTTGTTATTAAAGCCAGTCCTGCTTATCATCACATTCCTCATCTACTTTGGTACAGAGGCAGTACCAGGCAGCATTCGAACAGCTGAGCACTTTCTTGGTTTCATGAGGAGGTTTGTGGAGTATCTGAAGACAAGGTTACGGGTCCAGCACGTGATCGCGGAAACCCCCGCTTCATTTCTGAAGGATGTCTTTTCCCGGGTCTGCATTGAGAGAAAACCACTGAGGTAAAAACCTACCTCTAAATCACCCGAACATTCTGACATGTTCATTAGTTCATACTTTAAATACTTATCTGCCTCCTAATTTGTTTTTTTTTAATCTTGTTCACATGATGCCTTAAGAACACAAATGCATGATATGACACAAAGACAAAAAGACATTCATTCACACTGAAATATGTTGCCTGAAATAACATACTTCACATTATAGACAAGTAATGTATGCATTTGTTCACATTTGGCAATGCCATCTTCATTCCTTTTTTAGTTTTTCTCATTAAAGCTCTATTCTTTCATCCCTAATACATGAATAACTTCTCACAAGAATGCCATTGAGGCTGCATACAGATTGTATTAAGCTCATTACAAATATAATATTCTATTATTATCATCATCATCATCATCATCGTTATCATTATCATTCTTTATCTCATTCTCATTCTCATCTCATCATTATCATTTTCATCATTATCATCATCATCATTATCATTATCATTATTATCATTATTGCCCATTGTGGAATGATAGATTAAAAAGCTGTGTTGCCAGTGTTTATCGTTTTGCCTTTACTGCAGATTCTGTGCAGAGAGGTTGGACTCCCTCCTCCGCACCCTTGAGCTGACAGACATGCAGGACTACTCATCCCTCATGCTTGTTGCGGCCTTTGCCACACTGGTCAGCACGTACACCAAAGGTCAGTAGCTGCTTGACCGCCACCTCTGCTACTTGGTTATTCCTGTCATTCCATAAGACAGAAGATAGTCAGTTTTATAGCGTACTGTAAAACCAGAAACATTCGCGGCATGGAACTTTTGTAAATTGGAGCCGACGGTCACGGCATGGAACTTTTGCGAATTCGCTACTGGCATTCAATGCATCATGTGTGGACAAAACTTTTGTGTGCATTTTACTTTTGTGAATCTTGGCTGCTCGTAAAATTCACGAAAGTTTCATGCATGTGAAAAGTTCTGGTTTTATACAGTACTATAGATGTTGAATATTTACACTGGGGGTGGAGGTTATTTCACAAATTTCGCAAGTCAAAAAAATTTACAAATTTAACAACCCACCTAAATATTGGCCCTCAGGTATGTGAGTACTGAGTATGAGAGCAATGTACACACACATTTAACATGGGCAGGCAGCAGCTGCACACATATGGCTAGCCTACTGTGTGCACATGCATGCCTACAGTTATGCCTGTGAGCTTCATGCAATACAGTATTCACACTCTTGATCTGGGAATTCCAACACCTGCAAAATATTTGGCATCTGTAGTATGCTATAGGTCATAGATCAGTTTTGTCCTCCTCATTCCTTGTTCTTTGTGCCATCAGTAAATGTAATTCCCCATAGGAGTAATACAATATGTGACACAGCCAGTTCCGGAAAGCAAAGGTTCAAAATTCATTCCCAGTCTTTGTTATTATAACGGTAGCACTTGATCTTTGAAACAGCTAAAAATTGAATGGGATGTTAAGATGAAGTGGAATCAGTGAGTGTGACTTCATCGTTACTTTTGAGCAAAATGTCATGATCCTTGTTGCTGCGGTCATAATATTGAAATGGCATACATCATGATTTTGTATGCAAGAAGTAAATCATTGAGGTACTAGGTGTTTCAAAAAACATTTCCCACTTTTGTTTCTTAATAAAACGAAAAGTATACATTGGATAACACTGTCATTGATATGAGTGATAGCTGAATAGTGTACAATTTAGTTGAAGGCGGTTTAAATATGAAAGAATATATCAATTTCATGAAATCAATGATTAATTTCACAGTTAGGTTCCAGATTTTGCTCCATTTTCAACCCTCTGTACAAAATTTCACTCTGCACAGGGGTCAATGGGTGTGTATGGGAGTGTGTGGTTAACACCCTGACAATGGTCCTGAACAATGGCCAGGGTTTGAATGCTTCATTATTTATTCATGAGAAATTCCACTATCACAACTAGTCTTTATTCAGCCTCTGGCAGTATCTGTGAAAAGTCAAACGCTTGCCGATATACCGTCACTGAGTCGCGACAGTGCTCTCTCTACTTCTGGAAAACGAAATTACAGTGAATAACTTCTGTTCTATCGTAAACATGGTGACAGGAAGCGAAGAGAATCAATTAGAGTATACACTTGTGTATATGGAGCCTTAATCTACTGTGAAACAAATCGCCCCATTGATAAATGCTGCTGAACTCTTTACCAAAAATGATCTCTTTTTATCGAAATAGCGACAAATTTGTCAGACTATTTATTTAGTAGACAGTTGTACTAAAATTAGGAATTTTCGATCATTTATGCTTATTTATATCCTAAATTTAGTGATATGTGAAGCAAAATTTGAAAATGATTGCCAGCTGGAATGAAATGTGGTGTTTGCAAGTTTCCATGTGCTTACTTTTTCCATGTGCATGCATATTACCCTTTACCGAGCATTAATTCAGACTAGCAGTGCCGAGGGCAATCCACATGAATTATTGATTAAGCATTCATGTGCCAGGGAGCGCGAGACTTACGCCTAGTCAACAGGTGGTTCAGGCATGTCCATTGTTCAGGGCCATTGTCAGCACACACTCACATACACATCATTGGGTCCTGTGCAAAGTTCATTTTTGTACAGAGGGTTAAAATTTGACCAAAATCTGAAACCTTACTTCAAAATCAATCTTAGATTTAATGAAACTGACTTATGCTTTCACATTTCAATTACCTTCAACAAAATTGTACACTATTCAGCTATTACTCCTATCAATGACAGTTTTATTGAATGAATAGTTATTGAACTATTAACGATCAAAAGTGGGAAATGTTTTTTGAAACACCTAGTAGTTAGTAAATACTAGGTGTTTCAAAAAACATTTCCCACTTTTGTTTCTTAATAAAACGAAAAGTATACATTGGATAACACTGTCATTGATATGAGTGATAGCTGAATAGTGTACAATTTAGTTGAAGGCGGTTTAAATATGAAAGAATATATCAATTTCATGAAATCAATGATTAATTTCACAGTTAGGTTCCAGATTTTGCTCCATTTTCAACCCTCTGTACAAAATTTCACTCTGCACAGGGGTCAATGGGTGTGTATGGGAGTGTGTGGTTAACACCCTGACAATGGTCCTGAACAATGGCCAGGGTTTGAATGCTTCATTATTTATTCATGAGAAATTCCACTATCACAACTAGTCTTTATTCAGCCTCTGGCAGTATCTGTGAAAAGTCAAACGCTTGCCGATATACCGTCACTGAGTCGCGACAGTGCTCTCTCTACTTCTGGAAAACGAAATTACAGTGAATAACTTCTGTTCTATCGTAAACATGGTGACAGGAAGCGAAGAGAATCAATTAGAGTATACACTTGTGTATATGGAGCCTTAATCTACTGTGAAACAAATCGCCCCATTGATAAATGCTGCTGAACTCTTTACCAAAAATGATCTCTTTTTATCGAAATAGCGACAAATTTGTCAGACTATTTATTTAGTAGACAGTTGTACTAAAATTAGGAATTTTCGATCATTTATGCTTATTTATATCCTAAATTTAGTGATATGTGAAGCAAAATTTGAAAATGATTGCCAGCTGGAATGAAATGTGGTGTTTGCAAGTTTCCATGTGCTTACTTTTTCCATGTGCATGCATATTACCCTTTACCGAGCATTAATTCAGACTAGCAGTGCCGAGGGCAATCCACATGAATTATTGATTAAGCATTCATGTGCCAGGGAGCGCGAGACTTACGCCTAGTCAACAGGTGGTTCAGGCATGTCCATTGTTCAGGGCCATTGTCAGCACACACTCACATACACATCATTGGGTCCTGTGCAAAGTTCATTTTTGTACAGAGGGTTAAAATTTGACCAAAATCTGAAACCTTACTTCAAAATCAATCTTAGATTTAATGAAACTGACTTATGCTTTCACATTTCAATTACCTTCAACAAAATTGTACACTATTCAGCTATTACTCCTATCAATGACAGTTTTATTGAATGAATAGTTATTGAACTATTAACGATCAAAAGTGGGAAATGTTTTTTGAAACACCTAGTAGTTAGTAAATACTAGGTGTTTCAAAAAACATTTCCCACTTTTGATTCTTAATAATTCCTAAACTATATATCAAATAACATTGTCATTGATATGAGTTATAGCTGAATAGTGTACAATTTTGTTCAGGGTGGTTTAAATATGAAAGCATAAATCAGTTTCATGAAATCCATAATTAATTTCACAGTTAGGTTTCAGATTTTGCTCTATTTTCAACCCTCTGTACAAAACGTTCACTTTGCACAGGGGTCAATGGGTGTGTGTGGGAGTGTGTGGTTAACACCCTGACAATGGTCCTGAACAATGGCCAGGGTTTGAATGCTTCATTATTTATTCATGAGAAATTCCACTATCACAACTAGTCTTTATTCAGCCTATGGCAGTATCTGTGTAAAGTCAAACGCCTGCCGATACTGTCGTTGAGTGGCGACAGTGCTCTCCCTACTTCTGAAAAACGAAATTACAATGAAAATCTTCTGTTCTGTCGTAAACATGGTGACAGGAAGCAAAGAAAATCAATATAGAGCATACACTTGGGTATATGGAGCCTTAAATAAATCTACTGTGAAACAAATTGCCCCAGTGGAAAATGCTGCTGAACTCTTTACCAAAGATGATCTCTTTTTATTGAAAAAGCGACAAATTTGTCAGATTAGTAGACAGTTGTAATAACTATTAAAATGAAGAACTCTAGATCATTTATGCTTATTTATATCCCAGATTCAGTGATATGTAAAGCAAAATTTGAAAATGATTGTCAACTGGAATGAAATGTGGTGTATGCAAGCACATGGAAACATGTGCTTACTTTTTCCATGTGCATATGTTTTACCCTTTACCGAGCATGAATTCAGACTAGCAGTGCCCAGGGCAATCCACATGAATTATTGATTAAGCATTCATGTGCCAGGGAGCGCGAGACTGACGCCTCGTGAACAGGTGGTTCAGGCATGTCCATTGTTCATGGCCATTGTCAGCACACACTCACATACACATCATTGGTTCCTGTGCAAAGTTCATTTTTGCACAGAGGGCTAAAATTTGACCAAAATCTGAAACCTTACTTCAAAATCAATCTTAGATTTCACGAAACCAATTCATGCTTTCGCATCCAAATTGCCTTCAACAAAATTGTACACTATTCAGCTATTACTCATATCAATGACAGTTTTATCAAATGAACAGTTTTTGCACTGTTGATGATCAAAAGTGGGAAATGTTTTTTGAAACACCTAGTATTTTCTTAAAGAGGAAAATGTTTGATTTCCCCTCAGGTTTCAGTTTGATCATTGAACCCTTTGACGACAAGACACCCACAATATCAAACCCAGTCCTTCATTTTAGGTGAGCAAAGCCACATTAACGTTTTTCAGCAGTAGAAAAAAAAAAAGAGCACAGATTTTTCATAAGTTGCTTGTGTCTACAGAGTGTTTATTCTTTTCATTCATTTGTTAGCGAATAGATATAGTGTGTTGTTCTTGTAGATGTAATAGAGTATACCTCATCCCATGTACATTTTCTACTTTGTGGAGTAAAAATTCTAAAATTGCCTGTATTCCTGAATCAGCCTTATGGAAGAAACATGTGTTGGTTGCGGTGAATATTAACTCAGAACTTGTTTTAATTTTTTCTACACACCTCATTTAATACAGCACAACTGCATGCACCATCTACATACATGCAATGAACTACAGATAAGACTGTGAAAGTTAATGCCCATATGAAAATATAATTTTTTTTTCTTTTGCTCCACCATCACCAGTTGCATGGATGCATCCATCGCCATCAAACCAGTGTTTGATAGGTTTCAGTCGGTCATCATTACATCGGGGGTAAGTCTCTTGACATCAAGTTCCTACACCCATTGGGTCTCTTCAAGCTGTTTATAGTGTAATGCAGCTGAATTAAAGGCTGCACAAACAGTGTCAATCTTGAAATTCTCATTAGCCCCAAAGTAAAGCTGAAAAAAAAAAGTAGCATAAGGCATATGTAAGGATGGATCTTTTAGAATTTTGTGGCAAGCCTGTAATTTTCTTGTTGCTTTGACTATGAGGTCTACTCCTGAGGTATTGCCATATCTTAAAACCCAGCAAAGAAAAACTTTGTATGTTTGTCAAATGTTTGACAAATGCATTCACTTGCTAAATGTGATCAAGTGTGTGTGTGTGTGTGTATAAAAGTAAAATGTCTTTATGTTGTGAAAGTTATTTGTGTGTATTCGTGTGTGTTTGTGTCAGCGACAGTGTGCTTACTCATGTGTGCGTGCCTGTATGTCATACATTGAATCGTAACCCATTCTCTCGTATGATGGCATTTGTCAATTTCTTCTCATCTACTCACATTCAAATTCATGGGTTAACCGCTGCCCTTTTGTTCTCTGTCCATCTACCAGACCCTGTCTCCGCTGGACATGTACCCCAAGATCCTTGACTTCCGACCGGTTACCATGGCATCATTCTCCATGACGCTGTCTCGCAGTAGCATTTGCCCCATGGTGAGAAAGCGTTTATCTTGGAAAGAGCTGATAGTGACATCAGCTGCTTTTCCCCTTTCTACGTAGAACTATTTCATGAAATTGGTGGCATACAGCTTTCTCATTTTGTTAGTACGGTATGTGGTGGGTGATTATCACCTTGTCTCTAAGGCAAGCTGATAGTGTCCATTGGCATTTTGCATACTGTGCAATCACTTCAGTATGTACAAATCTTGTAGGCGTACCATGTGAGCTGTTATTTTTTGTTTGTTTGTTTGTTTTATGAAGTGAGTGATTTCTTTGCCTTGCATTCTTATAAGAAATAAACCTGAATTTGTGAAAATGCATTTCTAGTTTGATTGATTGGCATTATCATTTGTAATTCGTAAGTACAGTATGGTATATGAAGAGCAGAAGTATCCTAAGAAAATGTGTGCAGCAATCCAATTGCTCTAGTTTTTGCTCAGTTCTGTCTTTTCATCTCATGCTGTGTCTGTCTTATTGCTTTATTCCCCCTTCCTCCCATCAGATTGTAGCAAGGGGGAATGACCAAGTGGCAATCTCATCCAAATTTGAAAGCAGAGAAGATGTTGGTAAGAACACTATTAGTGTTTGGGTTGTGCGCAGTTAAGCCAAGTAGAGTCGATCAACATTATGAAAAAATATGCTGGTATGTTTGTTTTGTTTTGTTTGTTTCGTGTGTGTGCATGTGTGTCAGTGTGTCTGTGTATGTGTTTTGTCTGCTGAAGTTGGCTCCCCTGATTTTGTCTACTGAAGGGTAGAGAAAAAGAGATGCATGAAATTATTATTTTTAAAATCCTTTCTTTATCTCTTTTTGAATAGCCGTCATCCGTAACTATGGCAACCTGTTGGTGGAACTCTCCAACATCGTCCCTGATGGCATGGTGGCCTTCTTCACCAGCTACACATACATGGTAAATGATTTGTCCTTACTCTAAAAGTGTCTGTTAATGGATAAAGGGGACAAGGCTGTCGCCGTGGGAGTTATTCAAATATATTAATTGTCATTTCAAGTTGGTCTTTATGCTGGTTATCTAATCTGTGAAACTTGGTGAATATTTCCAGCCTAAAGTGGCTACTGATGAGATTTGTTTTTTGGGTTTTTTTTTTGTCTGTTGTTGTTTGCTCTTTTTTTTTTTCTTTTTTCTTTTTTGGTTTGATTCTTTTGATTTCTTTTTAATTTTTTGGTACTTTATATGATAAGCTTTGTAAATTCTGAGAAACTTTGGATTTGTTGTGATCAACCACAGTATATCAGTAGTGGCATGCATGATATTTTGATGCACATTGAAGTGGATGTGTAGCATGAACTCCAGTCTATCCCATCTTTCAGGAAATTTTCTGTATAGACTAGGATATCAGGTAGTTCTTCATAAATTGGGGGGAAAAAAAGGTGCAGAAGAATGTTTAAAGATCATGCAATTAGGATGAAAAAGATATGTGAATGAGAAGAGAGAGGATAAAATAGAAAGTTACCAATGTATGGCATTTGCATGCACTATTTTATTCTGATGTATAAAATTCGCTGGGCTTCCACTGTTCACTTGCAGGAATCCGTGGTGGCAACCTGGTATGAGCAGGGAATCATCGACAATGTGCAGAAGAACAAGCTGCTCTTCATAGAAACCCAGGATGCAGCGGAGACCAGTATCGCACTCAACAACTATCACAAGGTTGGAGAGCATAGCCCCTTGATAGTCAAATGGATTAATATTGATTATTTAGATTCAAGCATGTGTGTGTGACTGTGTGATTGTGGGAACCTTCAATGATACACAATATTTTGTTATTGTAGAGATTGAAGGAGCAAGTGAAGTTGAGAGTTGTACACCTCTCCATTTGTGCTTGATAGATTGATAGAAAGACTGGCTTTCGCTGAAAATTAACTGATATTACTGCTACGTATGCATGGTTGACCCTAGGTAGGTAGATGGACAGATAAACAAAGAGATAGCAAATATTTTTGTTTGTGTATCAATAATAGGGTTTTGCTATGCTGCATGTGAAGTAATTATCAGACCCTTGATCTATGTCATATTTATCTTGAAAATTGATTCCTCAGTGTGAGTTTTTGTGATGAAATGATTTGTGTAGTTCTGATTCCCTACAAGTGCTTTACTGCTGTTCGAAGAGAAGCCTGTCAAAAAGTGCACAAATATTTTGGCAGTAAGTGCAAATATTTACAGGTTTCTCTGTCACCAAGTTGTAGCAACGGAAAGCATGGTTCAATATTTTGTCTTTTCACAAGTGAATTCCAGAAATAGTAGAAAATATGTAATCATGCCTGTCATATTGTGTGTTGTTGTTTTGTTTTTGTGCTGCTTTCCAGAAAGGCTTGTGGTGTCTGCCAACTTTCTTTATCATGTTTTTTATTCATTTTGTTTTATTTCCTCCAGGCATGTGACAATGGGAGAGGAGCCATATTGCTGTCAGTTGCCAGGGGCAAGGTTTCTGAAGGCATTGACTTCGGTAAATGATAATATTTGATCTGTAACCCCTCCTTGTTGGTCAATCAATCATCAAGTTTGATATGCTGGATTTAACTGTTTAGATACAAGGAAGAAATAAAGAGAACAAATTTATTAAGGAATCAATTGGCACCAGGATAAAATTCCAATTTGTTGCATCAGTTTGAAGAATTGACCCAGAAAGACCCGAGAGTTCACAAACTTTGATGAACCTTGACGTAAATCCCCTTCTTACTAACAGATTGATGACTCTCGAGTGTAACATTGCATCTAGTTTGATATTACTATCTGATTTGCTTGTTCTTTGGTATAACATGCAGTTGAAATGTGATAGAAATGAGGTTTATTTTTGTTGATATACTGTAACATCATTTCATTAATAAATTGATAACCTGTTTTTTGAATGATTTTAACACAATGTGTGCATGTTTCATACATTGATTTGAGTTTGGATTTAGCAAACAAAACAATGAAAACAAACAAGAAGTTTATATCTTGTACTATAAATAATTGATTCTACCTACCCCCATCTTCCCATTCCTACTTTTGCCCACAGTTTGTTATGCAAGTGAATAACATCTTTGTGTATCATATGCTGGCTATGAATATGCAGTGTTATCTTCTCGTATGTTATCTTTTTATATGTAAAATTATGAATATACAATCTTTATCGATACAATGTAATCTTGTGTCTAAGCAAATTTGGTGATGCTATTCTGTACTCTGACCATTGCCAGACCACCACTACGGCCGGGCAGTGATCATGTTTGGCATCCCCTACGTCTACACCCAGTCCCGCATCTTGAAGGCGAGGCTGGAGTACCTCCGGGACCAGTACCAGATCAAGGAGAATGACTTTCTCACGTTTGATGCCATGAGGCATGCTGCCCAGGTAAAACGAACTCGATTAGTTTGCATTAACTTGCTCATTGCCTTTTTGTGAGCAAAAAGTAGATAAAGGTTACTCCTTTTTATGCCTCCGCCACGAAGTGGTGCCGGAGGCATTATGTTTTCAGGTTGTCCGTCCGTCCGTCCGTCCGTCCTTCTGTCCATTCTTCCGTCCGTCCGTCCGTCCTTCTGTCCATCCGTAATTGTCCCCGCCGAACGAGTTCGAGCAGGGGACTATGAAACGGGCTCCGTACGTGTGTGTGTCTGTGCGTCCGTGCGTCCGTCCGTCCGTGCGTCCGTCCGTGTGTGCGTCCGTGTGTGATCAAAATGTTCAATTTGCTACTTCTCTGTCATTTATGAGCCAATTTTGATTCTGTTTGCTTTATATGATAGCACTACATGGGAGCTTTAACCCTAAAAAGACTGGGGGGGGGCCTAAAAGGCCCCCCCCTCGACATTTCGCGCGATTACTCAGCAACACGCAATGCTCTCGCCGCGATGCTCTATGACTTTTTTCTTTCGAGTTTCCCGCACATTTTGACACCAAATTTGTGACGCCCGGGGGTACGGTTCTGACGTTACATAACTTTTTGTACATGCACGTGAGACCGAAAATGGCTCAAAAATGCGATTTTGTGTACAAAGTCAATACAAATTGAGTTTTATCACATGGTTCATATAAATATGCTTATTTTTACTCTCAATGGCTAAAATCAATTTGTTTTAGTAGTATTATGCTTCAAAAAGGGTCTGCCACAAATTTTGCTGAAAAAAACAACAAAAACAAAAGGTCGAAAAAACAAGGAAATACATAAGAAATTCATAAAACAATAAAATAAATAAGAAATTAATTTTGATACCGAATTTTTTTTCAAGTACATTTGCTAAGAATGCTACAAAGAATATCTAGACCAAAAATGAGCACTTTTGGAGCTTTATTTACTGATTTAGATAAAAAAGTCTGATTTCTCGCATAAATTAGCATAATTAATCAAAATAAAATAAAAGAAGACTATTTTGGAAAATTTAAATATACGATCTTGTAGATTACATCGCACACTACCATTGCGCAAATTTCCGCGGCGATCGCGCGATCCACGGCCGAGATCTTAAGGGGGGGCCCTTTAGGCCCCCCCCCCCAGTCTTTCGAGCTACCAAAATAGCCCAGTCTTTTTAGGGTTAAAACTTCTACACAGAATTTCAGTTGTGACCTTTGACCTTGACCTTTGACCTATATTGTACATTTGCTACAAAATGCTACTCCTTCGCCATTTCTAACCCGATTTCGATTCCGTTTGCTTTAAGTGATGGCACTAGGTGAGGGCTTCAAAACTTCTACACAGAATTTTGACCTTTGACTTCTTTGACCTTTGACCTTGATTTTTGACCTATATTGTACATTTTGCTACAAAATGCTACTCCTTCGCCATTTCTAACCCGATTTCGATTCCGTTTGCTTTATATGATGGCACTAGTTGAGGGCTTCAAAACTTCTACACAGAATTTTGACCTTTGACTTCTTTGACCTTTGACCTTGATTTTTGACCTATATTCTGCATTTTGCTACAAAATGCTACTCCTTCGCCATTTCTAACCCGATTTCGATTCCGTTTGCTTTATGTGATAGCAGTAGGTGAGGGCTTCAAAACTTCTACACAGAATTTTGACCTTTGTCTTCTTTGACCTTTGACCTTGATTTTTGACCTATATTGTACATTGGCTACAAAATGCTACTCCTTCGCCATTTCTAACCCAATTTCGATTCCATTTGCTTTATGTGATGGCACTAGGTGAGGGCTTCAAAACTTCTACACAGAATTTTGACCTTTGACTTCTTTGACCTTTGACCTTGATTTTTTACCTATATTGCACATTTTGTTACAAAATGCTACTTCCGGCGGGGACATATATTACGCACCGCGTAATTTCTACTTTTCCTTGTTAATTTTGTGGCAAGTGTAACTAAAAAACCTTTTGAGGTATCCTAATGAAACTTGGCATGTATGTGTATTAGGGGGTGAAGTTGTGCCTATCAATTTTTGGGTGCACATGCTCAAGGTCAAAGGTCAAAAGGTCAAGGTCATATACGTAAAATTTCACTATTTCCTCCATATCTATGCATTGCCTGACGATATTTTCTTGAAACTTAGTGTATACATGTATTACCCAATTAAGATTCTCTGGTGAAAGTTTGGGGTCATGAGG
Source organism: Diadema antillarum (assembly GCF_040938485.1). Classification (NCBI taxonomy): domain Eukaryota; kingdom Metazoa; phylum Echinodermata; class Echinoidea; order Diadematoida; family Diadematidae; genus Diadema; species Diadema antillarum. The sequence goes on from NW_027271550.1 coordinate 1,515,693, forward strand.
TCAAAGTTAAAAGGTCAAAAGGTCAAGTAGAAATATTAAAATTTCACTTTTTTCTCTGTACCTTGGAAATTGTTCAAGGTATCGTCATGGAACATAGTATATATACATGTACTGACTGGCAGTGATTATCTAGAGAATTTAGGGTTCATGGGGTCAAAGTTCAGGGGTCAAAGGTCAAGGGCAACACTTCAAAATTTTACTATTTCCCTCATATTTATGCAATGCCAGCAGGATTATTCTTTTTTACACTTTGTGTATGCATGTATAACCCAATAGAGATTCTCTGTTCAGTTTTTTTTTTTTTTTTGCCTCAAAGGTCAAAAGGTCAAAGATCAAGTGAATGTACTGAACTAACTGTTTCCTCCATATCTAGGAAATGGTTCAAGTTATTTTGAAACTTACTACATATTTTTGCATGTTCTGCCTGACGGTGATTATCTTAATATGAATTCTAGGGTCAAAGGCCAGATGAAAATGGCAACAATTTACTATTCAATACAGAAATTACACTTTTTCTGCATACCTTGAAAATTACTCATTGCATAAACTTATGAATGGATCAAAGTCAAGTTAAAGTTCTTAAATCTCCAAATACATGCTCTCCTATTCATCCAATTAAACCTAGGAAGGTGAACATTCAACATATTTGTGACAAACTTGTCATTTTAATATTTTGCCAATTTTGTGAAAATGTAATCACACGTTGTCCACATGTAACATAGACCTATTAAGAGAACTATGCATTATGGCGGAGGCATACCAGTCGCCATAGCGACATTTCTAGTTTAATTTGTTTTACCTTGTGTGTTTTATTTCTATCTACAGCGTATGTGTATTTTCATCTATATGTATATGTTTTCTTAGTATGCACATTTGATGATTCATTTAGTGCAAGCAAGCTACATTTCAGCATGCAGTCATCCCACGGACAAGGTTTTTTTATGCCTCCGCCAACGAAGTGGCCGGAGGCATTATGTTTTCGGGTCGTCCGTCCGTCCGTCCGTACGTATGTACGTACGTACGTCCGTCCCGTTTTGTTTTTGTTGATATCTCAAGAATACTTTGTTTGGATTTTAGGGTCATGGGGTCAAAGGTCAAAGGTCACAGGTTATTTTGTGAAAAAAAAGGTTGAAAATTCATGTTTTTCTCCATATCTCGCAAATGGTTCAAGGTATCTTCATGGAACTTAGTATATATGCTTGTTCCAATGGGTAGTAATTATCTAGGGAAGTTGGGGGGTCATGGTTCAAAGGTCAGGGGGTCAAAGGTCAAGGTCAACTCCTCAAAATATCACTACTTTCCTTATATTTATGCCATGCCTGAAAGTTTTTTTTTTAAACTTGATGTATGCATGTATTACCCGATATATATTCTGTGGGAAGTTTCTTGCCAAAAGGTCAAAGGTCAAAAGGTCAAAGGTCAAGTGAAAGTGTTGAATTGCACTTTTTCCTCCATATCTCAAAAGTAACTCAAGGTATCATCATGAAACTTACATATTTATGCATGTTCAACCTGACAGTGATTCTCTTTGGAACTGTGAGGTCAAAGGTTAAAGGCCAGGTTTAGATAATGCTATTTTCCCATTTGATACTGAAATTATACTTTTTCTCAATACCTTGAAAATTACTCAATGCATAAACTTATAAAAGGGTCAAAAGTCAAGTAAAAATCATCAGTTCCCCAAACACCTGCACTCTGACATTTTAATCATTCATCCAATTGAACCTAGTTCTAGGAAAGTGAACATTCAGCACATTTGTGGCAAACCTGTCATTTTGATATTTTGCCAGTTGTGTGAAACTGTCATCACACATTGTCAAGACATTGTACTATAGACCTATTAGGAGAACCATGCATTATGGCGGAGGCATATCAGTCGCCGTAGCGATATATCTGATTGTATGTATTTACATAACAACATAATACTTTCCATTTCATTTCATACATGTAGGAGTAAAGAAACGATGAGTTACGAGGAAATTGATACTGTTGAAGGAGACTTGTGGGATGCAGTATGGTATTACGGATGGTGCATATGTGGAGCAAATATGAGATAAATATTAATAAATGTGCTTTATGTTTGGAAATATCTGGAGGACTGGTAAGCAGTGATTTAATGATTTCTCAGTTTGTTTACTGTTTTTGTTTTTGTTTTTTTCCTCCCATAGTGTGTTGGACGTGCTCTCAGAGGAAAGACGGACTATGGCATCATGGTCTTTGCCGACAAGGTACAATTTGTGACCGACATCTTGTTTTCACCATGCAGTATGGCTGCCAAATACAGTGTAATAGACATTATGACATGCAGTTCCTTTCATACAAGATGACTGGAAAGTAGAGCTATGCATTTTGTATATTATGTATATCCCAGCTTTTCCTGAAGTTACCTGTTGCCTCCAAGATATTGCAGCGCCCTCTACCTGTGGCAGATATTTAGCGCACCAAGTCCCCCTAAGCCATAGGTTGATCTGCTGTACACATTTGTTATAATGAAATAAGCAATACAGAAGAACGCATGCTCGTTACTGATCTTAAAATGAAATTTTTGCCGTGCCTGCTGCTTGATATTGACAATTTAGAGGTGAAGGATGTTATGTTGAAAATGAGAGCTGTGGGGATGATTACCACTTTGTTGCAATCATTGAGTATTGTGTACAGCATTTGATCATGAGTTTTTAGCTAGTACTTGCCAAAATAAATCACAAGTTGCTCAGCTCTTCTTGATCTACCCTGCCTTTGTGTAGGCATCACTTTTTATTCTCCAATAATTCTATTTCTGATGTCCTGTTCATTACTGATTGTTAGTGTTATCTCTGTAGAAGAAAGCAGACGGTGACAGATTCCCTTGAAAACCTGTAATTATATTTGGATTGTTTGTTTTTCCTTTGTATCAGCGGTATTCACGAGCAGACAAACGGGGGAAGCTCCCGCGCTGGATCCAAGAGTACATGAGTGACGGCGTCCTTAACCTGTCCACCGATGAAGCCATGCAAGTCAGCAAGCGATTCCTACGCCAGATGGCACAGCCTTTCAAAAGGGTAAGGTTGTCTATCTGATGTATCAGTTGAGCATGGTGAAGGGAGTTTTAGGTCAGGTGGGATATTGGGTGCTGTATACACTACATCTTTCATGAGTATGATATTGCAAATCAGGACTTGTAAGACAATATTGCAAGTGGTTGAATTTGCAATTTACAGTCGTAGTGAAGGAATGAAAACTAAGGACTATACCTTTTCATCAGCAAAGTTAGTTATTCCCCACCCCACCCCATGATCGCTGAGATAATTATTCAGTGTGTGTGTGTTTTGAGTGGCAATATTTTTGCAAATTTCATTAATGCAGAAATACCGTGAAATTTACCGGTATTCTCCAGCATAAAGCAGTTTGTGATTCATTAGAGTTATTGTGACATCTAAAAATGTTGTTATGACTGCATCCTTGTAGTGGACACTGCTCTCTGTTTGGTAAACGTAGTTTCCATGCTATGATTTTGTTTTCTTTTTTGCACATTCTTCTAGATATATCCTTCTATTGCAGTCGAGAAATACAGCTGGCAATAAAAGAGACAGGGCTAAAAAAATTGATTCATATTGTGTGAAATATAGATTCTGTTCATGTTATCAGACACATACAATGTTGTGGATACAATTTTGGTTCCCCTTTTCATTCATGCAAATTACAAATGAACATTCACAAAAAAAAGGGAGGGGGATTTCTTACTCACCTTAAGATGTGACATTATTCCTCTCATTTGCGTATTTGATATCGGCCAGCAAGACCAGCATAATGTTGACTTCATAGGACTGGCAGTATGTGATGCTTTGCATATAGTGGCCCCAGATGTTGGGATTAGCACACAAATTATTCAGCATGCAATGCAATATTCATACAACATATGTCGCCTCAGAGACTATGTCTTGAGAATGATCTGCAGAGCACAACGGGGCACTCTTCCATTTTACCCGCGAAGCCTCTGGTCCATGTGCAGTCACCTTGCTTGTGTGTGTGTGTGTGTGTGTGTGTGTGTGTGTGTGTGTGTGTGTTCTTGTTCTTGTTGTTTTTGTTGTTTGGATGGTGCTGCTTAATTCGTATCATCCCTGTTTTACCCAGCTCTGCAATTCAATCTCAGCAAATAACACAATCTGCATAATTCCGTGCAAACCTGTGTGAAATTTACTGCCTCCTTCCAGTAAATGGGGGTTTGAGTTTGCGAGAGACCTCTGAGAATGGAAGGGTTAATGAGACCTTGTTTGGCAGACATTTTGTTCAGCGGACATAGACCTTGGCGCTTAATGAGTCTTTCTCTTTCAAGTAGCAATTGTCTGGATCAGGATAAAGTGCCACTGTAACCCTGAAGTGATGTTTTTTTCTTGTTGATATTCAACAGGAGGACCAGCTGGGGATGTCCCTTCTTACCTTGGAGCAGCTGAACTCGGAGGAGATGAAGCAGAAACTGGACCAGACTGTGCACCAAGTGTGAACGAGGAGCAGCGGAGTCAGTAACCATGGCAACGGTAGCTCATATACTCAACAAAGACATTCCTCTTATCATCTGTGCTTGATAAAACGTTCAGAAATGATGCCTTGACTTTGTGGTCCTGGTGGCGAGTATCAATGATTCAGGCAGAAATGGTTGAAGTTTCTTTAAGGATTAGGCATGGCTCAGTATACATCATGCACCCAGATATTCATGAGGCAGAGCATGTTTTGCCTGCCATGGACTGAACTAATGACAAGTATCTCAGCTGTTGGGATGCCGTGGCAATGAATGACCTCGCTTCCGAAAAGACAGCTTCAAGCCACACTTAGAGTGGAAGATCAAGTGATTGGTGAATGCTTCACCACGGAAAGGCATCGCCATTTCCGTACTTCCAGGACATCCCGCAAAGAGATTATGTGGTATTAAGAAAAAGACTTCTCAGTTGCATTATGGTAGCTTATGACAGCACTTTCTCTGAGTTTAATAGTGTCATATGGCAGATTACTTCATTTGTGAAGTTCCTGTTTTATGCAGAGCACTTCTGCACTTCCTAGATGAGAAGTCAATTACAGGGGGAGAATACATTAATGTTTTACCAGGATAATGAGTGTCACTCTTCAGTATAAGATTAGATACATCTCCGTGACATGGTTTGACAAATAATGACTGGAGGATGCAATACTGTCCCAGAATAGGCTCGTGAAACCTATAAAAATGTACTTCTTGTGACTAGGATATATACTTCCAGTGCTTTCTTTTGCACATGGAAATACATATTCTGTACTAAGTCCTCAGCCTGAGACATCTGATACAGATGTAATCCTATTGTGATATGCCGCGGTCTGTCCATTTGTTTATCAGCCAGAGTAGAAACAGCGTTAAAACATCTGAGTACTGTGGTATTGAATTGTTTCGGTGCTCATTAAACCATGTCACATTTGAGCAGTGTTAAAAGTGAAGTGAAGAGAATTACATGTACTACCATCTGGTATTATGTAATGGTGAAATCACTCAGTGCATCCACAAATTTCTAGGGTAAGTCACTCTAATCAGAATGGAATAGAGTCTTGCTATTCTGTTATATGTCTTTATAGGAAAGTACTTTGCATGTTGCAAGCCCCCCCCCCCCCAAAAAAAAAACAAACATGTTATTCATGACACCTGTTTTAAGTATACAAATGACGCACAGGTCTGAGTGCGTCAGTCGGAATTGTGTGCATAAGGCAACTATGGAATGCTTAACCCACGAGGCGAAGCCGAGTGGGTTTAGGCTAAATTCCATAGTTACCGCATGCACACTATATTCCGACTGACGCACGAAAAGACATGTGCGTCATCTGATTTATAGAATGGGTAATTTTCTTGTCAAAAACCCATTTTTCTATCGTGTTACCCGATGACAAAATTACTGGATGCATTTCCTTTTGGCTTGCCGTAAACGAGCATGCATCAGTTTTTACTGGACGCACGGCCAGCCATGCATCAGTATTTACTGGACGCATGGCCAACTTGAGTGCGTGAACGCTTGCTTAGTGCGCAAACCTTTGTTACAAGTACGCGTACTCTTGCTACAAGTGCGCGATAACATGTTTACCACTGTGACTCAGCGTACGTAGCGTGCGGCCAGTAAAAATCAACACATAGCTCTCGACCAATCAGATCGCAGGATTCTCGCTACCCATTCTATAATACTTTCTATGAACACTGGATTGGCTCAGGACATAACAAATACAATATGTTCCTTTCATTTCAGTCAGTTTTGTAATGTCAAAGTAAATATTTTCATGCCAGTAATTTTTCGCACTGGGCTGAGTAAGAGGAATTTTGCATGTTTCTAATTCTGCGGAATCGGGACATTACAAAGTGTTCTTGTAACAAGCAAATATATTCCATTGGTTTTATTTTTTCACTAGTTTCTGGTCAGATTCCACTGTAACAGTAGTTCCTGTAAGTATTGGGAGTTTGTATGCATGTGAGGAACATTTCCTCCCCATCTTTTCCTTGTGGTCAGGTAAAGGGTTCTACCACTGTTCCATTCTAGAGAAACTGAAATAACAATTGCACAAGTTTTACAGTAACATTTAGCAGTCATTTCACTTTTCAGTCTCTATAGCATATTCAATCTTCCAGAACGTGATTAGGTCATGATTACATATTGGTCATGTTAATGCCAAGAGAAAGGAGTATTTTCTGAAATGTCATGAAAATTAAGGTATTTCACCTGAGAGAAGTATTGCAAAATTTCCAAGTCTATCTGTTGCGTTGTATGAAATATCCTGTGGTGTGGAATCATACTTGAATACGGAGTAGTAAAAGGTACAAGATTTGCTTTTTCAGTTTCGCTTTGGTGTGATCTTGAATCACTCAGGTAACCAGATATGATGATGTGGGATATGTTTAACCCATTAAAGACTATCGGTAGTCCTGAGTAGCCGAGTATACTTACAGCTTGCGCAGCTTCTATAGGAAATGTGTGTTGAAGCAAAATCAGCTCTCAATCTGTCCTAGGGTGCATTCTTTGTAAGAGGAAATCATGTGTGAAAATCTTGCCCAGATTGACATGGACTAATTCGGATCAAGTGGACACAGTATTTCATGATGAGAGGTAACAACTCCTTTGATTATTGGAAAGGACAAAAGTTCTGTACATAACTCACATATGCATCGTTTTTTTACAACTTTGTAAATACAGTAAATTGTCAAAAAGAAACTGAATTGCTCTGTTTGTGTTGTATTTGCTGAAGCTTCTGAAGTAGTTGAAGGTTGATGTGTGGATGTGAGCAAAGTGATGTAGTTTGGTTTGTGCTTGTTCATTGGCATCTCACAGTAATGTGTGTTTGTTGTAGGAAATCATTTCTTGCAGGACAGGAACAGTCACCCCAGTTATGCATTCAGTTCCATTTAAAGCAAACTTTGCTCTCCTCCTGTCTATTGGAAAGTAGTTTATCGGTAAAATGCTGACGATCACTGCTTTTGCTCCTTCGAAGTTTCAATAGACCACATTTTGGTCATTGATTTCTTTGTTAAGTTTGGGTATTAAGAGTGCTATATACCATGTTTATGTTCTGGTGTAATTGCAGTGGACAAATATCAACCTTGCACATTTTGAAAACTCCCGATCAAAATGTTTGAAATGTTGATACACAGAGCAGCTCTAAAGGTGAACAAACTTGGACATGTAACAATCAACTAAATCTGTAGTTTATATACAATAATCTTATTATCACTTAATCATGCAGATATTTAGAAATAGATGATAATAATAATAATAATAGTAGTAGTAGTAATAATGATAATAATGATAATAATAATAATTATTATTATTATTATCATTATTATTATTATTATTATTATTATTATTATTATTATTATTACCACTACTACTACTATAAATAATAATATTATGTGATTTCTTAAAAAGCACTATATCTAGTTACCAACTACTCAGAGTGCTTGCTGCTCTCTCTCCAGGATGTTTCTACAGAAAATAGAAAATAGAAAAGGTACAAAAAACAACGATCCAATACAGTGCAATACCATATAAGGCAATTCAATTCAATGACAATGCCTAAGAAGAAATGAAGAAACGACTAATAAAAAATCGGAATTATGTGGGGAAAAGGGGGTAAACGGAAGAATGGAAAGAGAGGTGACATGATCTCATTGCTTGGACTGGAGTCCTTAAATTAAAAAAATATACAATACAAATATACAATACATGTATATCTGACTTTTTCATGAATTATGACCCACTGACAGGTAATGTCAATAAGCTACCACATTTATTTTTATTCCATTAATTGTAAGATATCAAAGCAAGTTCTTGTAATTATTGTAGCTTTGCATCCTAATTTGTGCCTTTCTGAGGACTTAGCCAGTCAACATCAACATTGTTAGCCATGGTGCCATTTCTGTTGTGTGTGTGTGTGTTTTGGGTATTTTCTTTTCTTTTCTCTCTGTTTAAAATTCCTTGGGCCTATGTTGCTCATTCAAACCAAATATACAGCCATTTGCAACTTTAAGTAAACGATTGCAATAAAAGATAAAATTGTAGCAGCTTTTCATGATACAAAGTGGAATTTTATCGTAATTCTAACATCTTAAAGTACTAGTAACTTGCATTTCCAATATAGATTTCAGCTAGGTAGGGGTGTGCTCTATGCGGCATGCACCACCACCACAAACGGCACTAACTATGATTTAAACGTAGATGGCGCTTACTGCTTAGGGTCGTACTCTGTACTTGTGCACCATGTACCACGTATGTACACAATCCCTTCAGGTACGTGTACACGATCGACTCGCAGGCCATGTACGTACTCGTGTATGATGTGTACGTTACCGGTACCTACTACGAGCATACGAATTGTATTGGTACACGACGTGGATTCGAGTTTTCAAGTGTGCGTAGCGGTCTTGTGGAGAGCATAAACGAAGTGCTGCAAAATGACTATGATTTACTCCGCCTCTCGATAAGTTACCTGTACAAAAATTTATGTGGATATTCACCATACGCAGGTGTCGCCATGCAAGGTATATCGATGTTTTGATACGCCACAGTAATGTGCAGATTCTTCTTGAAGAAAACGGTACGCGACTTCCAGTTTATCGCATTGCCCACCGGCACCGACCCGTTCGTTCTCGGTCGTGCGTAGCCGCTCCGTGTGTTTGGTAGCTTCCAGCCGGCTGAGTAACGGGGGAGCAGCTATCGAGCAGCCAGCGTGTTTGAGCTTTCGTGGCTAATCATGAGCCCGAGAGAGTTCTATTTGAGTGCGGATCGTAGGGAGAAAACCACAGCCTGACTGGGCCTGCTGCTTACTCATCGTGATACCGGAAGACGTGAGCGGAAGCCAAGAGAGTGTGCTTTATTTACGTTTTTGAACCCGAAGCCTACCTGAACGTTTTACAAAATGGTAGCACTAATCCGAAGAAAGTCTCGGCTCCTATTATTGGGTGCGATAACATGGATCGTAGTTGTTATTTTGTATCTTCATAACAACGATGCCGACGAAAAAGTGAGTAGAAATTAGGGAATATCTAAATATGGGGTACTAGTACTCGACTCTACAACTACAGAATTGTAAGTTACTTAGTTACAATGTACACTGAAAAATACCTTTTGCATGATACTGGAATTTTTACCAGTGCAGTGGGGGCAGTGCCAGAAACAGTGGCAGGGTGGTATACTATAGCTACAACTGCACTGGTACTGTACTCGATATAGAAGCTACCTGGTACACCTTGTAGCTGCCAGCTGCATGCAAAATCTGTGTGTGGCTGAATGTTTACAGAGCCGTCAGATCACACATTACCCTCCAACTCCAACCCAAGACATCTAATAAAATACTGTATGGTTCCATGATGACACACACATACAATGTACGCATTACATTAGTCGAGTCTAGAACCTAGACCTCTATGTAAGATACAAAAAGAAAGTGCTGCATAGGAGCTAGAGCTATAAGTACAAAATGTATAACCTTGAAAGAGTTGTTAGAGTGCCACAGTTTACGAGTGTTGTCAGATTTAAGTCAACACAAAGGCTGGCCAATTTCATCAGATAATACGCATGCATCTGTATGCTATACAATGTACGTAGGCCTCCACGTTAAAATTGCATATGATTTGTAGTGATATGGGTGGTGTCATGACTCATGAATGAGTAGTGCATTGGTAATTGTGTTTGCTGCATGCATCCTGCAATACTTGTGGAAATGAGTTTACACCCAATAGATGGTAGAATTGTTTGCAATTCCATGGTTGTGAAGCTCTCGAGTTTTGCTGTCAAGTTTTCTTCATTTTCCTCCCCACCTCCACTCTCCAGCTCCATTCCATTCCCCAGCTCTCTGCTCTCCAGTACAGTGCCACTCTTCAGCTACACACCCCACCTCCACTCCCCACCTCCACTTCCTACCTCCGCTCCCCAGCTCCACACCCCACCTCCACCCCCACTCCCTACCTCACTCCCCACTGTCATCACACCTTGTCTCCATGGATATAATCCTCATCTCCACACCCCACCTCCACACCCCACCTTCACTCGACTCCCCACCTCCACTCCCCACCTCACCTTCTCTCCTCCATACTCTACCTTTACTCTCCACATCTACATCTACCTCTACTCCCCACTGCCTCTAGCTCCACACCCCAGCTCCACTGCCACTTCCTAGCTCACTAGGTACTCCCTACCTCCACTCGGTCCTTGCCTCCATCCATTCCTCACTTTCATTCCTCACCTCCACACCCCATTTCCACCTCCCACCTTCACTCCCCACCTCACCTTCTCTCCTCCATACTCTCACTCTCCACCTCCACCTTTATTCCCCATCTTTATCTCTCCACTCCCCACCTTGTGCATACCCCTCCTCCACTCCCCATCTCTACTTTTATCTATTAAGATAAAGAAGAGTTTAAAAAAAAGTTTTCAAAATTTAAAAACTCGGAAACATGGGGAGAGAAGATTGGAACAATTGAATTGATCTTCATTAATTGCTTACCTGTGTTCATTCGAAACCACAACTACAAAAGTTGTAGCACAGACCTGCTAGAATAGAAATGCCTTTGTTTTCACTTCAGCCAATACATGTGCATTGAAGCACAAGCTCATCTTTAACATTCAACTTTAGTCAAGATTTTTTGGCTATGTTTGAATACTCATAATACAGATAGTGATAAAGCTGTTCACAATTCGCCTCAAGGATTCCCTGATATAATCCTAATCGGGCCAGCCTCCTCTTGGCATGGTGTCCCCACGTTACCGGGTCTTTAATTGGCACAATTTTAGAATGGACTTGACTTTGTTGCTGGTTTGAGATTTGCTATCTTGGTGTCTCATTAACCTCCAAGTTCCAGCAAAAGTGGGTTTGCTCGAAGTAAACAATCAAAAGAACAAACAATCTTACTTTATGTCATTGTCTTGTAATGGTCATGGATTCCAGTAACACATTATTAAAAGTCCAATGTGTTTAGGATTTTGAAAGTTAGTCGAGGCTCACATAAGTTTTTCAACCAAGCAATGATAAGATTCATGAATATTTGTGAAATCCAAATCTTTTGAACAGCATCCTGTTACAGTGTTTCAGCGGGATACCTGGTATCCAACAAACTTTCATCAAAAGCAGTCTAACTCAAACTAAAAGGTATTGTGGTACGCATCTTTATTTGTATACACTCAGAATGATTGATAGTGTCTCTCTCGCCCACTTGCAACTTGTTTGTTTCTGCTCACTCCAGTGCCAGAGGTTAGATTGTAACTATCAAGGATCCCATAATGTTTTCCATGTAGTCACTGATTAAACCTCAAGTTCGGATTCTGCAATGTACAAAAAGTGTAATACACTTTACTGTACAAGTACATGTATATTAACTGTATCCGTTGCAAAACTTACCACCTACAAGTGTAGGCAAGCGGCTGCAGTTATGACACACATACACTTGTAGTATGGATTGTGTCTCACATTTGCTGGAAAATGAAAGAGATCCGGCTTTGTCATTATTCAATACATATTTAGGTCCAAATGTCGCTGGCATTGTGCATTGATACATTCATGGCTATAAGAATGACAGGAAGAATGAAGCTGTACCGGTAGACCTATTTTCATTGCTGCATTTTTGGTGCATTCACCCAAGACATCTGTACAGGATGATACACTGTACATGTGTAGTGTAACACTACCATAATGCAAATATCTACAATGTTTACACTAAAAAGGTATTGTACAAGAACAGTTTATATCAGAGATGCTGGAAAGCGGGCACTCTTAAATGAGTGCCTTGTTTATGATGAGAACTCTGACCACTGTAATAAACAGATCTCTACAACGGTAAATCACAGCTTGCATCATGTGAGCCAAATTCAAGTGTATTAAAGTTATCACCAGGAGTGTATAAATTTTGTAGTGTCAGAGAGTTACAAGTGTAAAAGAGTTGAGTCTGCAAGATAAACTACAATTCTAATTGACTTGACCTGACCTTGGGAAATTGGGATATTAAATGATATGGAAACTGTCCTGTGTGTGAAGAACACTTCCCACCAGAATGATTGCTGGGTCTGAAATGCTATCTGTTACAATTGTACATTATCCTTGTAGTGTTGAACTTTATTACTACATGTACTACAATGTATCAACGATTTTCACATTACTTTTGTGCTTGTACATGTATACAAGTGTACTTTTGTGACTGTACATGGCAAGTACGTATTGCCTTTGTCACCTCCACTTTAGTTCCGCTTTATTCTCTTTAAGACAAACAAACAAACAAACAAACAAACAAACAAAATATTAGAACACATACACTGTACATGTACTGTATTAAAAGACAGAGGAGGTCAATTCTACCAAACATACTGATTTACAGTGTAAGTGTTAATTTTGGCCTTTTTAATGTATCAAACAGGAATTACATTATATGTAGAAGTATGTTGGACTAGGAAGCCAAGGCATAGTGATCAATAATTGATACAATTTCAGACAATGTACATTCTGTCTTTACTTTGAGTTGCACTGTAATTATCTGTTTGGTCACCTGTGAAATGTCAATGTAAATTTTCGTAATAGAATGTTTTTTTTTTCTTCAAATATTATGAAATTAATATTAAGTATTTTCACTTCAAACCATAAATTCAATTCAAGACGAGAAAAGGATAGGAAATCAACCCTGATCATGGTTTACTGTATGTTGAAATTTTGCAGTTTGGGCAAAATAGCAAAATCAAATTGAAAAAAAAAAAAAGATGCTCTTGTTTGTCAAGGAATAACATGATCAATTTTGCAGAAAAACTTGGTTTTGCCATCAATACACAGTTTATAATATATACTGGTACTGTAAAAGTGGGAATTTTCGCGGTGTTGAAATTTTCACGCATTTCGCGCAACCAGAAACTACCGCGAAAATAAAAGCACGCGAATATTTTTGCTAGCCATATGTTTCTGTGCGTCATGTCTTGATTCCGCGGAATTAAAAACACGTGAAACTCTTCTTACCCGGCCAAGCGCGAAAAATTAGTCGCGCGAAAATATCCACTTTTACAGTACTCGACAAGTTTGTATTGTAAATGTGATACAGTATGTGGGCACAGCAGATAGGGAATGAGGAACAGCTTGCTTGGCGTGATTACTTGTAATAGCATTCTTTGTATACACATATTGTAACTACATCATAAATGGTCAACTCTCATAAATGTTTTTGTCACGGGCAGGGTAATCACATTGAATGAATGAGATCAATTTTCCAAATGAAGATAATTTCAACTTCTTTGCAAAGGGTCCTGACAGTATCACTTGTTAGAGGAACAGTGGAAAAAAAATTGTGTTGATTCATAGGAAACATGCACTTCATGCTTCGTTGATATCTATAATTTTAGAATAACACAGAGTTTATTGTTACCCCTCTCCCAACAATCTGTGGTCTTCAATAGAGGACATTGATTTCACTTTACAACAATTTTAGTAACCCACCAGATGCAATGGGATGCAGGCACAAAAAAAAAACAAACATTTCAATGTCAATTGTTATTTTACTGCTGGCAGCACACTTTCATGCTTAATTCCACACATGTAGTTTCTTTTATGCGTCAACTGTTGCCATGGTGTTGGATGTCGGATCAATGAACCCAGCAGAGGTGTCAGACAGGCAGTGGATGCATGCCCAGGAGCCGATTACTGTGGTTTTTGTGCATGATTCAGAAATTATTACTAGGAACAGTTAGTTATCATCTCTCTATTTCAGGCATGCTTAACTAAATAGGATGCATACAACGGTGTAGTCATGTGTGTATGTTTGAATACAACAGAGTACACGATAAAGTAAACACACTTACTCTGTACACATTCAACTATACAGATGTACATGTACAAAATGTACATGAACATTTCATACGGGTACACATGTATAGCAGGAATAAAACTACTGGCACCATGTGCAATGAGGCAAAAAGTGCCAGAAAAAAAGAAAAGAAATTATGTCAGTCAGGTAGTTTGAGACCAGAACAAAACAAGCAAATTTCACAGTAAAAAATGATGTGTTTGACTCATCAACTTTACAATAATGTAATTGTGTGTGTATAACATTATTGTGATTTGAAATTTATTGATTTGACATTTCTTGCATGCACAGTTTTTTTTTTAATACAGAAAATGTTAAGATATGAGTCATAGTGGATAGACTCTATTTATTGATATCAAATTACAAGTTTTGATCGGAAAATAGTTTAAAGATGCTGAAAAATTCTAGCACAGAAGATTTAATTGTCATAATTCTATTCATTTCAGATAAAACTTTGGTACAGTCATCTGTATACTTTACATGTACACACTTGTACAGTAGAAGAGATAAAATTGTGTCAAAACTTTCTTTGAAACTTTCTTTGTAAATTATTGCTGAACCAGTTTATGAAGCAGGCTGTGTACTCCAATTGAATGTTGTGTTAAGGCATTGTTTTACTTGTTTTCTTTGTTATTTCATAGTTTCCTTTTTATTGTTGTTATTACCACCATTGTGCGCCTGAGAGAACGATGTGAATACTGGCGAGGCCTATGAATATGCGTGATATACAAGATACAAGATACAAATTGTACATGCCCTCCTGCTGTGCTTTGCCAATGGCAGTGAGCAGTAGTGGGCACATTGTACATGTTGTGCGGAAGAGACATTCACTATCAATAAAACAGCCTCAATCACATGTCATATTATCACTACCACTTTAATCATCGGCCATTTTGGGCGCAGATAGACTGCCTCTGGTGTAAATATTGACGTTGAGTGCTGTGATGGGCATCTGAGGTCCAATCCTGTTATTAACCCGGCCATACACCATTTACAACACCATCTATTTCAGCAGTTGTACTGTGATTGCATACAGTGTACATACTGTACATATTATTCTTCACAGGTCCTTTACAAGTAACAATACTGTTTGGGGAACTTGCAAAGTGCAATTTTGAAGTTTAAGAAATTGTAAGGAGGTGGTGACCTACATATTATGTACTCTACATTGTATAATTACTCTGAGAGATAGAATTTTGATATTACAGTACATCTCTCATACTACAACATTGTAGTACTACATTGTACAGTGTAGGTAAATTGTAGGTAAAATTATAGGTTAAAAAAATATAAGGAAATGGTTTTTAAGTTTACAGTTTTTGTACAAATGACTTGACTATCTTCTCACTATAATGAGTCTTGCCTGATAGATTCTGATGAAGCCTGGAGAATGTGTCATAACCTGTTGTTACTTATATTATGATTTATTCAAACATTATTACAATGTACCTCAGCAACTCCTATTTGATTGGCTGATATAGCAGAATGCTACATGACTTATTTTTTGCCACTTGCCGGTTGGGCAAGCAGATTTGGAATATGTTGCAAAACACTTGCCCGAACATGATTTTACTTGGCCCAAAAGAAAGTCCAAAAATATAAGAAAAAGAACGAATATAACTTGTGAATCAAGGGCTTTATAAACTACAATAATTTGAATGAACAGCACACGGTAACTCTTGCGCTTTAATTATTCAAATTCTACCTGTAACTTAGCTCGAGCTTTATCATTTTCGTTCTTTGGTTCATGCTGATAGGGCTGTACGTTTACTTTAATGTATTTGTGCAATGTTAAATCGAAAAAAAAAGTCAGGACTGTCATCTTCCTCGTCTCCAGCAGCTGCATCAGCTTCTGGCTCAAAGCGGTAGAGCCTGACCTCCAACTCTCATACTGGTATTAAATGGGAGGATATCCCATTGTCAAAGCTTTCTGACAATTCTCCAGTGTCAGAATTCGTGATGGAATCTCCTCTTCCATCATCACTACACTGCTGGAGGGAGAATTACTATTATGTGTATCATTTTAAAAGAAAAAGTCGTCGAAAATATCAAAAGTTTGTGAGTAAATCAAAACTGTATTTCAAGCATAAATCTACATGTACTTTGTATGCACACTGCACACTACATGTAGCACTTGTATGCTTTTTGCCTCCTTGAGAGTTACATTGTGTAAACAGGGCACTACATACATACATGAGTACAATGGTTCCAAGTTTGGTATGTACACTTACATAATTTTGAGGGGCATTCCCAGTGTACAGTTTTTCTTTTCTTTCTTTGTATCTTGTTCCTTATTCAAAATTACCGAAAATTAGTGCAAAAATCAAAATCAGTTAAAAGAAAATTTCCCATGATGATGTGTGAGAGGACAAATACATGTACAATCACATGTACATGTAAGACGTTCTTGATTTCTGCGGACCTTTAAGACCCACTTAAAACTTGATGGTTCCTTCAGTGTGCAATATGGTGACTCACCTATCAAAACGTCAAGATACTCATGAGATGCAAAATATTCTTCTCCGCTCATGTTCATGCTAATCGGCAGTGCAGAGCTTTCCGTTTAGAATTGAAGGTCATAATCATCCAGCCATCTCATAATGCGACTCACTGCGATAGTTTCCTGCCTGTCTGCACAGTGTTATGAATGCTTGGGTGCAGAGGTACTGTACCCGCAGTCTTTGGGCCATCATTCATGATATTAACTGATGGGTTCTGGGAGTAATGAGACCCCCCTTCCTCCCCCCCCCCCCCCCCCCATAGGCACACCTGGTTCCTTGGTTCATATTGACCAACTAGTAGTATCAGAATGGTTCATTGATAAAATTTGAACATTGCATCATACACATATGTATTATATTTCTTATCTTTTCGAGTGTGTACATCATAGCTCAAGGTAAGAAATTTAGTCTAAGAATCGAATTGAACTAGATCAAAAATGTAACCAGTTAATTTGCCTTACAGCATCAAATGTGTTGGAACCCCCCTTTTTTTTCCCCTCTGGTAACCATGTTTCCTCCAGCATGGTAGACTGTATATCATTATCATATCCTCTTTTTTTTGGGGGGGGGGGGAAGGGGTGCTGCTGATATTCTATCCAGTTTTTGAGAGCAGGACAGTAGGTTTGAAAATATTAACATACAGTGTAGGAGCAATATTTTGTTTTCTTTAAATGATAAACTCTCACATAAGCCTCATCCATACTAAGTTGATCTGTAAAGATGAAGTGCTAGCTATCATATACAAAAATCTCTCCCCCCCCCCTCAAATTTGGATAATTTTTCTTTTCTTTTTCTTTTTTAGATGTGCCAGTCATGACTGTGTACTTCATATCAAAATGGCTGTTGATTTTAATGGTGAGGCGCTTATTCCATGTCAGGCCTAGTGAAAGCTACCATTAGCAAACATGAAAAGGTGTCTAGTGCCCTTTAATCTAAATGTCATGTCAGTTGGGATCGACGCTCTGTGATTTCTTCCCGTGGAAGTGTTCTGTCCTCCAGAGAGGATGGCATCATCTGATGGCCTCCACAAAAATCCTCCTGTCTCTTGTCATTTCGAGCAATTTTGTACCAGTGTGCTCCCCTTTCCTCTGGAGGGGGGGGGGGGGGGGTGGAGGGAAGTGGGCTGCAAATTGTTGGATACATGGCATGACATTACAGACCCTCTGCTCTCTGGTTCCTACCACTCGTGAACTCTGACCTGTAGTGTACGCCCAAACTTCACTACCTATTTCTGTGAATCCCTCCCTCACAGTTTGTTGGTGAAGCTGCCATTCCATGATGAAGTTGGCTTTCTTGAAAAAAAAACTAAAACAAAAACAAAAACACACAAAGATTGTTAGACAAGCAGAACAGTGACAGTTTCAAAATTCTGTTGGGGAGAGAAGAGAAGGCTGTTCTAAAGTGTTTTCCAATATTTGAAAGCAATAGAATATAAAGATATGGAATAATTTATATATCATTACAACTCTTTCAATTATCCGACTCCGAGGACTTATGACTTTCTACATTCCCTCTCGAGAGGAAATTTATGATTAGAAAGATGTGCAAGTCCAACATGTATGAGTTGTGAGGCAACATGTTCTGTATGTAGTTGTCAGTTGTCATTTTTACAAATGTCAATGCGGGCATCCAAAGATTCCATAACTTATTTTTTTTTTTACCTTATCAGTAATTTGATGAGACTTCCTCCCTCTGATTTCCTCTTTATCTACAGTGAACTTACATGTTGGATGAACTTGAAGCTTCCATTTTTTGGTCTTATGCAATACTTTAAAGATATCACACTTGCAATACTTTGAATATATCACACTTGTAGAATATTAGTCCAAATTGTTCGCTAAAATATTTAAGATCTGCATTGTTTGCAAGTTATCATGAAATATTGATCTCTCCATGTGTCCCAAACTCTCAACTGCCTGGTCTTTATTCAGTAGTCTAAATATAACCATATAATCATCCTTATAGTCACTTCACAGAAATGTTTTGCACCATTTAATGCTAGTGAGGTTTCTCATGATCAGGTGTTGTGTGTAGCAGGAGCTGTGAGCACAGATCTCCCTGGGAGCTCATATTTCCAGGAAATGTCATCATGGGATGATGAGAATTGCATCCCATAGAGATATTATGCCGTGTAGAGTTCTTGTCTAGGAGAGCCTGTCATCGATTTTGTTTTAAAACAATTATCACACTGTCTATGCTTCTCTGTCAGCTTGAAAAGTATTTTACAGTTTAATTTTGTTATCTTGTATTTAATTTCTTGTTTCACTCTTTTGAACATTTGTATGTCGGTGTATAAGAGAAGCAAAGTAATTTTGTTGATTAAAGGCATAATTTGCCATTTGCAGAAGAAACAAAAACCCAGCATTAGTGCTTCAAAAAGTTGTAAAATGTGAGTTAGGGATAGAAACAACCAGTGTAAAAATTTTAACCAGTATAATCAATGTTAAGTATTGGTAGATATACAAAACGTAAACAATAGTTGTAATAGAAATGTTTCCAGACTAAACCGTCTACAGTTATGGTTTAATGAGAAAAATAGTGATATTTCCTTATATTTTAGGCTTTATTGCAAAAGAATTTCATATGGTGGGATGTTTTGTGATACAACTGATCTGCACATATGCATCAAAAGTGATATCTTGAACATTTTTTAAATCACTGCTCCCAAAGGTATTTGAACAGGACCTTTAAATATACATGTAGACTCACCAAGCAAGCATGCACATATACAGTTGTATGTAATCGAATATTTATGTAAGCAAATAATACACCAAAAGCCCTGTAATGATACATGTATGTACAAGTGTACAATTGTACATGTACAGATATCATTTGTATCTAGAGTTAAATATCATTTTTGTCTGCTTGACAGATATGTAGAGACCGGTTTCAGTTGATAACTCTACCATATGAAGATCCTGTCAGTATAACTTATCAGTTGTACAACGTTGTATCTGTTTCCTTTTCCATAGTATGTATAATGTACTTCCAATACTGTACAAATAATGTGTCATAATTATTTGTATGTACTATAAAAAGGGTCAAAATTGTTTGCTAGCACTGCAGTGCTGTTATTGGAGAAACAGCCATGTTTGTGGTGATACACACTGCATTTCAGACTTATTATTGATATGCCAGACTGCAGTACAATTGTACTTAGCTTGGTGTTCCATATTACTTCATCTCAACATTATGCATTTAAAAAGTCCCAACCTGGGATTCAAACTCTGAAGGCAAATTTGTGTAGGTTTCTGTTGGAAGTCTTTTGTTTGTTTGTTTGTTTTTTTCTCCAGCATGTTGTCCGTTTTGGGCATGGGATGTTGGATGTACAGTGTAGCATGCTTATCAGGATGTCCTGTAGAAAACTTTATACACGCTGCAAAACCCCCTCTTGGACCACCCTGGATCTAATACTGTGGAATTCCAGCCTTTGCTCAAGATGGAGGCAAGTTTTGAGCACGTTACAAGTGTAATATGATTGTACTTCTGGTAGTACAGCCTACATGTTTTTAGCTGATTTGACCCTCATGACCCGCACATCATTTGCCCCGTGTCTGGAGATTTGTGTTTACTAGGCTTGGAAAAGTGTTGGGTGTGTTTATTGTCTTCTTGTCCTTTTTATTCTTTCTTTTAACCTGATACTTGTGTTATGGCAGTTGGTCACAAGAGCATCTATATCACATAGGAATGAGGTAGGGAGATAACTGAAGTAAAATGTTAGATTATCTTTCTACTTCTGTAGGAGTTCCCACTGTGCAGAGCATGAATGAAGATCTCAAAGTCTTGGTCTTATTGGTCGCCATTGGAATATTTTGGTTGAATTTTCAGGTGAATGTGACCTCTGGATCAGATACAAGTGCAAAGTTCAGCAGTTGCATATTTTATTATTAATATCATAGTGTAGGTAGTCATATAGGGTAGTAGGATGGCTTTATAATTCTGATTATTTACGAACAGGAGGGGTGTTGTTCTTTTTGATGCAAACAGAGAACTTGTGGGGAACAATTCATCAAGATTAATCTTATATGATGGTCATTGTACAGCTGTAGAAACAGCCTGAAATAGTTTTCATTATTGTGAGGTGAACTTGCGGATATTATTGCCATGTGTGAACTCAGCCATCATTTGATTGGCGTTTCCTGCCTGTGCATACCATGTACTCAGTTATTTGGAATCTTGTACACTGGTATGTACACACATTGTACAGCCTTGTATGTTGTAAGCTTACATGAATGTGCTTAGTATGCTGAGTTGAAGGGGTGTATCAGTAGAAAGCCCTTGTCTGTGTGCCCCTGACTCAATGTCCTGGCTCATGTTGTGGTAAATGCTCACCATTTGTGAACCTTCAATCAGCTGAATTTTTGTGTTTATTTACGCATAGGCCTTGTACATTGAATTGATTCGTTTCATGTCAGCTAGCCGGGACATATCATTTTTTTTTTTTTTTTGAATTAGAGTAGAATGTTCAATAGAGTATGACAGACTGTACTCTCTTGTGGAAATTTGTCACCAAAAGAGAGTTTTTTGTTTCATGGAAGTGTACTGAAACAAAGGGGGTGGGGGTGTTGTATGTAATTGAAAAGTGAATTTATATTAAGCATTTTAAACTGTTGAACATGGATGGCATCCTAGTGACACTTTGAAACTGTTTTCAATCTCAAAAATAAAGCCCTACACATTTTACACTAACAAACCTGATGTTAAAAGCAGGAATCAGTTTTTGCATCCCCTTCAAGCACTTGCAGAAAAAAGTATACATGGTACATACTACAGTGTATGTGCATTCTATCGCAGCGTTCATGTTGGAGGGGGGGGGGGTTCAAGTACGGCGTAGGTTCACACACAGCTGTATGTGACATGTTGATCTGCTCCTTGGTAAGGTGTTTGACATCCCTAAACAGGTGTAGGATAGAAAGGAAAGTGAAACCTGTCCTTCATGTTTGTATGTGCCAGGAATGGAAGGGTCATGTGACTAAAAGTCTTTTTTTTTTTTTTTTAAACAGATAGCCATACAGTGTCTGCATCGACAATCCCACAATGTTTAATAGTAAAAAGAATATGTTGTGGATATGGGTTTTCACATGAATTTCTTTGTTGAAACTGCGTATTGTACTTGCTCCAACATTCATACACTCTCCGAGGTGCAAATTATTGTGCTATTTCTCAAATTTTTGCGATAATTCTGAAGTGATTACTAGATTTCTTGAGATTTATATTGCAATGCAAATCTCCAGAAATTGTATTCAGCTTTATTTGCATTGCAGTGTTAATCCTACAGTCTGCCTTAAGTGGAGTGCCATGAAGGTGAAGTTTGCTGCCTTGTTGAGGGCTAGATACACAGGTCTTTTGTGCACACAACATATGTGTACATGTATATCAGCATCAGTTACATTTTTCCCTTTTTATGTCAATATCTTGTGAATTCTAGAGGTTTGTAGTATTTGTACACACAGTCTTGAAACTGGTGGCAAAATTTGATTTTGTAATAGCAGTCAGTATCTGATGTAAAGGAATTCATTCATTGATTGGTGTCATACACTGTATGTGTACATTGTACAGTACGTGTTATGCCAAGTAACAAATAAAAGCAAGTATACATTTAGATTAAAGGCATGGTACAGTATTGGTGGATATCAGAATTGGGCTTTTAAGTTTTTGCGGGATGCCAAGACAACACCTATGAAATAGTACGGAGCATACCATTTTAAGAGGAATTCAAAGTTTATTAGATGAAAATCGGGTTTGGAATGACTGAAATATCCAAAAACAAAGTAAAACAAAGCGATCGTAATAAAGTGTGGGTCCCCCACTTTATTAGAATTGCTCTGTTTTGGATATCTCACTCATTTCAAAACCAATTTTCATCAAATAAACATTGAATTCCTCATGGAATTACATGCTCTTTCATATTTCATGAGAGGTTTCTCATTATCTCACCAAAAAAATGCTAGAAACTTGAAATTAGGCCTCAACCAAAACCATACTATCCCTTTAAGAAATAATCCATTATGCATAACTCCTTTGTATCAAACATTACATGGAAATCTTTGTCCAGATGTTACATTCTACTGTAAGTTTTAAAAAAATAAAAAAATCATGCTGCTGGTATTGTCCTCCAAGTAGCTGATGCACACTGATTGTTGAGACCAGAGAGCAGCCAGAGAGTGGGACACGTCTTCTTCGGGCGACGGAGATGGACGGAGGAAAATTAAACTTAATGTGCCCGTGGCTAGATCCGGCACTGTTGCTGATGTAGAACATGCGCTCATTACTGCCCGCACCTCGGACCCGAAAGGTCTGCAAGCGCGGAGACGAAATTTCACCACCTGTCCGCTCCAAGGCCCAGAGTGGAGTGCGGTGCGATCAGATGCCAAAATGAAAGCCTCCACTCCCTCATGTGCGCATGGTTGGCTTTACATTGTGTATTCCATCATGGTCATATGGGCCAGAGGTACAAATGTACATGGGATACATGTACCTCAAATGTGGAAAATTGCCCAGCAGCCTTTAAAAAAGACAACAAAAAGAAAGAAAGAAAGGAAGAAAGAAAGAAAGAAAGAAAGAAAGAAAGAAAGAAAGAAAGAAAGAAAGAAAGAAAGAAAGAAAGAAAGAAAGAAAGAAAAAAGAAACAGGTTCTCTATCAATGTAGCAGTTAGTGAAATTTGTTCTGCTAATATGGATATCTTTGTACATGTATGTTGATTCATTATTATCTTTTAACTGATCTTATCAAAACAAGTTACTGATGAACTGTGTGTGCTGTGAGTCACAATTGTTCAGATTCTGATATTATATTTTGCTAATTCATATTATACACTGTACTGAGTAGATGATGAAGTGACCCCATTATACAAATGCTGGTAGCACTTAACTCAGTGGCATATCAAGTTGAGAAAGAAACAAAAATCATTTCGACAGTTTGAGACCACAGCTTCAATGTTAGGGACTATCCTTCCATACAGCATGAGAGTATCATAGTTATATCAAGTACTAGTACCATTGGCTGGACGGTCATTATGCAAATGCTGCACAGGACAGAGTGGATTAGTTAGATTGGGTGCACAAGTTTAACTTTGGAACTATTTCTATTAAAGGTTAAACTAGAGCTGTTTGTACATCACAGAGCTCTCAACATTTTATTCCCTTGTCATCCTCTGTACATCCTATCTCTTTTTTTAGACAAGTCTTTTTTTTTTTATGCTAAGGTTTTGCACGCACAATCAAAACCCTTTCCTTAGCAATGGACCTGCCTGCATGTGAAATTCACCTGTTCAGAAAGACCGGTGGATTATTTGTCCCCTTTCCTCCCTTTATCGCATTTGGCTCGAACTAAGACCCGTACACAATGAACAGCTGTCCGTGAAGGCCAGTGCTTCTGACTCCCTCCGGCAGTCTTCCCAGACGGGGCTAGACTCCGGGGTGCTTCCCAGCATGACAAGGCAGTCCGAGTAATTTAACAAGATTGCCGCTGTCCTAATGTGTTATTCTGTGGTTGTTGGTTGCACTCGAACTACTTCCTATGTGAACCATATGTGTACGATAACGGCATTGATTTACAGTATGGATCCTCTACAAGTCTAGCCATCTGAATCTAATGTATTAAAGCAGAGCAGTTTACAAGGAAATATTGTACTTTTTTGTATGTTTTCTTCTGAAGTAGTGTTTTTTTTTTTTTTTTTTTTTTGGGGGGGGGGTACTGTTGTGAGAACATAATTATCAAAAACAAAACCCTGGTATTTGTACTATTTCTTTTATTTTTCCTGGATATTTTTGTTTCTGATGATGAATAAAGTCATGGCTATGAGCAGCACTGTACATGCAAATCAAGCATTGCATACGAGGATATGTTTCATGTCAGAGCTCCATTAATAATAATATCTGTTTGAAGAAAGTGTAAATAAAATTGGAATCGTTTGTTTAGACTGCTAGGAGATGTGGATGTGGGGGGGGGGGAGGAAGAGATGGTAGAAGAAGAACCTAGATGAGTACCAGCGGTACAGAATATCTTGACAGTTCGCTGCAAACTTTCCCAATTAGGCCTACCTATCTTTTCACTTTCTTGTTGAGAAATATCAAATGTCACGTCAGTATCTGACTCCATCTTCCATTCTCCCCATTTTTTTCTCTTCCAGAACTCAAGAAAAGGGAGACTGAAATTCGATGCTGCCGATATACCTGCACACTTAGGCGACATCAACAGTCCAGATTTAGTGCTTGAAAAGGACAAATCGTGGCGATTATTTGACGCCACGTCATACATTGAGAAAACAAAAGTGAGGCCCGGCGGTGATGCCTACGCGAGAAATAAATTCAACCAAGTAGAGAGTGATAAGCTGCCAATGGATAGAGATGTTCCAGACACGAGGAATGCTCTGTAAGTAAACACTTCAGAATGTGATCACGATCTCATGCCATGCAGTAGCATACTCGTGAAGGATGTGCCACGCTCTATGCATTTTAAAGGGAGATTCATGACATGAGCAATTATTTCACTGCATGCTTTTGAGGGAGTGGTCAAAGCAAGTAAATTGGAGAGTTCACAAAGTTTTCCGATTGATTCTTACATCTGTTGATAGATATATTTTCGTTAATTGTATGAGAAATCTTCTTTGCAAGATATTGAAACTTAAAATTATCTTGTCTTTGCTGTGTATGATGTGAGATGTTGAAATCTAATGGAGATGTAGAAATCTACAAGTGATAAGCTTGTCGTCATGGCATGTCTAAATTGTCTGTACACTCTCGTTCCATGATTAGTCTTAACTAACAATGCAACAAGAATTATTCTCATTTGATAAGAATGAAAAAGGGTTGTTGATTTTGTAAGGAATAATCTGTTTAGTGTGTAGGTAGCCTGTAGTGACTCTAAGCTTCAAAAAACAGAATTATATATGATCTACACAATTAATGATTAAGTGTTTAAATTTCACACCTTTTTCAAGTTAACATGAAGGGTTGAAGTAAAACCAAGCAAGCAGAATTGAAAAGGTTTCATCAGAATAGTGCCTAAAAAAAAACCCCACACACAGAAAAAGGAAGTTCTGAAATGTTAAAGTTTCACTTGTCACAAAACTGTGGCATTAGCTGGCTCACCACGAACTACTGGGTATTGTAAAACCAGAAGTATTCATGTGCATTTTGATTTCGCTAATTCCGCGAGAGCCAAGATTTGTGAAATTAAAATGTATGCGAAAGTTTTTGTCTACACTAAAATGCATTTGGCAATTTGCGAAAATTTTATGCCGCGAAAAAGGCCGTCGGCTCCAATTCATGAAAAGTTCATGTCACAAAAATATATCTCTTTACAGTACACAACTTTATTGAGGTGATGATGTCACACATCATAATGTAGCCTCACAAGTATACCATTGACCATTTATACATGACAAATCATCACTGTTTCCATTAATGAAATCGAAGAGAAAATCTGTGAAAAATATTGTAGTGCACTGCTGTAACTTGGCAATAGTGACTTTATGAAAGAAGGGGTAGTTGCTGACTTATTGAGTAAAAAATGAAAACAAGTATGATGAAGATTTGTCTTTTTTTGGTGCCTAAGCCGGTTTGAGAATTGTGAGTTGATGTCATCACCTCACAACTATTTTGTGATGTGGTTGAGATCATTATCAAATTGCTTTGAAAACATAGTTTTTTCAATTCCAATTCCGTGAAACATTCTCATTCTAAGCCCAGATGAAAACTCTGTCATTCTGTTTGTCAAATTTAACTCTGTTCATAAACAGTCAACTTTGACACAGTGTGAAATGGCACTTTAACTGGATGAGTCATCTTTTATGTGATGCTGAGATGCTATCAGTTCCTGTCCTACTGCATTCCCCCCATTGCTTTACAATGACAGAGTTTTCATGTGCAGCATCATAACATTATCGTAGGATCTCGAGGAAATGTTTACCCCTGTCACCCCTGAGAGGATGACTTAAAAAACACAACAAGTGAACTCATACTGTTCATTACCATTGTGTCGATATTCATATAGGAAATACAGTATGTCCCCCCCAAAAAATTACAATTGGATTTTTGCATTGATAACACCCAATATGATTAAACCATCTAAATGCTACTTCTACTGAATGCTAACGTCTTAAAATATAACATCTTAGCTCTATTTTGCAGAAAACCCCATTCAATTTGGTTAAGCGGTCACAGAGAAATGTGGATTGTTGTAAAGCATGTCATGAGTCTGATTCTTCAAAGTTAAGCCCTTGGATGCTCTTGGAACTGTAATTAATGTGTAAACACAAATATAGACAGAACTTGGACGGGAGGGATTCCTGACATGCTCTACAAAAATCCTCATATCTCTTTGACCACTGAAGCAAATTGAACGGGGTTTTCTATAAGATGTGGGCAATAGTTTCATACCTTGAAATTGTGTTTGGATTGATTCACTATTTTTAAAGTTATCGTTGCGGAGGGTACCATTGTAATTTTTTGGGGGACATACAGTACGGTATTGATGGCTCTGAATGGGTTACCAGGGGATATTGCTCGGGTTAAGGCCAATATTGCATGAATCAAAGATGAGTGCAATATTCAACCTAACAAGTGCAATATTTCCTGGTATTCCATGAATTAGAGCCATCCAACAGAATCATTATCCATCCCCACTAGAGAAGTCAAAAAAAGTATTGTTGTAGTTCTAGTACTAGACTTTGCTACATGTAAGTCAACTCTGCTGAAAAAAGGAGTAACTCGCAATTCCTAATATAGCAAGATGTTCGCGCGCTTGTGAATTCTAACAAGAGTTCATGTACTTCGTACATGTACAGTAGCAAGCGTTGAGGCACTCAGTAGCACTCGCGCAGCAGATGAGACAAAATACGGTGTGCATTGCACGGCCACTAACAACGGTAGCCTATGGGGAATTAATACATTGGCAGTGTATATGCATTTTGTACAATTTACTCTCGTATTTGCCAAGCGAAATTAAGCGGACGAGAATACAAGTTTTTAATGTGCCCCTAAAACGTCTTATATCTACAACGTAGATGATAATGGGAATGTTGATTTAATGTTGACATATACAAACTCTTGTATGACAATTGTTCCAATGTTGAAAGTAGGTGTGTACATGTATGTATGCATGAGTGTATTAAATGGGGGCAGGTGGGGGTTTATTGTTATTTTTCCTTCTTGATGTTGCCGTGTGATGTGGAGCATGAATTCAAAATGCAAAGTCTGAAAATCTGCTTCTTTTCCAAAATGTGATGTCAGATTCGTTCACGTTGATTCACATGACCATCGTACCATGGGGGGGGGGGGGGGGGGGGGAGGAAAACAAAAAGGTTTGCTGTATAATACCCAGGCCTGCTGATAAGTCATGGATGGTAAGTATCTTGTGATGCTTCCGAGTTGTAAGAATATCTGGCAAAGAGGGATGATCTGACTTATTGACCCTGGGTTAGGCAAAGTGCAAATCTCAGTGGTATAGGCCCTACATGTAATAATCATATAAACCTGGGATGGGCAATGCCACAAGCCCTGGTGCACTGGTGGGTGAAGTATTGACCAGTCACATGCAGTGATGGTACAAGATGTATGACATGCCAATCTGTGGTAGAATACTTGACTACATTTCTGTTATATGTAACAGTGTGTCCATGTCAATGCCCATCATTCCCTTTGATAACCATGCTACAGTGTATGGGTACACACAAGTACTGATGAAGTGGTTTAAATATTATGTCTTTATTGTTGGTCTGTTCATTCACCTTTACATACGATGTACAGTGTATGTTGAGTTTTGAACTACACATCTGTACCGGTATGCAAATGTCAGAATGTAACTTTAAAATTCTCTGTAAAGCATACATAACAGTTTAAGTAGCTTTGCCAAGTAGGTTTGTACATTCTGTTGAAAAAGAACAGAAGAATGTATGATTATGTGGTAGTAAACAATATATTTCAGTATGATTGAAGTCTGTTGCAAATACTCTGGGTTAACATCTTTTATAAGAGGATCCTAAAGTGAAATGCTTATACTCCGACATGCAATGTGCATTGTACATTGTGTACAAAGTTGTACATTGCATTTTTACCGCGTCTCTGCAATCACATCCGTTACCTGCTTCGAAACAGAGACAGATGCAGCTGTAACGACATAATATACCTTGTAGATTCAGGAGGATGCTCTTGTTAGTCATGAGACTCGCATCTGTCACTGTACTAATGTGTCATTTTCATGAGTGGAGAGATCCATATCCATTGGCCCACGTGGCCAGCATGTACACAATGTAAGCAGGAAATCCCACCTTGACATGTTTAATATAGCCTATCCACATGCTACATTTATACAAAAGGATTTACCCACTTCCGAGCATCTTGTCTACGGTAGTGCTAAAACAGATCACAGACAATCCAGTAGCTCTCCCATGCATTATAAATTGGCAATGGCCCGCATGAATGATTGAACATACTGCCATTGCTCAAACTTTCACATATTATGTTTACACTTTGTAGAACAGGGGCAGCTGCCTGCTTCGTATGATGTATGTGTGCTCCAAAACACTGAGAATAAAGGAAAGTACGCCAGGGAGAGATTTGAATTTGAAAAGACAGTGAAACAGCAGCATTAGATCAGTAAAAATTTGTCAAACTGTCAAAAAAAAAAATCTATTAGAAGTTTATGTCCAATTTAGCCCAGAGGTTTTGCTTGAAACTGCATCATTTTAATTCTACTGTGGGCACTTAAAGGTGAAGTCCACAAAAAATATGGTGAATAAAACAAGAAAAATGAGAGGGAGAGGGTATTGAAAGTTTTAATTAAAATTTATTAAAGGCGGTAGTTAAGTTTTGGAGATGTGACCTGTGAAACAGAAATTGACTCTGTGATATACATGTATACAGTATACATGTAGCATGTGAGCTCAGCTTCCATTTTCTCTGTGCGTAAACGTGCATAATATCTTTTTTTGTTGATGATATGGGATGTATTATCTGCATGAAGGGTTGTGTAGAAAAAAAAAAGAAATTTATATAATGATTGAATTAAGGGTGCATGTACAATTGGAAGTTTATTTGATGGAGAAATGAAAATTTCTTATTTCATATGTACTTGAAAAAGTATGAATGTAGTACAGAGCAAATCAGGGGTGAGCTCGCATGTGACGTCACAGAATTGCTCATTTGTGTTTTATTGACCGCAACTTCCAAAAAATCATAACTTTGATAGCTGTCATCAGAATGTGCTCAAACTTTCACTTTCCTGTTCCTATTTACTTTTCTGCTTCTATTCATACAAACTTTTCTTCAGGGTAGACTAGACTACCCCTTTGAGATACATAGGCCTAATACTAAAATTCTTGTATGAACAGAGTATCATACATTTTGGAAGAGTCCAGTGCTCATCATAGAGAAGTGCCAGTTTGTATTACCTGCCCTACGATGAGTTGAGTAGTGGCCTAGACGAGTACCCTGTCACCCGTCACATATTGGGGAAAGTCTGGAATTATGAACTCTAATGAGAATGGAAGAAAAGTGTTTCACCTTTTCCTGTCCCTCAGTTCAAATAGATGCAAAGCAATTTATGAATTTTTACATTTATTGTATTGCTGTACGATGTTGCTTGAAATGTATAAACCTGTAAAAATTGGTTTTCACACATTCTGTCAACGGGACCCCTTTACGGTTTTCCTTGAGGGACGCCTCCTCACACGTTTTCCGTCGGATAAGTCTGGTCGATACCCTGTTTGACCAGATTGGGAATTGGACACTACTCAAATGTTCAAGCAGACGAGAGTGCTGTATAATGCCCATTATCAACCAGGCATCAAATATCAAGAGTGCTACACCTATCTGCATGAAAAACAAAAACGTAGCAAAACAAACAAACCAAAATAAAAAGGATAACAACCCCGGAGGCTACTGTATATTCTGCGACATCCGACATGGTGTGACGTTCAATGATTGTCCTGCCACTCTTAATTGTGTATTAGCTTTCTAATGAATAAATCATGGGGACACACAACACTCAGTATCATCATCATCTGGCTCAGAGACGCAGAGGGGCTGCTTCATACATGTGAGTAGGAAATGATAGAATCAGACAAGGGTAGTGATGTAATGAGATAGGGCCTGTCATTCTATATCAAGGTAGACATGACTTCCATGCAATGTTCTTGAAAATTCCTAAAGGGCAAGCAAATTTGCTCCTTTTTCATAGCTTTATTCAATTTGAGAAAATATGTAGGGATGAATGAATTGTTGTCCTGAAAGAAAGTGTCATAAATGCTGATATTCAGAATTATGAATGATATTGCTTTCAATTGAAATGCAAACTTGTCTGACGTTGCAACTGATTGTCTGACGTTGTTTTTTTCCTGTTGTGATATGAATATCCCATGTTACGTACTACATATAAATGTACATGTAAGTACAGCTGTATTCGTGTGAATGAGCCCAAAGAAATACTGTTGTTTTTCTATTGTATCTCATACAATTTTCTTTGGAAATACTGTTTGAATTTCTTGCTCCAATTGTGTCACTTTGCATAGATTATCAAATAATTGCATTACAAAAATTGACAGTGCAGAGAACTGTGATGCATATATTCTTTACATGGCACAGTTTCCCCTGCACCTGCTGACCTTGATACACCCATAGTGGTATACATACTCAATAATTCATGACCGCACTGACATTGCACTTGCCTCTAGAAAACCCTGAAAAAATATAAAAGGCATCATTTTGTGTGCATGTGAGAAAGTGTGTGTGTGTGTATGTATGTCTGTAAGTCAGCTATTAGATACACACTGTTATATATTTTAATGTTGGCTGTGGACATCAGATATAATCTTTGCTATGGGTTTCAAGTACTGTGGACAATATACCAGTATGTAGACTGTTTTAGTAGCACCATCAGAGGGTATATTTGTGCAGCTTGAATATGTCTGCTCGCAATACATACTTTGGATACTCGATGACTTTTTCATTTGTGCCGAATTGTTTGCTAATGCAATGAAGGTGGTGGAGAACGTAATTGATTTGAAATTATGTTATGTTTTTAGTGAGTATATGTGCATGTATACTAAAAGCACTAAAGACATTGGAAGGGGTGGGGGTATTTGTTCCTCTTGCTAGTTGAGACTGAATCCTTTCATAATGTTCAAAGCAAGGACTTGGATATGCAGCAAAGCTGAATTGAATGAAATGGAAATCAACTGCATTCAGTTCAATTTTAATAGTTCATTTTTTTCCAGTGTTTTACGTGTACCCTACATCTGTGTCACACATATGCATATTATGCAGAACCACCAAATATTATACCTAGTTTGTAAGTTACATTATGTAGTTTCTCGAATTAAATATAAGAAAATATAACTATCATTTTTCCCGAATTGATTAGTGCATTCTTAGTACAAGTGTGGAATTTTTTTTTTTATATGTGTGTTCCATAGTTTGATTTTTGTCCTCAAAATATTGATTTAAAAAAAAAATGTACATCGATGGGGATGCACATCAGATCAAATTCATGTTGCATTATTGATCCAGATTTTTTGCAGCATCACTTGGCATTTGGCAACTGGTGGGAAAGTTTTTTTTCTGTTTTTGTTTGTATTGAAATATGGAAGATATACTATTTCAGTTGTGATTGCAGAGGGATGTTGAATGAGATCCTTTATACTATCATCACAAACAAACAAATTTACACAAAATACACTGTACAACTGTATGATATACAATGTATGAACAGATTGAATGGGATTTAATTGCGTGGACTACATTGCAGTCTCTTTAAAAGTATTATGATCTCTAATGGCGAAAAAAAAAAAACCCAGCAGAAAGCTTGTTTAAGAGGATTTACGTTGTATGTATCTCTAGGGATTGATGCAATTCTTTATAGTGGTTCAGGCCAAAGATATAAAGAGGAGGATTGAGGAATATAGCAACATTGGATGGATGGGATGTTATGCATGACATGGATCTCATAAAATGGGTAATGTTATTAGGTTGACTCCATCATGTGACGCCGTTTCTATTAGAAAATGAGACAGCGCTGTCATCATCCGATTTTTGGGCTCGTCGTCATCTTCTTGGAAAGAAAACTCTGTAAGGTATAGGGTTCTTACAGCATTTGTGATGGTATTGGGTTACCGATTGAGATACAGGGACAGACTGAACCCTGCTGGAGGCCGAATTACACGGCTACTGAATATTCATGGCGGACGGTAGCCGTTTGATTTCGTAGCAAGTCCCGGCGTCTGAGTGGTAGCCAGTTTTGGCGTGTCCATCGGGTTTACTTCATGTCGCTTTCCAGGAGGAACACGCGCTGAACTTGCAAATTGGGGGTCGGCTTACATGCACATTGAGTGGAATCCAAAGCACAGACAGCCTGCAAGGCGGGAAACATTCTACAATTTCACGTGCCGCCCACCAGACTTCCTTATCATTCCCTCATCAAATACAGACACCTGGGCTGCAGATGATCTTTTAGAAATGCTAGAACTATTACAGAGATAGATAGATTTTCTAAAATGATAGAGAAAGCCAAAGTGTGAGGAAGGGCTTGAGTAGCTCCGAAAGTGAAATGTCGCTCCCTGTTAATTGCAAGACTAAAAACAAACATATTACCAATGTAGTACCAAGGAGGTTGAAGAGATGGAGTAACAACAGAGTTATTCCCTTTGATCTATGTTCGAAGCCGCCGCTCAAAAATATTTGAAGCATGTGCCAAACAGGATCTGCCACGCCGATACGAAGACAATTGACTTGTGTCTCATTGCATAATCACCAGCCATTTTTGAAGGAAGATCTGTCTTTGTGATGGTAATTACTTTTTGCTATCCCTTCTTATAAAAGCTAGGTGGTAAAGACACGATGTGCGAACAGAAATTGAGGAAAAAATGCTGAAATGAAAATGAAAATTACTCGACTGGGCATACGCGGGCACTAATCTGATATATCTATCAATAAAGAATTATACTTGAAGATTACTACATGTTAGTTTCATTTGGGGAAATTAAGTCGAAAAGTGATAAAACCAGCTTTCCAGGATGGTACAGTTTTAAACATTTTCACATAATACAGCTCTGATTTACACTTTTGCGCAAATTTCTGAACGGAATTGACTTTTGTTTTATATGCTTTATTATTAAGTGAAATTTTATTTCATTTAATGAATAGATTTTAAGCAAAATATGGCCAACATTATGATAATGTTCAAAATGAATCTTCAGATTGCTCAGCAAGACGGCGGCTTGGATCATCGATCATCAAAGGCACAAGTGCACCTGTGGAATTCTTTTGTACATCAATAGAAATCTGACAACTGTTTGAATAAATTACAGCCAGTTGGAACTCCATGTATTAAACCTCCTTGGTAGTACACATCATCTACAGTATGTGTGTATAATGAATGATATCATGTGTATGCCTGAAATCTTTGGCAAGAACTATGAAGCAGCTTCCTTAACCCATTGACGATGGGCTGATTTTCCTACAACACACATTTCCCATAGAAACCTGCGCGAGTACAGTTGTATACTCGGGACTCGACCTCAACGGGTTAATTGAATTGTGCTGCCCTGACATTGCACTGACAACGTAAATACATTGCATGGATCCTTTTATCATTCAATCGAGAGAAAAAAGTTGGGTAAACTTGTAAATTCATGATTTCCTTACTTTGTGTCCAGTTTTTGGGACTGACTGTTCACTTTGGGTGTGATCCAATAGTACACATCGATTAAAGAACAACAAGTTTACTCAGATGTACCTACATCGTACGTTCATACATTGTAACTTTTGAATGGATTGTCCAATTTTCTTCAAACTTTTACTATAATGTGTTCTACTGATATTGCTGCATTCACTTTATCCGCACATTATGAATTTGGGTGAACATGTCCTCTGAGCAAGACTGTATTGATCATTCCAACCCTAGCAGCAGCTGTCTGCTCAGTCACCTTTGTTGATGTGTGTGTATATTAAACAAAGTGTGCATCATGTATCACACTCCTTTATGTCACAACAAGAAAAGTTGGCAGAAGAAAACAAGTTTGTAGGACAGATTGCCATCATAGAAAAAAAAAACTTTGAAGAGAATGCATTGCAGTGAAAAATTAAAATTGCCAATTGGAAAAAAAAAGCAGAGAATATAGTACATTAGAAAGGAAGTTAGCATTTTTCCATGTTTAACTCTTTAAAAAAAAAAGTTATTCTGTAAACTTTCTGTGCATTCACTGGTGTCTGGTAAAATTGTATCTAAAGTTTTACAATGCGTTGAAATATTCATGATGTCTGCTACCCTAAAAATGTCCTTTGGCAAGATATGCAAAAAGGACAAATCCTCCTAAATTGAGATTTATGCAGGACGAATAAAACAGCAATCCATGGAATAAGAAAGTACGGCACCTCAAGCCTCAAGCCCTGGAATAGCTAGGGATTTATTATTCTGTGCACATTTGTTTCCCATGATCTATTTATGTCCTCTCTTTCTCTCTCTCTTTTCAGATGAGAATAAAGAGATCAGCCACCTTGGCTGAAAATATATCTGTCTATTGATATGTACATTGTAAACAGCTACTAAACTGAGAAATGTATACTGGATGAGTAAAACATAAGGGGGGGGGGTTCTCAGGATGAAGGAAAGAGCAAGAAAGAATGCAGTGTACTGAGGCTACGTGGAGAAGAATGTTTTATGACTCGTGGAATTGGATGTCATGTTTTATCAAATATTCCTTGTAAGCATGATTTCAAGCATGCGATGCTACTTAGCAATGCTTCAAGTTGAATTTGGACTTGATTTGATAAGGATCTAAGGTCAAGTGCCAGGTACATGCATTGTATAAACTTTTTTGCCACTTGCAGAAATCTCACGACATATTTTTCTCATGAATCATCCAGTTTTATACATGTACAGATTTTCACCCTATACATGGCTTGCTGTATTTTATGCAGAGCAACTACAATCTCTTGATAGGTGAAAGGTCAGAGGTCAAGGGTCAGCCTTTGACCAACTTTGTTATTATCATCCTCCAGTTGGGTTGAGATGGAACAAAGCAGTTTTAATCTGTTGTTTATGTCAGACCTGTCGTAGGGTAGAAAAATGTCACTCAAAATGGAAGGATGACATAGAGGCATACACGTACATTCACATTAATTCATGGAATTAGTTTCTTCCTATGAATCTTTGTGAATTCCTTTTTTTTTCTTGTATTACTTGCTCAAGCTCACTGCTCATCAGTGAGCACATCAAGCAATTATTTGCAAAGTGAATGATGGGAATATCATTTGATTTCAATGTTGCTACCAATTGCACTGCAGCTTCTTTTCTTTCAGTGGAATATTACCCCTTAGCCCCTACCATCCCCCACCCCCCCCCCCCAAAAAAAAAAAGAAAAAAAGAAAAAAAAAAGATGAAGATGAAGAAGAAGAAGCACTTGATCATTCATATAACTGCAAGTGAAAAAATATGAAGTTGTGTGAAATCTGTGAAAGTTGCTATTAAAGCTGAAGTACCCCAGAGCACCCGAAACGTTGGCAGGAAAATCACAGCAAGGAATACAAGTTTTTGTGTGACATTTGCTGTGACATTTCAGAATGAGAATAGTCTTTGCATATTAGAATCCCTAAATACATGCCATGTGACCTCTGCTCCTACGCCCAGTGGTCACACGGGAAATGTGCAGCTAGCTGCTGAGGCAATTATTACGTCATGATTACATTTGCATGCAGCAGATAGGTGAGCCAATTGTGATTTTTTTTTTGCTGCAGTGTGAATGGAAGGTCAAACGTGTTTTCGATATCGCAGTATTTCCCAAATGGGAGTGGGCCTATCTTCATTTCTCTCTCCCGCGGACATTGCCCTCAACCAACATCCTCAAGTTTTCCACAGCTTTGCCGAGTTTGATATCTGCAGATATTTCGCAGCTTGCAGACTTTGTCTAATTTTGTTGTCGATATCTTTGAAACTTTATCCAAGTAATGAGGGATGATGTTAACAAGTTTTGTACCCTGCAATCGACATGCTCTGAATGCGTCCTCTTTTGGTTCTCGTTCGTTCAGATGTAAGAAGACATCGTGGGAAGTGACCTTGCCCGCCACGAGTGTCATCATAACCTTCCACAATGAGGCGAGGTCAACATTATTACGAACAGTCGTCAGGTGAGCAGCCAGTGTGGGGAAAGTGACTTCACACTGAACAGATGTGAGACCAGTTAAATGACCTTAATTGAGACAGTCAATCAAGCCTTTCATTTGTGATTAATGACTAATAATGTATTTGTATGCCATATATTCAGTGAATCTAATTTTTGAGATTCGGGATTTTCTGACAATTTCATCAGTGGTTCAATTCACGATTGTTGAGTGCAGTAATGAACAGAGAAATGTATTCGTGGACATTGCATTCATTTCAGGATCAGAGTTGATATTTTCACATGTTGAATTTAGGTGATAGCAACCAACTCACGAAATTAGCAAAAATGATAACCCTGCAAAATATTTGGCATATACAGTACATTGCATGTATTTGCCTCTTGTTAAATGCTTTGAAAGAGAGTATAAAATTTTCTTTAAATACATAGATTTCTCTTTAATATGGTATTCATGAATGGCATAATCTATCAAAAAGTATATGGATTTTTAAAGGTCAAATATGACAATTCAATTCACAAATAATTTTACTTGTATGACAAGATGAGAAGAAAGTTTTCGTTCTAAATGAAAGACTCTGCTATGTTTTGTACTGTTCTGTCGTAAGTGCATTAATCATGGCCTCGTATCCCTTTAATGAAAGGGTCTATAGTTTATATAAAACTGGCAAATGTTTAAAAACACTTTTTTTCTGCATGTTTTCTGTACACTTTCACTTCATATGATTGTAAAAAGCATTACTTTGATTTAAGGCTGACAATTTTTTACAAAATTCCTAAGAAAGCATCGTTACTGATCACAAAACTAATGTTTAATAGATCTGCAGCTACCAAATATCAGAGATCCATGCCATATGGTGAAGAGAGATTGTCTTACTTCAGTGTGTTCATGTCAACAGTATTTAGTAGGATCGTGAATAGTAGAAAGTGGGGTGGGGCTTGGGGGCAATAGTCTAGCATCCAGGTGTTTCCGTTCACATGTCTGTGCTCATGAGGTGCTGTCTTGAGGTATACTTTGTGGCTTGTGTATCAGATAACCTTCTATACTATGAAAGATGTTGGCAGAATTGAGTACCCATGGTATCTATAGGGCACTCACAGTTATTTCATGTCAAGGGAATAGAAATTCAAATTGATATTCCTTGAACTGAGACACAGATATGTGATGATGATATAATTATTGTATTTCGAAGGATTAGGGGGGGGGGTGGGTGGGAGAGGAAGCCATACTGTGGGATAACAAATAGAGGAATTGAGATGCATTCAAGCCTGCTCCCCTCCTCGTCTTGTTGATATCCCTTGGGCTTGATGTGAGGAATAGTTTCGAGATTTGGTTTTGTCTTTCAGTGTCTTGAGGAGAAGCCCAGCTCACATGATCAAGGAAATTATCCTGGTGGATGATTACAGCGATGATCGTGAGTATGCCCCTGTAACTCGATGCCGGGCAAACGGCTGCATCGCACATCTATTACGTTTGAACTTGTGTGTGATGGAAAAAGAGAGCAATGCTGAACTGGAGGAATAACTTGATTACTTTGCAAGCCAGAAATAGAAGCCCTTGCTACATTTCACCATCATGGCATGGACTCACATACCCCGAGTATCAACAACGGGACCCTGTTATTTGTTTGGGAACTTGAACTTGCACTTGTATGCACACAAATGCTCCCGTCTTCACGACACCATTTGTAACCAGATCCCGTCTGTTAGTGTGAATATGTATTTGTGTGTCTGTCTGTTTGTCTGTCTGTGTGTCTGTACATGTATGTTTTTGTGTGTCCCCTTGTGTGAGAGTAGAAGCTCAAGAGAGGCATTTGGAAACACGATAAACTTTGCACAGTAAAGGGAGAATTCTGCATACAGGAATCGGGAGCTTATTTTGCAGAAACTTTCATTTACTAATTTTCATCAGTTTCATTTTCATTCAATTCAAAGGGATTGGCTGAAAATTCTTCTGCGTTTAGTCCTCTGGTTGGTGACACATTTAATGTGCATTACTACTCGTATTTTCAAGCTAACTTCAGCGAGTAGGGTAGAATCAAACGTACAAAATGGTAGAAGTTCCATCAACTGCATGTATAGATATTAGTAAAACTGGGATAGATAACTTTCATATGTTTTCACAGAACAGTGATATTACTTGTAACCAAATCTCTTCACTGTATATTAAAACCTATGTCAATTTTATGATGCAATGATGTCATCACCTCACAACCCTTTTCAGTAGTTTGTACTAAAAAAATATGTAATCATGACTTTGGTCACTGACTTTGCATTGATGAAGCCTACCCCTAAAAGTCATCATTGCAGACCATTACAGCTCAATTATGTTCTGATGAGGAGACAAGTTTTTCTGATTGATTTAATTTTTTTGTTTGTTTGTTGTTGGTTTTTTTTTTTTTTGGGGGGGGGGATGGTGGGACGAGGGTATGGGGTTGGAGTAAAGGAAATTGATAAAAGTTTATATGCAAGTTAGTTACAGAGTTGAGAGCTGATAATGTCATTACCTCTTCCAATGTGCACAGATGGTTGTGAGTGATATCAAATGTTTTGGAAAACACTTGAAACACGAAATTAACAAATAGCTTCTGATTCTATGTCTGATTTCGAATCAGCTGGTGCCAATCTCTGTCATTGATTTGTACCATATTCATCAAATCCTGAACAAGGGAATTGCATTGCATTTTGACGCTGCTTGTGTTCTGTCGTTAACCCGTTGAGGATGGTTTGATTTTACTACAACACGCATTTCCCATAGACGCTTGCCCAAGTATACTCGGGACTCGTCCTCAACGGGTTAAAGTGAACGTTTGGCGAAATCATGGCACTTCTGTGATCTCACAATGGTATTGAAAGATACAACCCAGTGTGAAGTTAAATCACCAGCTTATGAGCCACCTACATTGTATCTTGAAAGTGCAAGTATAGTTGTTACTGTTTGGACTTGTAAATCCATTTGCTGTGAAAAGCATTTTGCTTAATTGGGTAAGTTTTCTGAAACAAACAGCATACATGTGTGTATGTATTTGTTCAATACAGAGAGATTTATAGTCAAAAACTCTGAAGAGTGTAGCAAAGTCTTACAGTCAGTTCAAAAGTTTCAAATTTGACAGTTCTGCCTGCTTGATAGCATGTGCTGCCCTCAAGAGATGGGAATTCAATTGCAATATGTTATGTCATAATTATAGACTGATGTATTGAAAATATAACAAGATTTTAACAAATATTCATTTTCCTAAGAAATAATTAAAGATCGAGCAGTAGACTTAGCACCTGTAGAAAGCGCAGGAAATTATATTTGCTTGAACACATCTCATGAAAACGAAAGTGAAATGTTTCGCCAATCTGTCTGCTTGTGCTCTGACTACGTGTTGAAAAACATCCCATTTAGAAAGTGAAGGATAGAGCCATGGAAGAGATACTGTATACGCCGAATATTTCGCGAGGTTTTTTTTTTTGCCAATTTTACGTGTCGGGTGCTAATTCGCAAAATTAAAGACACGCGAAAATATTGACTCTGATCCCGATGTGAATGTGACGTATGCGTGTACACTTCTCCGTTCAGTACAGGACTCCACGATCGCGAATTTAACCACTCGCGAAATCGTCGGGAATTCCCAATTCGCGAAAATTTAGACTTGCGAAATATATGGCGTATACAGTATATGCAGAGAGAGAGAGAGAGCTATACAAACATACAGACAGACAAAAAGACAGACAGACAGATTGATATGTGGGATTGAAAGTAATGTATTCACACAAACCTCCATTACAGACCTGCGAAGAGCAAGAAAAGGAGAGAGAAGAAAAAAGGATAGAGAGAGAAATGGGGAGAGGGGGAGGGAGAGAGTGGATAAAATCTCAGTGGAGATTTGATGTGAATTTGAAAGTAGTGTGCTCTCACAAACCTTTGTTTCAGAGGGGAAGTAACAGGAGATTTTTGTTTGATGCATGCTGGAGTAGACTTGTCACATTATAGAAACAACAGATTCATTTACATTCTCTCCCATCTTGTTCACAGTCACTCAAATACGCACATTCTATGCTTGAACAATATGGTTGAACTGTGAATTCGCCAGCGCGTACAAAATATTCCAGTCTGTGAGAAAAATATGTATTAATTCATGACTTTGCGTTGATGCATTAGAATTGTGTGAATGAATAAATACATTCACAAGTGTTCTCAGAATTCAAGTATGTTTAGTGTAGGATGTGACAGATATATATTGTGAGAGAAAGTGGCATTTTTGTTTTGTTTTTTGTTTTGTCTTTCTTTCATTCTTGTGCGCTCCTGGATGGTTTTGTGCACAAATTGCCATTATTTATAGTTAAAGGGGAATTTCAGACCGCCATGGATTTTTATAGTTACAAAGGAAGAATAAGATATCTTAAGCACAACAGTAAAAAAATTAATCAAATTAGATAAAAATGAGGAAAGTCATGATATTGTGTAGTTTCACCAATTTATGCTGAACAGTATACGGTATATATTAGCAGCAATTCATTGACATCACCAACTCTTTCTGTTTGTTGTTTGTTTGAGCTTGTATTTTTTTAAAGATCTGCCAAGTGTGCAACTGTGCACAACAGCCAAGTCTCCCTAACTTATACTCGAAGCTCTCTCAAAAAGAAAGAAAGTAATAATAAACCTCTTTGTCTCCTGACAAGTGAAAATGAATGCCTCCCTGATTGGGAAATTAGTTTTTTATGTACAGTCTTGCTCATTGCTCTTTGGTCTGCAACCTTCCTGATTTTGATGCCATGTGTGAACGTTGACTGACCTGGCTGTGTAAAAGCAGAAGGTGGTTTTAAAATATATACGTGTACGACAACAGAGCCTGTATACTGTACATGTAACTACGTTTGGCTGCATGATTTAAACTGACCTCTAACGACTTTCTGGCTTTTAAAAAAAATGTTTTGCCTTGGTGTATCTGTTTGTACAAACTGAATTTGTACTCTGAGGCAGATGCTTTTCCGTTTGCAGGTCGATTTGGAAGGATCAAACCTTTTCCTGTCTTGTTTTGACATGATAAACTGTGTTTTGCGGGCATGTGTGTCTGTGTGTCTGTCTGTCTGTGTGAATATGTATTTCCTATGTACATGAGTGTATGTGTAGAAGAGGCGCATAGGATAGCTGGACGTCATTGTTGTAGAGAACGGGTTAGGGTCCTGTGTGTTGCTGAACCTGCAGCAATGCGGTCAAGTTGGTTTGTTGGATGATGGGGGGGGGGGGGGGGGGGGGAGTATGAAGTGGGAAAGGGGGAGCAAAGGCCATTGCAGCCCTAAGTCTTTGCTAATCTAATAGCTGCAAATGGCTGCTTACACTTGATCACACCATTTGCAATGCCGCGCATTGCCCGCGGCCGCGTAATTGCATCACATCTAAATCAATCTCAATTGCGCCGCGCGCGGAGGATGCTGCTTGTCGTCTGCTCCTGTCAGGGTCGGGGGAAAGAGCTGCTGGTACTTGGGTCCTTGCCAAAAATCGATGGCGGGACTACTGGCAGATTTGGTGAAATTTTTTTTTTTTTTGGCTAGGGTCAGGTAAGGTTAGTGATTCATTCAAATTCCTTGTCGTCACGCTCATGTTGTTCTGCTTGTGAAATTATTTCGGACAAGTCCCTGTTTTCTTTGCATGAGGAAGTGATAGAAAATTGCTGATATGCAGAGGATAGTTGAGTATTAAAGAGATATGTGGATTTACTGTGGATGGATGATGTGATGCATAAAGAATGAACTGAATCATTATTTCATAAGCTGCTGTAGGGCTGTGATTGTTATTAGCGAGTAATATTTGAATGAGATGATTTCAGCGGAAATGCAAATCAAGAAATTCATTGATCCACGTCAAAACTATGTAGAATACAAACTAGGTAAATTATGCACTTTATGATGAATTCCAAGTTTGGGTTGCTGAAGCTATTTCATTAAATTATTTGGGAGTTGTTTTCCTCCAATGTGTAAGCAGTACATCTAGATGTAAATAACAGATATTTTCAATTATAGTAAGCATAGTAAATATAGCAATTAATGATACTGTCATAAAGATATATCAAAAGAATAGGAATGATTGCAGACACAGCATTTTATGAGAAAAAAATCAGTGACAATTAATGTGGAATAGGATAATCATAAACACTTTAATATCCTTACTCTCTTCTGACCCTTTGAGAGTATATATTCAAAGGGCCTCTCTGAAGAATTACTTTGATCAAGTAACAGTTGTGGGGTTTTGATGTGTACATGAAATGTTCGTGATTCTCGACAGAAACAATGCTATTGTGAACTCAGCTCAGTGTGTATCAAGGACATTGCTCTTTGCATTATTTAATTCTTGAGAGGTGTTTACT
The DNA here is from genome assembly GCF_040938485.1 of Diadema antillarum. Taxonomy (NCBI): domain Eukaryota; kingdom Metazoa; phylum Echinodermata; class Echinoidea; order Diadematoida; family Diadematidae; genus Diadema; species Diadema antillarum. The sequence continues at coordinate 1,558,966 of NW_027271550.1, forward strand.
GATTTGGACCATAGAAAAATTACATATTCTGTCTTTTCCCATGCAAATCAAACTGGAAAATGAAACTGAAAATGAAAGACATCATGAACGAATTCGAGTACAGCTTTACCCCGTGCGCACTGTATGCTGTGGGACATGACTTTTGCCCTTCAGATTATCTTATTAATCGTGCATTGATTATCCAGTTGACTCAATATATATATGAAATATGATGCTGTCATGTCATATCATTCATATGAAAATATCTCTTTTTCATACGCCATGAAGACTTGTGTGTGGGTCAGTGGGAGATTTATGAGGGTGAGACGTCATCACCTCTTAAAAGTTTAATGGATATGCTTGCTAATGATAGCACTCCTTTTCTGGAAACACAAAACTTGAAAACTCCATTTAAGCATCTTATTCTAGGTCTGATTTTGATGAAATCAGTATTACATTTTGTATTCTACCCCCTCATATTTGTTTGAATTAATTTGATTTTTTTTTTAGTAAGCCAGTTTGAACACAGTGTAGAATTGCCCTTTTAGATTATGAGACATAACTTAGATCTGATTTATACACTATTTTAATTCTGCGCCCTCATTGTTGGTAGTGTTGAATGTTAGCCAAAGTGTGATTCAGGCCAAGAGTGTGATGTCATCGTGTGCTGCCCTATTGTGTTCAGGAGCTATTCTGATAACAAGCCAGGTTCATATCATTTACATGTATTCATCATCATGTAAAAATTACTACATACCTACCCAGTTGCATGCAGTGGATGTTCAAGCACACCAGTGACACACTGTTGTAGGTACACATTGTATTCTTGACCAGTGTAAATGCACAGAGATGAAAACTGTATTTCAGTTTAGTATCAGTTTAGTTGAACTACTCCGGCAACACTTGAGATCTTTCGGCTTGTTATGGTTTTTGTTTGTTTGGTGTGTTTTTTTGTAATCCTAGGCTTTATATTGCGTCTTCAGATTCAGAGCGGTTATGTGAAAAGTAGAGTATCGGCCCTATTTGAAAAAAAGTTTGTTTGTTTGTTGTTTGTCTGTATTCCTTTTAAAGCCATGGACCAACTATCATTTTTTTTAAAGGTTCTGATATTAAACCATAGACCCTCTACAGAAAATTCAACAAAAATATGATTGGTATGAAGAAATGAAAACATGCCCCTCAAAAAAACAAACAAACAAACAAACACAAAGAAAAACACACCAAAAAATGCCCCAAACAGAAAAACCACACTTACGTGGTACGTCTATTCAGGGAATACCACTTTGTAGAACGGCAAATTTATAAATGCGCAAATGGTGTGATATTAGGTATCCCGGCAATTATAGTTGGCTAGTTACCAGGTTCATCCATCTATTTTTGTAACACAAATCGGCAGCGATCACAATGCGCTCATCAAGGCTAGATCCTACAATGTAGCATGCTGGCAGTAGGTATGCATGGTCACACAGGAAACTTGCCCCATACATGCTTTAATGCATGAAGGTCATTGTGTAATCACAGTCGCTTGTAGTGCAATTAATAGAACCTGTCCAGCGTTTTTACAGGGATGACAACGTCGTCACATGCTTGTGCACAATGACTCGAACAGGCAGGCCAATAGGGTACAGGACTTCAAGGGTGTATATATGAGAGAAAAGTCATTATGTGAATGATGATTTCAGTGAAAAAATCAATCCAATTACAGTTTTTGTGGGACGTGTGGGTAGAAACTGGAATCGGGATTCAAACTACAATAACAAATTCCAAATTCTACTCCAGAGGTTCAAAAATGAGTGAAAGAAATTACGAAGATCACAGTACGGATTCTCTGTTGTATGCCTTAAACTCTAAAATGTGCTTCAGGAGGCGGAGCTTATGTGACCTTCCGACTACTTCCGCAATATACAGCCCACCACACACGTTTAGAAGTTTGTTCTGCACGTTGATGCAAAACGCACTAAACATGCAAGTTTGATTGACAAGGTACAAAGGAATAGGATTCAAATCATGGTTTCAAGGGTACCATGTGCATGGTCCGATCATTCTTGTAATGAACTAAAATCGTCATCCTAATCATCAGTCCTGTCACAATTTTTCTTGTGTGTGACCATTCTAATTGTCAGTGATTGTATTCCATATGAATATTAATTTGCCCCCCCCTTCTCCATCTCTCTCACACACATACATACTCCTACACATGTACGAACACGACTTCAGTCTTTCAAACAGTGATGCTCACATGTACGTGTTTCCAGTTTCACAATCATTTCTTATGTAAATTAGTTCTGAAATGATTTGAAACCATACCTTTAATGTATGTACAACAAACACATACGTGTACACACACAGGTCTATGAAATGATCTGCCCTTTGTGATATATTGAGAGCATACTCAGTTATGTTTATGTCTAGTGTGTGATTCATGTTTTGATGACGAATCAATAATTCAGATAGATGATATTAAAAAACAAATTGCTGAATGAGCATAAAAGCAGCCACGAAGTGAGTAGAGTTGTGCAGAGGCAGGTCTGTGTTGGTTATATGCAGGAAAGGAGAACAACTGTTTATTTTCCCTCGGTGTTGGAATAGGGTGAACCTGTGAGCAGTTGGATATCATACAAACTGCTCATGAGGATGTGATTTATGAAGCAATCCCTCTCCCCCTCCTTGAGAATGGTGCATGTCAACAAATTCCTGTGGTACTTTATATGCTAATTCATATGTTCATGTATCTATGGGGTCATCTTCTTGTTGCGTGCAACACTGAGGATGCGTTCATCAACTCACTTATGGCATAAAATTGAGGTATCCAAACAACTTTCAGGGAGATTTGGGCAGATGACAGATGCAAAGTTGTTTTCATTAAATGGAGCCAGATGCCTTTCTGAAACGTGGAAAAAAAGTGCAATTGCAAGCCAGAAACATGTTTCTGTTGGGATGATAAAGGGCAAAGCCGTTTTGAAACACACTCACACCAACCACTGCCAACTTCTTGATCTCCGCTCCTCAAGTCAAACTTCAATGGAGCTGCGTAGTGGCAAGGCCTCCCTCTCAACTCAGATGATAGATGCAATAGCTCAAGAAATTTTATCTAAAAGGCTTTTACAAACATGTTTTGATAGTGGGCACTGAATGTTTCAAACATGGGAGCCTGATATTTACAGTGGTGACCGAACAGGACCTTTCAAGGTACTTGCCATCTTGTTGCAAACAATTCAGTTGTCTTACCTTGGGGTCCCCCCCCCCCCCAAAAAAAAAAAAAAAAAAAAAAAAAAAAAAATCTTGAGAGAGTTTATGGGAAGAAGTGTTTACTGGGACAAAAGATCAGTGCTCATTGTCTCTGTAACATGCCATGCTTAGGAACAGGCAACATCGTCCAAAAGCAGTGCCTACATGTTTTCTTAAATGCAAAAAGAACTTACTAACCAGAAGTGACATTCCTATTGCTCACTGTTGAATGGTGAGCTTAGAATAGCTGCAGACCACCTTTGTTAAAAAGTCATTTATCACCTCCGTACTTCCTTTTGTACATTAACATTTTCCCCATTTTTCTCTTATAAAGATATGACAAGAAAAAGTTACATCAATATCTAATGTGACATTACATCCTGCACTTATCACCGTCACAATCTTTACCATGGTACACAACCAGCCGCATTGGGTGCCAAATTTCACCAGCAGGCAAGACCGCATCCAAATGTCTGTGTCTTTTTACTCCAAAGTTTGAATACGGATACATCTTTGCCATGCATTCAGTGAAAGCGATAACTCTTGAAACTGAATCGTATGGTGTACGGTGGGATTTGGACTGGAATACAAAGAGGATCGTCTCTCTTTGCTTCGTGAGGTAGGGAATTCTGTTGGCAGCATTTAGGGATTAGTGCGGTAGGTTGTCACTCATCAGCAGGGAGGCAAAACAATTCAGCTGGTGTTAACAAGTGGAAAAAAGAGAGCCTAGCAAGTGTCTTCCGAACCTGTGTTTCTCGACTGCATCGAGTGCTTGTAGAGCCTGAATATTTCAGCGTGCTGAATTTCCTTACTGGCAAGATGGCGGTGTCACCGAGATAATTCAAGAGTAAAAACACTGTGTATTCAAAGTAAGCAGTGATGCGTCATTTGTGTATGTGGATGAGCTGCTATAGGATTTGTTTGAAGGAAGTTGGGGGGGGGGGGAGGGGTGAGGGATAAAGCAGACACAAACTTAAAGCGTGTCAGATTGAAGGCAAGATGAGCAGGAACCACTCAGAGCCTGAGAATCCAGGCAGAAGTTAGCCTTGTTTCAAGTGAAATGGACATTTAAGTAAAACTAACCATAAAACCAGAAATTTTCGTGGGCATGAAATTTTCACGAATTTCACAAGGAGCAAAAAATTTGCGAAATTAGAATGCATGCAAAAGTTCTTGTCTGTGCTAAATGCATCAGATGCCAGCACCATTTTGCAAAAATTTCATACCACAAATATTTCTGGTTTTACAGTAATTATTGAAGAAGGGGACAAGTAGGGAATGGGGGTGGGGGGGGGTGGGGGTGGGGGGGGGGTGGGGGATGAACAGAGGTATTGTTGGTACTTAACTAGCAAGCTCCTAGGGTGGTGCAGCGCGTCATCCTGCCAACAGCATGCTTGCATGCATGATTTATGTCGGCAAGGAGACTCACTCTCCCTACTCTGCTCATTGATTATGTATCAACAGACAAGGTAAGACGTGCTGTCTGGGTTTCAAAGTCTTGTTTAGTTTAGTCTTTTATATTTTTGAAAGTATCCATCTTTGTGAGAGGTCTGGTTGACACCGATGGACAAACAGTCACAGGCCATTATTGCATCATGTATATTTAAAGTACTCTATGCAGTTTTTAAATGAAAGTTGAATGTTGTGCTCAAAAAGGTGCACAGAAGTGCAAGACATGTACATTACATGTGGTAACTTTCATATCCTTTCCTGCCCCTATTTCATTTTCCAGTTTCCTCTCAGGATTTTTGACTGATACACTACAATTGAGTCATAACAACGACATATGTGAGTCCGAAATAAAAATCCAGGGCATATTGCAATTCTATTGTGCTGTTAAAGATATCTCAGATTGTTGGCCTAGGCGTCGACACTTTCACAGCACTCCCAGTTGAGAGTGATATTATGGCTTACCACATTTTGAACAAACACAAGAGGAGGAACATACATACTTACTCCCTGGTGCGCACTTTTTAGGATGTAAGGAACCATCGATTCTGTTACCAGTGCAAGATTTTCCCCAGTAGATCCAGTGCCTTTCTGCTGTACCCCTCAACCCCCTTCCCCCCCCCCAAAAAAAAAAAAAAAAACCAAGAGAAATGGGGAAAAGAAAATAGGGTAACAGCACCATGACTGTCTTTGGCTTGGCGTGTGTAGCTAGGGTTACTCGCCTATGCCCATGTCGCTTGATGAAGTCAGTCACGCACCTGCCGTGTGCTCATCACGCCCCGGAGAGACAAACGGGTAGCATAACATTCGGGTCACGACGCCACATCTCCCTGCCTAAAGTCCTAACAGAAATCCGTCAGAGATGCAGTAGTCTGTCACACAGCAGACTGCATTCAGTACCTGAACCATCTTGCATAATTTGCTGGCATTTCAAAGACACTGGGTCAGATGCAGCACAATTTTATGCTTTCCTATACTACACCAATTTTCACCTTGTTTTTGGCTTAAAGTGGATACCTGATGGTGTCTGTGGTCTTGTTGCTCAAGTTCATGTTTTATTAATGAAATCATAAACAATTGTTTGTAAATGGATCATTCAGTGGACTTTACGTGTCCATTCCGTAAAAGAGGACATTATTGTTTGTGTACACATCTCTGATATTTGTTAACTCAGTAACCTCAACCCCTGTTAGATCATATTACACCTTTAAGATTGTAATTGAAAGGTATATAGATGGAAAAAAAACACACACACATAAATATTGTACACAGTAGTTGCTGCATCAATAACAACAAAACATAGATGGCCTGACACTTTCCCACAGATTAATGACTTCTTCCAGAGTGCAATATCCAGTGGCATAAAGAACTATGGCTAAGACACTATCCCTAGCACTGATGGATGTCCTATCGTTTGCATTCAACAGTAGCAGTGGAGGGGGTCATTGGGGAGATTATCTGATCAAAGCGTAATGTGCGTCAGATAGAGAGAGACCACCACTACCACATATTAAGCAGGTAATCAGATGAGTATACTGCCAGCTTGGGAAATCTGGCTCCGCGAAGGGCGAAGAAGGAGGAGAAGAAAACGAGGAGAGTGCATTCTTTGCATCGGCCTTTCGGAGCGCGCCATCAATTTCATCAATTCCATCAAATTTTCAAAGCCGGGTTCAAATGCAGTCAAATATGAACTTGGGGGAGAGAAATTCCCAGGCGGGACCCCGCAATTTTTACAAATTTATGCTTCCCTACATCGTCAGACACTCGTAGACTGATTATCTCGAGCATCATTGGATATTTAACGGATGAACTCACACGAGGGTAGCGCCTTTGATCCGCAGTAGATGCCGACATGGCAGAGTGGGCATCCGAATTTGCTGTATTACGTCAAACATGAATATTATGTGTGCTGCGTGCAACATAACTGATTTAACAGTGATGTCATTTTAATGGTAATGGAAACCGTGACATCAATATTTCATAGATGCAATTTCAGGACTTTTTCCCTCTTCCTTGTGCACGTGGAAGAGCTGTTGAAGGTTGAAGTGATGAATAGATCAAGGCCATACTCCATATTTTTATGGCTGACGTAATGGCTTTACTGAAGAAGTACAAATAGCATTGATCTTCTACAAAACATACATGTGCTTTACTTTGTGTAGCAGAGACCATGAATGATACCGGAATTACCAAATAGAACATCATTTTAAAAGCACTGTGTACATTTGTAGTTGAATAATGCAAATGTATGTGATATTTGTTGTGATGATTGTGCTTAACATGATTTATCTGTATTCTAAGAATTGAGATAATGATGGAAATACAAGTAAATTTGTCATTCTCAAACTATCACTGTAGAATGATGATGAAGGATTTTTCAATCATATACCCTTGGAGATGTGGATTTCTTTTTGGTAATATTAGGGATTTTCTAGAGATCATTGTCACAAACTATCTTTCCATGGTTTTGTATTAACAGTGTGAAATCTGAATTACTTATCAAGGGTGAAATTGGCAAAATTTAGAATGCCCAACTGCTAGTTATAATAGTTTCTTTGTTAACCTTATCAGTGTAAAAATATTATGTTTCTTCTCCACCCCCCCCCCCCCCTGTAGAATGCCAAATGCTAGTTTCAGTAATTTCTTTGTGAATCTTTTTAGTACCAAAATATTATCTTTGTTTCTTCCCCCCATTCATGTTACATTAATTCTGCCTCAAGATGAATTGTATGAAGTTCTTTGTTAGTTCAACCTCCAGTGTACTGTCGATTGTGTAGACAAGCATAAGTGACATGAAAGTAAGCAAAAATAAGCAATTGAAGTGAGGTGGGTTTGATTTAAAGACTACTTCTAGATGGCACTTACCTGTAATCACAAGTATATTATTTTGTAGCTTGGAGAAGCATTCATATCAATTTAGGATCGCTGTAACTTTGATTCATATGAGAGCATTCTTGATAAACAGTACTATAACCCAGATTATTCAGATTTGGTATATTAAGGTTTGTTTATCATCCTGAATGCATATAAACACCAAAGGAAGCAACTAAAACAACCAAAACAGAGCATCTTACCGCAAGCCGAACACTGTTATCGAAGTATGCAGATCACGTGCACCGTAGTTTATTTGCCGGGGATGGCGTCGCCAAATCACTGCAGTGCAAATAGCCCAAAGTTACTTCAAGTCCCGTCAAGCCCTTCCGTCTCTCCATGCATAAGTGAAGAGTGTCTGCCAGAAACCTAGCAGTGCTTCTAGAGGTTAATGCATCATCAGTGGCCGTGATAGAAGAAAGTTTAAGGAAATCACGGTTGTTGGGTACATTTATTTCCCCCCACTATCTGAAGTGAAGTGGACTGTTAGAGAATAAGAGTAATTGAGTGAAGCAGTGATAGCAGTATCATTGGAATAAATATAGAAGGATTTCCAGACTCTTAAGGGAAGGGAAGTAAAGGTAAACATCATGCTTTTCTGAAGGGGGATGTGGAATTGTTGTTGTTAATGGTTTAAGAGGGGAAGAAGCATTTCAGAGATGATTCGAAAAAGCCCTAGAAGGCAGTGCGCTTTCACTTCTTACACAACATTATGGTATTGGGAATTTAGGTTTAGATTCATTACATGTCAGATTCGCTCTTATCGTAGTATTACAATGTACATGGTGTCCACGATGGAAAAGAGATACTTGACACGTGTATGTTATGATTGAAATTGTTTTCCCGGGATCGTTTTCGTAAGTAATTAGTCAGTTCAGATGAGTTGGTGTTTGGTGTTTTGAGGTGTTTCATAACAAGTGATTCCAGATATAAGATCCACCATCTTCTCTGTTAGCCGCTAACCATGGATTGATATGTATGGGGTGTGTAATGGGGAATGCTATGAGCAGATTACATTAACCCATTAACTCCCACATGAATTCTGTTACATTAATTATCATCATGTGTCCATTAAATTCTCAATTCTGTATGGTGCTGCGTACCCTGATAGCTGAGGAAGACAAGATGGAGGCAGTTGAATTGATTACATCTATACTAAAGCAGAAATTAATAAGAATATACAAATTTGACAGAGAAACAGAAATTTGATCCTCTGAAATGTGTCACCAATTTAAGAATTAGGCCACCTAGATTTTGCAGTAACAAACTTGTACGAGGATTCTCTTAAACTGTAACATTATACATATTGGTGTTTATAAACAACAAACCTCTCAAATAAAAGTTTTTTTTTTTTTTACTCTTCCGTACAAGACATCGACAAAGAATGGTAGAAATACTGTATATGCCATATATTTAGCAAGTCTAAATTTTCACGAATCGGGACTTCTCAACGATTTCCCGAGTGGTTAAATTCGCGATAGTGGAGTAATGTACTGAACGGAGAATGTGTGCATCATGTTCATATCAGGATCAGAGTCACTATATTTGTGTGTCTGTAAATTCTTGAATAGCACCTGACTCACTAAAGTCACGAAAATGAAAAACCTCACGAAATATTCGGCGTATACAATAATGATCGAAAGATATAGCATCAGGTCACAGAAATGTGGTTTTCTTGGACTTTATAAGCCAAGTCTGATCAGTGTTGGTTTATACTTCACCTCAGTCTTTGTCCTCTGTCTGTGGTTTATTGAAGCAAATACAGTAGTTTATTGCCCCAGTGCCAGATTGATTCGTATGCCAACTGAATCATGTCCACCTATATGTTGAAGATTGTGACTTGCATTGTATATTGAAGCATGTGGTACTTGTATATGTTGGGCCCATGATCGGAGAACACCTCTTGCAGTAGATTTCTCATGACAAGTGTAGGTTTATGGCCTCTGGCTTGAGTTTGCTGAAGAGGTGAGCATTTTGCTCAGTTCTTTTGAGAGCTCAACCAAAGAAGACGAACTTAACTGTCCGTGTCAGCAGTGCTGTATGCGATGCACTGCGAAAATACCTACAGACGTGCATTTTGCTGTAAATGCGCAGAAAACCTCAGAGGACAAGTTGGCGCTGTCACGTTTTATTTATTTCTATCTGGGCATTCCTGATCCGGAATCCGTTTCATGTGTGCTAGAGACCCGGATATGAAGTCGTGCAAATTGATGCTTTATTGGGTGCAATGTACTCAAGGGGACGCCTCTAAAAGGTGTTGAATCTATCTCATTCAGGGCGCTTGAGAAGGACTGAGGGGTGATGGGGGGGGGGAGGATCAAACACATGCATAGACTGCGTTTAAGGATGTAACGTGGATTCGGCACGTTCTACTGCGAGAAGAGACTGATTGGTGATAACGAGATGGTAGAGAGATGTGCATAATTGGGTTTCTGCCTTCAATAGAACAAGTGAGATAGAGAGAGAAAAGAGCAAGGGAATGTATGGAAGATTGTCCAACATTTTCAACGAAGAGAGAATGAGCCCTGAAATTATAGATGGGAAAGTATTGAAAATACAGGAAATGACATCATGGGCGGAGTAACAGACAGACAGAATGTTACACACATACTAAGTATGTATTTATTCCTACATACGCCCATGCATACATACACAGGAATTTGGATGTAGAGACAGATGAGACAGGCAGACAGACAGACAGACAGACAGACAGACAGAGATTAGTAGATTTGCTGTCATCTTTGGTAGATGTAGAAGTATTGAGTCTTTGATGCAAGAACACATTTGAATTGAGAACCTTGATTCAGCTCTTATTGATATGTACAGTTCAATGTAACTCCGGAAATCAATTTGTCTTCGATATAAAGTTATCGGGTGAATTTACAAATTTAATAAACTTGTCGTTTCTGTCTTTGTTAGATTTCATCAAGTTGTTTATGACAAGTTGATATCTTTTGCGAAACATGCAGGGAAATTCCATGTGAGATTGCATGTTCAGAGATACGGTCTGTCTAATAACTGTAAGCCCTTCTCACATTATGACACCATCATTTTGATGAAATGCCTCAATGTCTTGTGATTGAGAAATGAGTTTTCTGCCGCAATGCCTTGACCGGATGAAGGCTTCATCCACATCCAAACCTTCTCCCCCCCCCCCCCTTCCCCCCTTCGTACCCGGAGGTGACGACTAATGCACTTTGATGTCCGATGATCGTACAGAGATGCATTGCCCCCTGGCAGTTTCCCAGACACTTCCGCACGGTGACAAGTCCTTTTCAATGTTTAATGCCTCTCTTGCTTTTTCCCCCTTTTTCCTCTCTCCTCTCCGATCTGCAGCGCAAGACGGCCAGGAACTACTCAAAATTGAGAAGGTGAAACTTTTAAGAAATGACAAGAGACAAGGTAAGATGTTTGCCCAGCGACTAGCGGGGATGCTTCCTTATCCTCCCCCCCCCCCCTTTTTTTTTTCTTCTTCTTTCTCTGGTCTGGATTACAGTCTAATGTGTTTGCTTCTTCCCAGTGCAGTCCTAGTGTAAACTAGTTTCGTAGGTACTTGATGGGTTCTGAATTAATGGGAATTTGTGTGGGCTTTCAGCATTCATTCAATTTTACTCCTCTAATGCAGAATTTAAAGGCAGTAGTCCCAATATAGAAAGCGGTGAAGAAGACACAAGAGCAATAAAGCTTAAAAGAAGGCTGAATCTAGTAAATATGTAGATCTTGGAATGTTGATAAAGTAGCATCTGATTTTACAGAAAGTATTTACTCATCATTTCAAATTTCTGTTTTCATGTCATTTTTGCTTTCATTTCAGTAAAATTGAACTTTTTGGGCCCCTTAATCATCAATACAGTTCTGTCACTAATGCATGCTTCAATGTTCTAGTGGTCATGGTCAGATCTGAATTGATGAAAATCTGGAGGACCTGCAAAATAAATGTATATATGTTTGTATGTGGTTACTAATTATTGTGCATATTCTCAGTGACATCATATTTTTTTTTGTACTTGCAGATTTAAAGTTATATTGAAAATTTTCTCTGTAAATCCATGTTGCGAAAGGTCAACAGTACCTAGTTTAAGGCTTTGTGTGTATATTGCAAGTCTGTTGGATATTACCAGACTACTAAGGGGGAAAAAAAATCAAGTAGGCTGGATTGCGACTGCTAAAGTGCACGTCAAGTACTTCTCTGTTTCATTTTCTCTAAAGCCCGTATTCCTGCGAAAGACAAATGAAAAGAGGAAAGATGAGTATTATGTAGCATGATGCAAAAGCAAGGAAAATCAAAGCCAAACCGCAAATGTATGGCACAGAGCTGAATGAGGGGATGGATGAGAAATTGGATACAAAATCCCAGACAAGTGCCATCTTTGGAGACAAGGTGAGAGCTTTTTTTGCTGCGCGGCGGTGGGCGGCGGGGCTCGCTCTCCCCGCGTCCGTGTTGATGGGCTTGTAGGGGGAAGGTTGGATGGCCCATTATGATGAAGTGTTTGGGGCTGTAAGGACCGTACACCACTCCAGCCTTCCCACGGTGCATCTCACGTTTCAAAACCCTTGCTCCTCGGCCAGCGACAGGGAACACCCATTTTTCATCGGGGTGAGAGATGACGGGAAGAAATCATAGACACATGCCTCCGAGGCTCGTTGCACTCGTCTCTTTTCCCCCTTTTCATTTCATTCGCTGCCATCTCAAGAAATGACGAATGTCATTCTCAAAATGGGAGCCAAAGCGTGATAAATTTGTCCCGAAATAGAAATCTAGAAACTGCAGAAATGAGAGGGAAGGAGTTCGGATTTCCGAATGTTGTATGTGGTGCACTTCATTCTACGAGTATCGGTGGTTTTGTAAGGACCTATTGGCAGATAAAGCAAAAACAAGGAAAAAGGAGTAGAAATCTTCAATGCATCTACGCTGGCTTTTGAGCTGGGGCATTTCATTGCAAATTATGTGTACAATTTAATGCCAGAGATTAAAAGTTGCTACAAAAATGTCGTGTGCACAAATTTTTAGCAAAAAACTAAGTACGCTTGTTATGCTCATGAAAATGAGTATTATTTCTTGCCAGTGAAAGAGAAATAAACCATGAAGAGTTTTTTTTTTTTTTTTCGTGAGTGCATGTGTATCAAATCACTAGAATGATGCAGCAAAAGTTAGTAGAAAAATCAGAAAAATAGGAAAATTGTCAGGAAAGTTTTCCCCATTTTCTGAAAGACTAGAGACTAGCTGTGGAAAACAGAAATGAAAAGTCAATCCAGCAAGACTTGAAAATTCTGGGAATTCACCCGGAATATTGAACACTGCAATTAAAAAAAAGAAGTGAAAGAAAGATATGTTTTCCCAGTCTTTTTGAGCTACCTTTACCTCTTCCTATCCACTGCCTGGAGATGAAGTGATCCGTGTATAGTAACATGAAAAAATTGACCAGTTAAGCTGATTTTAATGTTTCCATTGTTTGGTTCACTCATCATGGGATGAATTTTCTTTGTTAATCATATACTATCCTCCAGAGAAAAGAAGGGGGTGGGGTAGAACTCTTACCATTACTGCCAAGGTTGTGCCTCATGTAGATTCATGCAGTAAGGTACAGTAAAGCAGTTACCTGTGGCCCCATGTTCTCTCATGTTGTGCGATATCTCCCAAGATGCAGGCCGGAATTTCAGCTTCCCTGGGGGCGAGGGGGAGGGGGGGGGGCATGATGATTTTCTTGTTCAGAATCGAGATTTGCAAATCATTGGTTTTGCCTGCTGGCCTACATCGATGCGATCTTGGCTGTGGCTTATCAAAATACGGCGTATATTGTCTTACCAAAGATTCAATTATGCCTTGTCTTGTGGACGGACCTCTCTTTTGAGTAGCACATTGTTTTTCTCTGCTTGCCAGGCGTGATGGCATCAGTGTGGGAGTGCATAATGGTGACGGCGAGATTAGAGACGAGATCACACGGTAGATGTCGGGGGTTAGGATCGAAATTGAGGACAAACCGGGTGCTCAGAAGATGAACAAATAGCCGACCACCCTCGGGGCATCGAGCATCCAGGACGGCACGGCGTAGCTTAAGCCGAATTGTAGGCACCCGACCCATATAATCCCCAGTATCTTCCACTCCCTTTACATTTGTAATGTTGATATTACTCGGACTATGCAAGAGTAGAAAGATTGAATGCATTAATGCGTGCAGTATAATCAGATGTTGCTGAACACTCTCGGTTTTGTCAAAAGCACGACTTTCTCGGGGATTTAAATCCCCCCTTTTGTAAGTCATGATATTTGAGGATATGTCCTTCACAGCATCACCTACTGCAGGTAGAAGTTGTAGCTGTCATCCTTTCAAACATTATATTCTACATACTAAGAATCTTGCTAAAGGATTGGTCAAGAGCTGATCAAGTGATAAAGCTTAGTTTTGCCCGTCACATCACCTGAGAAGAAAAGTTTGTTACACTCTATGATGATAGTCATTTTGTTTCGCTGATCTCTTAGTCCACACAGTCCTAACGCGAGATATAACTCACAATTTTGAGTACGCGCGAAATAAAAGTGCGTTGCACTGTGGTCAAGTGATAGACCACAGTGCGAGGCACTTTTATTTCGGTGGCACGCGCAGGGCGCGGAGCAAATTCGTTGTTTTGTCATCTACGCACATACGTTTAATGTAAACTACGTAGCCTTAGCCCTGAGGATACCTAAAGACAGCTAAAGCGGTTTCAGATGTGGATTAAAATGGGAATATCTAGGACCCTAGATGTGGAATATAAAGCAAATAATCAACTTTTAGTTTCAAGCAATAAGACAAACTATCACTTCCTCGGCGATCTGGATGTAGCTATCTTTCCTCAGCTGCGCTTTGGAAAGATCGCTACATCCAGATCACCTTGGAAGTGATAATTTGTCCCATTACCTTCACCAACGTTGATTATTTGTTTATTATCTGCATTACATATGGTACAGCTTAAAATGACATACCATAAAAGGCTAATGGGAATAGTGAAATGCAATATCAGAGCTATAACATCACTTGAAACTTTTACAGTGCCTGTAGATGATCATAAAGATGGTATAAAATTTGATTAACAAGAAAGTCAAGTCAAAAGTAAAGTTGTCCCATGTACAGGGCAGTGAACATGAAATTGGATGTCATGCCAGTGAGATTTGCTGCCTAGAAGATTTTTTTTCTTTTTTAAAAGGACATTAGAAATGATATTTCAAACTTGGAAAGTTTTTGAGCGAGATACTAGAAAGTACCTGATGGCTCTAGAGAGCCAGCTCTGGAGGGATAATGCGATTCATGTCATTGAAATAGACACGTAATGAATTTCTGGCAGGCTCGCTGTCTGCAGGGAATGTGCCACTGAAATTGAGATCAGACCACCAGCAAATTTTGTCTTCATTTATTTTTTTGAAAGGTAAGAGAACTTTCTTATTTGCTCTGAGTATGAAAGATGAGGGAATCTTAAAGCGTCCGTGCTCCTTCCCCCGTCTCTCCGTGCAGGCTTGATACGATCACGGGTTCGAGGAGCGGACCTTGCCACGGGAGAGATTCTGACTTTCCTCGACAGCCACTGCGAGTGTAATGAACACTGGCTAGAGCCGCTGGTGGCCAGAGTTAACGAGGTGAGTGGGCCGTGTGTTTGTTGTTGTTTAGGGGTTTTGATGCTTCATGTTTTTGGTAGCCCTTTGTACCCCACCCTAGTCTGCCTTTCCCTCCGTCTCTGCCTTTCCCTCCGTCTCTGCCTTTCCCTCCGTCTCACTCTTTCTCTCTTTTTCCTCAGGGGATGGAGGGGGAGGGGGGCTTGAAAATATGTGATAAGTCATCATTCACCATCGTCCATGCATTTGCGCTTTATCAAACTTGTAGTGTGGGGAATGCTCGACAGAGGTGTTAATGTTCCCCCTGCGGCGTACAGGCTTAGCTAGAGATTTCTGTCTACCCCCCCCCCCCCCATAAAAGTAGGCACCCTTGGAAGTGTTAACTATATGTGCCATGGTGTAAACCCCCTGTGTACCACATTTTTCTGAGACAGCAATGAAGTCATGCTTTGGGAAAATATTGTGTTTTTCAAATCTAATGTAATTTTTATAGATTTTTATTACCCTGGAAATTTAATGTGCAGAGTTGTACAGAAAATGTCAAGCTCTGCTTTGATGTATATTGTATGACAAACCTATGATTGTTTTTCTTTCAAATGACCAGTTCCTACGTTATTGTAGAGGCATGACTTTAGCACACAAAACAGTGACAGAAACTTAGAATTTACTCGCAAATCCAGCAGGGAACACCACTTGATAGTCAATCACTCCATAAAATACAAGCTACATGTAGCAGGAATGGAATCGCTAGAAACGCTTTCATTGTGCTGTAGCATTTGGTGATTGATCGATTGGTTTGGGCGGGTTTGTGCAGAATATGCACATTTTGCACGCTGTTGATTGAGTAGGACGTACAAATGTGGCACATAAAGAGTTAAAGAGCATCTTCAGCTACAAAAACTACGCTGATAGCATCAGTAGGTGTGATGCTATCAACGTGAGGCTAGAAATGGCATCAGGAACACATTGCTTAATGTATAAAAGTATTCAATGATTAAATGGATTGAAATGTATTAAAATAGAGGACACATGCCTTTTGCTGACTGAACAACTGACTAGATATACTTCTCTTTTAGTTGTCAGTATACAAATAATGCACAGGACAGAGTGGATCAGTGAGAATTGGATGCGCGAGTGTAATTTTGGAACTGTTTAAACCCACAAGCGCAGCAAGTGGGTTTTAGACTGTTCCAAAGTTAAACGAGAGCATCCAATTCTCACTGATCCACGAAATTGGCCTGTGTATCATTTGTATTATGAGATGGGCGCGTAAATTCATGAAATACCACCATTTTCCCCATCATGCGTCCGGTACACCTACAACACTATACAAGACTTGAGCCATGCGTTCGGATTTTACCGGACGCGCATGGCCATGCATTCGGATTTTACCGGACGCATGGCTTAGTGTGGATCAGGAAAAATCAATGCATGACAATTGACCAATCAGATTGCAGAGATTCTAAAGCCCATTTTATGATATATATCATCATAAATGTCATCAGATGGGCTTGTACTCTACTCTTTAGTGTTTGATAAGTCCAAGATTTTGAGATAGATCATGAAATCTACATCTGTGCACTCACACACACACACGCAAAAAGTACCTTAAAACAAAGTACTCTTATGAAATTATGTCCAGGAGAAAAGACTTGGAAAACCCGAAAATTCAACCTGGCAAGCGAAGGTATGTCTTGAATGTCCATTGACAAGGATTGAATGTGCCTGTTGTTATATTTGCTATGAGTATCAGCTTCCCAAAACCATAACAAGAGCACAAGTCTATCCAGATTTCCACTAAATGTGAATAGTTTCACCTCATTTTATACACAGGTTGTCTCTCTGGCTCTGATATTGACAACCCTCTATAAATATAACCAGGACACAAGGTAGTGATATTTGGGAGTGACAGGGATGACAGGGCACAAATACATTGTTCCACCTGAAATTCTGTGAATGGTAATTACTATAATTATATCCACTGCCCCCTTAAAAAAAAAAAAAAAAAAATAGAAAAGAAGAGTGCTCCGGAGAGATCTCTCCTTAAAGGATCAACAGGATATGTCAGGGTCAAAGAAAGTGTATAATCCCACTTTAACTGTCCCTGCCCCTTTCCTTTGGCTCTGTGGCCTGGTTGTGCTTCAAAATGAGGAAAAAAGTGCTTCACCTGGCATCTAATGGCTCAGGATGGCTTGCTTTATGTGCATCTGTGTCCATGTTTGTTTACGTGTCAGTGACTGTCAATACGTCTGTCCCCTGTTCAGATGCAAGCCAGTTTGTACCAAAACTCGATAAAGAAACAACGTATAGAGACTCATCGTATAGCCGACAGACCGTTCAGATGCTAATCTCAACCATTCTGGAAATGTTGTGTAGATGTGCAGTTTCCCACTGTGCATGTTGTGATGGTCATGACGTCGCCGCTAGTGAGAGGAATAGGGTCGCCTTTCGTGCGTGCTCCATTAAGCCCCACCCAGTTATATGTTCTAAGGTCGCCATATGTTCAGACGCAAATGGACAGGATGGAATGCTGATTTGTTATCGAATTCTAGTTCAAAACGATGCTCTGACCGTCGTTTCGTTATATGTTGTTTCATTAGTCAGCGTTGAGATGTATAAATTCATCGTGTAGCTATACTGTTTTAGTGTAATTTTTTTTTTTTTTGCGTCTGAACACCCTGTAAGTCTGTATCAGGTTGGTTGGTTTATTTTTGTTTATTTTAGGATGACCTTACAAATGTAAATTTCGTATATTTTGAAGGGGTCAGATGTCAGCTGCTTGAGATAAAGGTCATTTTCCTGTGTAATTTTGAATTTTTATGCCTCCGCCACGAAGTGGTGCCGGAGGCATTATGTTTTCGGGTTGTCCGTCCTTCTGTCCGTCAGTCTGTTCGTCCTTCCATCCGTCTGTAATGAATTTTGTGGACAGCGTAACTAAAAAAAACCTGGAGGTATCCTAATGAAACTTGGCATGTATGTGTATTAGGGGGTAAAGTTGTGCCTATCAACTTTTGGGTGCACATGCTCAAGGTCAAAGGTCAAAAGGTATAGGTCAATATGCTCAAAACTTCACTATTTCCCCCATATCTATTCAATGCCTAAAGATATTTTCTTGAAACTTAGTGTATACATGTATTACTCAATTAAAATTCTCTGGTGGACGTTTAGGGTCATGAAGTCAAAGGTCAAAGGTCAAAAGGTCAAGTAAAATGTTAAAATTTGACTTTTTTATTCATATTTTGGAAATGGTTCAAGTATCTTCATGGAACATAGTATATATGCATGCACTGACTGGCAGTGATTTTCTAGGGAATTTTGGGTTCATGGGGTCAGGGGTCAAAGGTCAAGGGCAACACTTCAAAATTTTATTATTTCCCTCATATTTATGCAATGCCTACAGGATTATTATTTTTTTAAACTTGGTGTATGCATGTATAACCCAATAGGAATTCTCTGGGAAGTTCTTTTTTTTTTTTTTGCCAAAAGGTCAAAGATCAAGTAAAAGTGTTGAACTTTACTCTTTCCTCTATATCCTGGAAGTGGCTCAAGTTATCTTGAAACTTAGTACATATTCATACATGTTCTGCCTGACAGTGATTATCATATGAATTTTAGGGTCAAAGGCCAGATGAAAATGATAACAATTTACTATTCAATACAGAAATTGCACTTTTTCTGTGTACCTTGAAAATTACTCAATGCATAAACTTATGAAAGGGGTCAAAGTCAAGTAAGAGTCCTAAAATCCCCAAATACATGCTCTCCCATTCATCCAATTAAACCTAGGTCAAGGATGGTAAACATTCAGCACTTTTGTGACAAACATGCCATTTTAATATTTTGCCAATTTTGTGAAAATGTAATCACACATCGTCCACATGTACTATAGACCTATTAGGAGAATCATGCATTATGGCGGAGGCATACCAGTCGCCATAGCGACATTTCTAGTTGATACTAGATGAGAAGTATGGGACGAAATCCAATTTAAATTTTGGGCCGTATAGGAGATTAAATAAGAAACATTAATGCTGTAATATGAGTTTTGGTCAGACCATGGGATGTTTAAAGGTCATGGGTCACAATATTGAATTTCAGTGAGAGAAATCACAATCAGCCAAATCATACCAGGATGAACTAGACTCTTTGAAAGGATAATGTGTAAAGTTGATGTTCAGCCATATAAGCCTGTAGTCAGAAATCAATGGCCATGACAAAGTACGTGTGTCATCATGGGATACTGACAATTTGGCACGGAAATTAAACCCAATTAGAAATTTATACAATGTAAGTGAGGTGTATGACAACCAGTACATTGTCGTAGTGATTGTTATGCAGTTGCATCAATCAATATCACATGTTGCTAAAATTGATTTTTATCTGTCTTTTCTCTACCCCTGTGAAAATCAATTAAGGAAGTGCAGTGTATGGTCTCCAAATCAAAAATTAGTAGGTAATGTTTTATAGGAGATTGTCAGAGATTGCTTCTGAATTTGAGAAAGCAAGAGGAATAACTAGATTTTATGCCAGGAATAACTAGATTTTATGCCGTGAATATATATAAACTTTTTGTTTATTCTTCTGTTTTGAAGTGCATGATTTCATGCGGGGTTTTTGTTTCTTCTTCATAACATTCCATTTCATATCTCCAATGAAACCATATTTCTTACATTTGGGAAATTAGTAGGCAGACATTCGGATGATTGTGGAAGAACATGAGGTATAGTCATTAAACTCTCCCACTTCTGGTGGCACCTTGTTTCAGTACACTGTTAAGGACAATTCGATGTCTTTAGATTGAGAGGTTCAAAAGGCTTGAAAGTAGATAAGTTGTCACAGCTACTGTAAAGCAGGGTATTGGAGTATACAGCCTTTGAAGGCATAATTTACCATTTGTAGATGAAACAAACACCCAGCATTTATAGTGCTTCAAAATAGTTCTAAAATGTGAATTCGAGATAGAGACAACTAATGTAAAAATTTGAACCAGTATAATCGATCTTAAGTATTGATAGATATACAAAATGTGAACAATAGTTATGATAAAAATGTTTCCAGATTAAACCGTCTACAGTTATGATTTAATGAGAACAATAGTGATATCTCCTTATATTTTAGGGTTTATTTCAAAAATTTTGTATGGTAGGATGTTTTGTGATACAACTGACCTACACATATGCATCAAAAGTGATATCTTGAACAGTTTTTAAATCACTGCTCCCAAAGGTAAACAGGACCTTTAATTGCGGCATGAAATTTTCTCAAAATTGCCACTGGCTTTCAATGCCTATAGTGTAAACAAGAACTTTTGCATGCATTCTATTTTCGGGAATCTTGGCTTTTGTGAAATTCAAATGCATGCAAAAATGTCTGGTTTTACAGTATGTTGTGCTGAGTTAAAAAAAAAAAAAAAAAAAAAAAAAAAATATATATATATATATATATACATATATATTATGTACAGCTGTACATGTGTTCCTTAAGCCCCTGTCAGGTCAGAAATTGATTCAACTGCATACTACACCTCAAGCTCAAGAAAGGGCATTATCGCATCATAACTTTCACATACTTAACACAGACTGCCCCCTCTTCAACAACAACAACAACAACAACAAACTCCCTTTCCTCCTCCACCCCCCCCCCCATTAATAGACATTCCGTGTCCCATGATTTAATTAATATCACTTGTATTTATGAGTGCAGACTACTGTGGTGTACACGTACCTGAATGCATTTATAAAAAACGAGTGGGTTCTACGTTTTACGAAGTTTTGTAGCCAATCTTTGTTTTGATTATTCTGTAATGATGTCTGATATGCCAGAATGTAAATAACCCCATATACCATCAACCTGAAACAAGAACACACACACGCATATATAATATACACACACATACACAATGACAGCCTCAGGCCAGTGCTGCAAAAAGCTTCTGGGTTGAGTTATTAGTTCTGTCAGTCACTGGTGTTAGTGTACACAAGTCACTAAATCATTCTGTGTGCTGTTCCAACATGCAGAAACTTTGGCTAGCTTTTCGAGTGCATTCTTGTTTTTGTGATTAATTTTGTGATACCAAATGTTTATTTTGTACAAATATTGATGACAAATTTGTCATGTTGTACCCGATGCTTCATCCTGTTTATTCAGTAAAAATGGTATGCCTTAGAAATGTTTCCATGGTGTTGCCCCATCAAAGGATATTCCTTTTTATTTAAATCCATGTCATTAAATGATGATTGCACAATACCTCATCCTGACTGCACTGTATGAGGAGAATTCAAATACTGCCGAAAGATATATGTGAAGAAAGTGCATTGAATATAAAATATTATTTTTTATGCAGCAGAAATTATGTCAAGAATATGCAGTTGGAGTCAGACAAAGTCAAATAGATGTAGATTATCCCCCCCCCAAAAAAAAAAAAAAAAATGCATTACTGGTGAAAACTATACAATCTTATGCATCAAATATGAATAATTTCAGCAGAATATCTAGGGAATCCATTTAGGTACTACTACCTGTCATTTGCTACTTAGAAGTCATGCTTTAACAGTCTGCCCATGTATTTTTTCCTTTTTGATAGTGGGATATAAGCTGATGATGATGTGAATTTCTTATTAGATTCAAGATATATTTATTTAGGTTAACCAAGAGTGAAATGGCTTTTAATTGATTTTAGAAAAGTGAAGCAGTATACAGCATTATTTTGTTTCCCAGAATAAAGTTTATTTTGAAATATTGAATGCTGCTCCATCGCAGGTTTCCCTTTTTGGTACCTTTCTATCCCAAAGAACGCAGTACTTTTCCCTTCTCTGCATCATGCACATTTGCCCCATGGCAGAGTCTCATTTTCTTGGCAAGAGGTTATGATAATGTTCCACGATCTCTTGGCCTTTTTTATGTAGTTCAGTTTGCAATTCCACAACCTGATCATATCTGGAATGCCATCATGCGTGCAGTGATGTCAAATCCTCTATCTCCGCCTCTTCCCTCCACAGACTTGGCTTTTTTTTTCTTCTTTTTTTGCATCCTCCATTGGTAGTATTGGAAAATATGAGCACATATTTGATGCAGTTCCTGTTGAATCATATGAAAAGGCTTCGCATGCGATAAAAACTTCATTAACGGTTGAAGGGAAGTCAAAGAAAGAGTGAGGAATATATCCTCAAGATTTTGTAGCAGGCCTGTGTTAATCTGGATAAACGCTCAAGAAAATCCACATGACCCATGCAGTACAACTGCCTGGATGCAGTGCACTTGTCAAATTTGTGTTTATCACTTCTCCAGTCTCGGCACAATCTGAGATGCCCAGTCCTAAAATATAGATTGATCTGTTTTCCGGCAGCTTCAATTGTATACGTGCACTTTGTCTGTTTCCATCTAATAGATCCCGTGCTGACAGGTGTTCGGATGATTCGAGGCCAGTTAGAATACCGAGCATCAGTCATATTTGTTTATGCTGGGCATATTGTGGGTACAGACCTGTCATTAACTACCCACATCGCTTACATGGACTCTGTGGGGAGTTTGTTTATGAAAGCTTCAAATGTCGCAAGTTGCTTACCAAGATGTCAGTCTTCTTTTCCTTCTTGTTTTTAATAACAACCTACCCAATGTCATGCTTTGTGCCTTTTGAGTTCAGTCATGTTTATTCCTTCACCCAACCATGATAAATCTAGCCAGTGACAGTAATAAGCTGTTTGGTGTAAACTTCCCCTTTTGCTGATGTTAGTGTAGGTGTCCAGGCATGCTGATGCTTTCATCGGGCATCCTTAATGGAGAGGGGAAGGAGGAGGAGGAAGAGGAGGAGGAGGAGAAGGGGGGGGGGGTCAGAGTGGGAAAATTAGGATGAGGAAGAAGAGAGGGTGGTGAAAGTTATTGGCTATGTGATATTGCCCTGTGTTTATACTGACAGAAGTCATTGATTAGCAATTCTATAAACAATGTCACTCTGTGCAGGATTACCGAGCTGTGGTCAGCCCCATCATCGACGTCATCAACATGGACAACTTCCACTACGTGGCGGCCTCGGCGGACTTAAAGGGCGGCTTTGACTGGAACCTCGTCTTCAAGTGGGACTACATGACGCAGGCAGAGCGCAACAGCCGCCGGTCCAATCCAATCGCCCCCATTAAGTAAGTTTGTGGCGCTTTCTGGCACTCTTGCCGCTCTTGAAAAGTTGTACAGCTTCACGAGCAGCTTAGGGGTTAACCTTCGTCCTTTCATTTAGCAAGTAGACAGCACATTTAGGAGGAGAGATTTTGAGTGTTCGGTAAACAGACGACGTTTTTCCCCCGCCAATGTTCAGCTGTCCAGCAGTTGAGGGGCAAACACTCCAAGAGACGGACTGCTGTGATTTGGTGCGGCGTGCACTTTGAAAACTTCTTCCTGTCTTTCTGAGCCCCGCAGCTGACCCGCAGCCCTTTCAGTCAGTGTAGAATTTTTATTGGCAAATTTGCATTCATGTGGGATGTGTATGTCTTGTGTAAGAAAAGAATAAGACTTGTGGTCCTCTCAAACTGACTGAAACATGGATGTTGTGTCATGCATTTTGCTTTTAGACAAAAGAAAAATTGCAAACTAGGTGTCACAGACTATGTACATGTACATACACCTAAAAGAATATCTCACAGCAAGGAGGTTCAAGAGAATGGAGTCACAACTGTCTTATTTCCTTTACTAGATGTTCGATGCCACCGCTCAGAAATATTTGAAGCATGTGCCAAACAGGATCTGCCATGCAGATAGGAAGACAATTGTCTTGTGTCTCATTGCATAATCACCAGCCACTTTCTAAGGAAGATATGTCTTTGTGATGGTAATTACTTTTCGCTGTCCCTTCTTATACAAGGTAGGTGGTACAGACAGGAGGATGTGCGAATAGAAATTGCGCAAAAAATGCTGAAATAAAGATGAAAATTACTCGACTGGGCATACCCGGGCACTAATCTGATATGTCTATCAACAAAGAATTATATTTGAAGATTATTCCAGGTCAGTTTTATTTGTCGGAATTAAGCGGAAAAGTGATAAAACCACGGCTTTCCAGGATGGTACAGTTTTAAACATTTTCACATGATACAGCTCTGATTTACACTTTTGCACAAATTTCTGCACAGGATTGATTTTTGTTTTACATGCTTTATCATTAAGTGAAATTTCATTTTATTTGATAAATAAATAAGCAAAATATGGCGAATATTATGTTAACGTTCAAAATGAATCTTCAGATTGCTCAGCAAGACGGCGGCTTCGAACATCGATCATCAAAGGCACAAATGCACCTGTTAAATTCTTTTGTACATCAATAGAAATCTGACAACTGTTTGAATGATTACAGCCAGTTGGGACTCCAACTCTTAAACCTCCTTGCTCACAGTAAGGAGAAATTTATGTCAGTAAGCAATGTGATGACAATACTACAGCACTCATGAAGATGCATTTTGTTTGATAAACTATATCTTTCTAGGGGTGAAGTTTAATTCTCCAGTCAGCATTCCTAATGCAAAGTTATGACTGTGTGGGTTTCTGTGAAAACATACTTACAATGTTAATGCTAGAGTGTGTTTGCTTTATGCAGCACACCTCAGCTCTGAGAATAGTCCCGTTCACACGTAGCCCAAATTCGCAGTTTTGAAAGTGGATGTGTGTATCACGGCGTGTGTGAATTTCACACAAAGAAACCAACAATTCTTTTTAATCTCATAGTAATGCAACTCACCAAACATACAATGTAGGTCCACTCATTCTGGCACCCAGGGTCATGCTCTGGTCATTGTTTAGGCATGTGCCGTCTGGGCCCTGTTTCATAAAGCTGTTTGTAAAGTTACGTGTGACTGTAGGAACGTCCGGAATATGAAGTGCCAATGTGTGTACCCATCTTTCTTTCTTTTTTCTTACATTTTAACAAAGTAGGACTGTATGTCAGTATTTCATCTACATTGGGACAAAAAAAACACTTCATCTAAAAACATGGTTTATATGTAAGAATAATCATTTCCATCCGAATATTTCAACTTTAGCTATTGAAATTAACAATGATTAAGAAACCTGATTGGTTTGCCATATTTAAGTCGTGTGTAACTTTACGAACAAGGTTATGAAACAGGGCCCATTGAGACTTAAAGTGTTACATTTTGCAACCAAGTGATGGTTTGTTTTGTTCTGTTTTTTTGGCTGAGTGTGAACAGTGGCAAGTGAAGTTTTGCATTTTAGCATCGCGAAGCAAAAACCAATAATGCCCGTATGTGAATGCAGCTATTAAATGTGTGGTTTGTTCTGAAAACACAGCAGGGAAAGCAAAATGCAGTTGATAAACTTTGCAATCCTCCACAAACTCAACTTCATAAATGTGTGCGTAATCTGTTGTTTTTAGATGTATTGACAGGGCTGAGCAAAATCGGTAGTCCAAACAATGTGAATTGTGCGGTTTGTGAAATAAAGAAAAAGAAATTTATACATACCCCTTGGCTGAATCAACAGTACATCTACTTCTCCAAACACTTTCTGAATAAAACTGGCTCGTGTAGAGAAAAAGAACCGTAGATACTTGTAAATGTAATGTCAAACGTTCTTTGCTGAATACAAAATACATAATATGGGAAAAGGTAATTTGTATTGAATAAAGTAAACCAAAAATATGCCGTAAGTTGCTAAATATTACAATTCTTTCCACAGATTTTTCAAACTGTGCTTGATACCACTTTGCCTTTATATTTCTCGCATCATAAAGTCTCGCTTGGCCTGACATGCTTGAGAAACCGTAGGCTTACTCGGCTTGTTTGATTCAGCTATTCATATACGTAGGCCCTAGATTTTCCTCTGTTTAGTGAATAAACTTGCTGATAATCTGTCGTATGGATTGCTCACAAAGCATCTGTCATTGCTACAAAAACGGCACATGTAATTCTGAAGGGAAGATGGCCTTTAAGTCTTTCTGCTTCTCCTCTGTGGGAGTCACCTCCGAAGCATCATAGCATCAAAAAAAGATGGAGAGTTTATGAGTGGGCTTGATGGTAAAATTTCTCTTTTCTCTTCGAATTTCTGAAATGAAATATGATTCGACGGGCAAGTTTGTGAGACAGAAAAACATGGTGTCCTTGTGGGTGCTAATAATTCAATGAGACAGTACCTGGTGAAGTGGGAAGAGATGTCAACACTACACAGCCAGACACATGTGTGGCTTTTGAGGAATTCCCCCCACCCCCGCTCGCCCTTGACTTTCGGGGGAAATTCCATGTACTTCCCCATGTTTGTGCATGCAGTGTGTAGGGTTGGAAGCTCTAGGAACAGGAAGGAAGCTTGTGATCCCCTGTTTATCCCCACCCCCCCCCCCCCCCCCCTTTACAGTTCTCAGGAGCAACAGGAAAACTTGTGCAACACCCTGTTGGATGATAAACTTTTTTTTGGGGGGGGGGGGGAGGAGGAGGGGGAGGGTGGCCTTGTGAGGTAGTTGTCTTCCTTGAAAGTATCAACATCAAGCCATACTGTCAAGGTACATTGTGTGTTCTTTTAGATACGCTCTGTGAAATCCAGCACATAATTCTGTGTTTGAGAAGTGACGCAGGGGTCCGTTTCATGAAAGTCTTATGAGAGACTTTTCGCTCATAAGACACGCTTATGAGAGACTTCATGAAATGGAGTCTCATGGGTGATATAGCAACATGGGGGACTTTGGCCATTCTGTGATTTATGTAAAGACTTTTATGTGATGACTTCATGAATCGGACCCACATCACTGATGTTGGAGTAACATGGGGTATCAAACGAGCGAGACACTGCATGTGCCTTCAAGTGCAGATGATGATTAACACGAGTTTGTGTTGAGAGTTCGTCGTGCACAACGTTTCTCCCCCTTCTTTCATGCGGGAAGAAATTATGCCGGCTGCCTAATTGCTTTTCGCTCCTATGGAAAGAGCGCCATTATGATGTCTGCGCGCCCCCCTTCGGATATTGAGTGGAGGGGTAGAACTTGGTCGCCAGGCAAATCATCTTGACCCGAGATGACGGCTCCGCTGGTGTTTACCCCTCACATTAACCGGGTTATGCAAACACCAAACTTCAGTGGGAGGAGATGGATGAGAAGGAGGAAGTCCCCTCGAAGTGATATATCCAGCTCCCCTCCCCCTCCCCCTTTTCTAACTCGTCGGGCTCCACAAACTGTTGTTCCACGTTATTTGGCAGATCGGCAATTCATGGGTTTCTCGTGGACACAAAATGTCTGTGCTGCGGGAGTAGATAGGATCGTAAAACCAAATTGAAAGAGACAGTTATGTATAGAGGAAACATTAGTAAGGCTCTAGAGAGGGATTTAGATGAACACAAGCAGACAAACAGACAGACAGACAAGCGCTCTTGCAGACGGAATTATGGACCAAAGATGCAAGTGAAGAATACGTAAAGACAATAAGTCTGCTACAGATGGGAAGTATAGCCGAGTCTTGAGTGCAAAACCGTTAACAATTGCCTGCAACTCCATCCAGGCAGGTCCAGGAGGACACAGCCACCATCACCGTGAACTGTATTGCAGAACATGGGTCCATATCACTGTTCTGAATTGTCAGAGTGTATTTAAAAGTAGGTAAATTAGACATGGGGAAAGTGTTGGAATCTCCATTGGAAACAAGAACACAATAATAATAATAATAAAATCTATCAGATGCAACAAGCCACGACCGAGATGATTTTTCTCCCCATGAAAATCCCCTTCTGAAATACATCACGAAAAGTGATTTTGTTGTGAGAAAAAGTTGAGAGAATGAGTCTATATTTTTCTGTCTTAGAATGCTCTCTCTGCCTATGCATTAAATGAATGAGGATGTCGGACATAAAGACAAACATAAAATCGTAATGCATCATGGTCACTTCTGTCATCACCCAAAGGTAGAGAAATTGAGAATAGAAAGCTGCTATGATTTATCGTTCATATGCATGTTCTGTTTTCACATTGAAGCGCGTAGTTTTGGAATGGAAAAGCCTTATCACGTATGTCTCCATGTGTGTGTGTGTTGTGTGTGTGTGCTAGTGTAGCAGGCAAGAGAGTAATGGCCTGAGCTAGATTAGGCAACTTTACAACACTCAATAGGCTTACATTTGATTCATAATATTCATAGTCGACATAAGCGGCGCTGCTGCCCCCCGCAGGGAAAAGGGGAGAGTAGGGACAAAAGAAAAATGTAATTGAAATATTTCGGGCTCCTGCCCGATGCGTAAATTAATTCCCATGTGGAAATTATCCTGCTTCAATAGGCATATCCAGTGATAGGCTCCCGTCTCTGGAGCTTCGGCGAATAATTCCCGCTGAATCGGAGTAAAGGATTTGCCCCAGGTGTGTAATTGAGGGTGAGATTAGGATGGCTCTATTCTCATGAGGCCCACGCATTTGCTAGCGAGGAATTGATGTAAAACCTTTAAAATGCCAGCATTTCATAAATATCGCTTGCACACACACATTCATCACTGAGAGCCGTGAGGTACTGGAGGGTTTTTAATGGTTTATCGGTGGCGCAATGCTACTGTAAATTTGAACTGTACATTTTCATTCACACATATTTGTGTGTTAAAAAAGCAGGAGTTTTCCACTGTTCAAAGAGAACCTTTTCAATGATGAGTGATTTGGGCTACTGGATGGGTTTTCTAGATTGAATGAAATTTGTCTGACATTTTTAGATGCAACGCTCAAGATCAAAAGAGATAAAAGTGTTAATTTGCGGAGTGTAAGTGATGTCAAATTGTAAAATGTGATCCTGATCGTGATGGGAAATAACGCACAATTTTGAATTCAGTGAGAATGTTATTGATTCCAAAAATTGGAAGGGGCGTTTCATCAACGAGTTCGTCGGGGGTTTTCACCAACGAATTTGCTATCAGCCAATCAGACGCAAGGATTTACACTGACAACTGTTAAAAGCTAATGAAATCCTTGGTCTGATTGGCTGATAGCAAATTCGTCGGTGAAAACTCCGACGAACTCGTTGATGAAACGCCCCCTGAAGTGATGTTTTAGATCAGTAATGAAAAACAAAAAGAAGTTATTTGTGTGTCAAGTGTTGCTGCCATGCTCAAATCCGCATGGGCAGAGTTTTGAAGGCATTGTCAGTTAACACTCGTGTACTTTGATGAGATTTATCCTTATCCCATGTATGCATGACCTGTGATAGTATAATAGAGCTTTCCAAAACTCTGAAGACCAAGTAGCAGTAGGATCAGTGAACTCTTGATTTTGTGTAGAGGAACAATTGACTATCATGACTATGGCAATACACACACAGCCTTTTATTCGTGTATTATTTGTTTGTTTGTTTTTTTTTTGTCTCATTTATTCTTCTCGTGCTGTCTTTTCTTCATGTGTTTCGTTGTGTTTTATGGTTTGTTTTGGCTTTTTGCCATGTGTCAATTAATGTAGCTTCTTCCGTGCCAAGAGAAATATATCTTTTGAAGGCGGATGTTGAGGACTGTGAGACAAAGCTGCACATGATGGCAATAGGCTGAGAGATCAATGCTTAATTACATGTAATGATACAAGCCTAAAGGAAAACCAGTTACCCAATCTCATTGGGAAATTCTGCCACATACAACAGTAGCAATGTTTAGCCATTCCATTTACATACTGCAAACAAGACTACCTCAGAGATGTAGCACTATAAATGAATCATGAGTTTTTAAACACACATGCCCAATTAGTGACAGTCTGGGTGCATGCACTGAACTATGATTATGATGGAATGTAGTCTGGCAAGCTGACTGCACATTTTGCATTAGTATTATGTAAAAACATGTTCAGTCTCATGACTTTCAAGTACCGGGTAGTTTTTTTTTTTTCTTCTTCTTTTTTTTTTCTCCTCCACACTTTAATTAGACTCTCAATGCTCTGTTTATTTGAATTCCCTTCTCTTAAGTCAACTTGAATATCGACTAATGTTTCTCTTTAAGGTTCATCTTTCAGAGGTTGATATGTGCAGTTGAAACATTATACTATGTAGCATCCTGTAATGGCTTTCTTTTGCAATTTGAGCTAGGGCTCTGTTTTTGTTTTGTTTTTTTGCTTTTTGTTTTTTTGCTTTTTTAATTAATTTCATTCCATGCTGTGTCGGCCTTGACGAGAGCTCGTCATGCGCACTTCATAATGCAGTACCACTATCTCAAGGAGGGGTGCAGCATATTATGTTTCTATTTGAGAAGATAATATGTGGTGTTTATTTTCATTTAGAGGGGGGGGGGGAGAATGGTGAGGTTGAATGGCAAATCTTCAATTATTCTAAAGCATGAAGGAGCTATTCAAAAAAGCAGCATTGTCCCATAAAGTGGAAATTTCTGCACATTTCTTGCAAGATGAAACTAGCCCAAAAATGAAAGCAGTTCAAGATTTTTTTTTTGTATTGTATTCTGTGCCTTTTTATGCCTCCGCCACGGAGTGGTGCCGGAGGCATTATGTTTTCGGGTTGTCCGTCCGTCCGTCCGTCCGTCCGTCCTTCCGTCCGTCCGTCCGTCCGTCCGTCCGTCCGTCCTTCCGTCCGTCCGTCCGTCTTTCCGTCCGTCCGTAATGAATTTTGTGGACAAGGTAACTATCAAAAGCTGTTGAGGTATCCTAATGAAACTTGGCATGTATGTGTATTAGGGGCTGAAGTTGTGCCTATCAACTTTTGGGTGCACGTGCTCAAGGTCAAAGGTCAAAAGGTCAAGGTCAAATACATAAAATTTCACTATTTCCACCATATCTATGCAATGCCTGAAGATATTTTCTTGAAACTTAGTGTATGCATGTATTACCCAATTTAGATTCTCTGGTGAAAGTTTGGGTCATGAGGTCGAAGGTCAAAGGTCAAAAGGTCGAGTAAAAGTATTAAAACTTCTTTTTTTTCTCTGTAAATTGGAAAATTGTTCAAGGTATCTTCATGGAACATAGTATATATACATGTACTGACTGGCAGTGATTATCTAGAGAATGTAGGGTTCATGGGGTCAAAGGTCAGGGGTCAAAGGTCAAGTGCAACACTTCAAAATTTTACTATTTCCCTCATGTTCATGCAATGCCAGCAGGATTAGTATTTTTTTTTTTTTTACACTTGGTGTATGCATGTGTAACCTCATAGAAATTCTCTGGAGAGTTTTTTTTTCTTTCTTTTTTTTATTGCCTCAAAGGTCAAAAGGTCAAAGATCAAGTGAAAGTGCTGAACTAACTTTTTCCTCCATATCTCGGAAGTGGCTCAATTTATCGTGAAACTTACTGCATATCTATGCATGTTCTACCTGAAAGTGATTATCTTATGAATTTTAGGGTCAAAGGCCAGATGAACATGGTAACAATTTACTATTCAGTACAGAAATTGCACTTTTTCTCCATACCGGTACCATGAAAATTACTCAATGCATAAATGTATGAATGGGTCAAAGTCAAGTTAAAGTCCTTAAATCCCCAAATACATGCTCTCCTATTCATCCAATTAAACCAAGGTCAAGGAAGGTGAACATTCAACACATTTGTGACAAACTTGTCATTTCAATATTTTGCCAGTTTTGTGAAAATGTAATCACACATTGTCCACATGTACTATCTAGACCTATTAGGAGAATCATGCATTATGGCGGAGGCATAACAGTCGCCATAGCGACATTTCTAGTTTAAAATTGTTATTTGTAGTTTTCTTCAAGTTCACTAGTATGTAACATATACTGTGAATCTGTTTCCTTTTTACCGTAGTAGGCCTATGTGCTACAAAAGCCATTAACCACCATTGCAGCAGTGTGCTCACTCAAAAGTTGTCACCATCCTTGAAATTAAAATCACACAAAATTCCTCCCAACCAGCTGGCCGACCGTGGCAAATTAATCGTATGAAAATTTCCTTTTTTACAGTACATCAGTGCTAAGGATGAAAGGAATAACATACAGTAAGTACAGGTAACAGTGCCCTAATCTGTTTGTGAACTTTAAATCATTGGTGATTAAATCTTTATCTGTATCATATGTTATATCATCTTGACTTTCTCTTTAACCAAGAGATGCGCAGGTCCCAAAAGTTATGCCAACTTCCATTCCAAAGCAAACCCTAGACTTGTTTACAATCACGGGAATTCAAAAGGACGATATGTGTAGGAACAGATAAACAAGCCAGAGAGGTAGACCTGTCACTGTCAGACCTGTAAACACATCTATTCAAGCCCATGTCATAGTGAATTGCACTTAAGAAACTGAAATAAATTTATCATCGACAACAGCAAATAATAGTAAATAATAAGGACTGCAAACTTCATGAGAAGTAGTTAGGTGTTTTGGCTGTGTAAATTCATCGGATAAAAGTCATCATATTTGCAGTCTAGACATGCTTTCCCCCAAATCTGGAGGGACTGTATGCCTGCTGCCGCAGATAAACACAATGTACAACAGTGTGGTAAAACCATAGTATGTCTTTTGGGACACATGTACAGAGTTTGTTTGTTTGTTGGTTTTTTGTTTGTTTGTTTGTTTGTTTGTTTGTTTTTTGAGGGGGAGGGAGTCATCTTGCAGATTTCAGATTGTTGAAGTGAAACGAGTTGGCTAACATGGACACAAATACATGGAACAACACTGAATCTGTGAATTTCGTAGAAGCTTTTAATTTGCTGTAGAAATTTGAACACAGATGTCTTTGGAAAATTAAGAATAGGTTTGACACCATGAAGGCCCACACTCTATTAAAGGAGTGTTTTTAACCTTTGAAGGGTATTACTGTTATCCCTACCGAGACAGCCTGCTGATGGTCATAGTACCGTCACAGTAACACCTCTCTGCTCACACAGTGGAGTTATGGATTTGTGGAAATTATGAGCGAATACGTAGATGTGAATATTGCAGTGGGAGAATGATGGGATTACTACAGTATGCCATTATGAGCCATTAAAATGAGCCATGTTTGAGCAATATGTTGTGCAGCATTGACGGAATCGTTAATAGATATTGGATATGTTAGTGACTGCAGAATGTCTCTCTTTGGGGATTATGTTCTCAGAAAATTTAACATACACACACACACACACACACACACACACAACTAAAAAATGTAAGATCATTCGCCTACAATGTACATTAGCTGTAGGGGTAGTGATCTCTGCTGACATTTCGCAGGCGACGCTCTGTCCCTTGAATTAATATCCGGGAAATTGTGAGGGTTGGAAAATGAAGGCTAACTCTTATTCATGACTTATTTGAATATATCTGTAGCCTACATGAAACCAGCCCAAATCCCAGACACACACACACACACACACACACACACACACAAAAACTCTGAAGTTTCCTTGTCTATCATATCAGAAAAATGATGAACCATGCAAGACAAGAATTTTGGCAGAAATTACCTGGAAACCACAATTTAATCAGTAAAGTAGTGCACTGCTTTCTCCGTTTCTGGAACTAAATGAATAGTTTACTCTCTAGATTGTGTCTAGATACTTCTGAGTGTGTTTAGAACTTTCTGTCTACATTACCTTGTGCAATTCTGTGTCACTTTAATCGCATGTGGATTTTTGATAAATGATACCCAAAGTCACCGAGCATATTTGTAATTATCATTAAATCTTTTAAAATATAAGATTTGGACAGTTTTGCTCCAAATACGCCAGTATTGCAAAAATGTACCAGCTCCCAATTGGATACAAGACAAGATGTCTGCTCTGCAGTCTTGTTCTGAATCTTCCGCCAAGAAACTTGGCCCAAAGAAAGCGACATAAATGACAACGTTTTGTGGATATTTGTGATGCCCATCAGGCGGAATCATGGGTTAGTATGCATCGTTTGCCACAATGTCTCATCAATCACGACTTCATGTTCATCATCTGAAAAGAATCAATGGCTTGATGATGAGCTAATCAAAGAGTCTGAAAAGCAGGTTGATTAAATTCATCTCTCCCAATTACATGACCTCACAGTCTTGTGTGTTGGAGCTAATGCATTCTATTGTAGTTGAAATTGATTGGTCTTATTCTTTCCGTGCATACTATTTAGCCTTTCACACAACATTTGACATTTCATTACGTGTACAAGTATGTGACTGCTCCTGTATTTACGTGGCTGCCTGTCACTCATACACCATGACATGCCTTGACTCGTGATATCACTTTTTAATGTTGATATTACTTTTGAATGTCCATATCATGTTCATAGATGCCAGGCTTCTAAGTTACAACAAATAACATGTGAATCGTAATCTGATATCATATCCAAATAGTCATTACTTAAATTAAGTTTAGCCTCAAGTTGTTATGTGCAGAGCTGTTTTACAGTCACATTATTTTTTTTCCCAATTTCTTGTAAGAGAAAGTCGAGATTGGACATCTCGCAATCTGCTTTCAACATTTATTTGAAACAAGGTTATGTGGCGGGGCAATCAATTAAAGCACAGAATATTCATTCAGGCAGATAAATTACTATTACCATGCAAAGACATCGTTGCTTTTCTCATTTGCTGGGTAAGTAGAACAACAGGCATTTTGTTGTATTACCGCAAATTAAGGAGATCTTGAGGAAAGCTTGTTGGCAGATGCTTGGTTTCGTGTTTTTTGTGGGGTTTTTTTTGTATTTTTTCCCTCGAAGCATGAGATCATCATAAGCTCTGAGTGAGATATTTTTACAAAGGTAACTAAAATCCATTATCATGAGCTCAACATCTGTTGCTGGTTTTTGTTTTGTTTTGTTCTTATTGTATACTGTACATGGGTATTTGGGTACATTGTATCTTATTTCACTGTTGCATCATTTCATCACTTTCTGATCACATACAAGTCATTGTGATGTGGATTATGAGTAAAGCTTCAAATCTTTAATAGCTTGAGCTTATTCTTGTGAAGACTTAATAACCTCTCCTTATGCTTATTACAGTTCTGCTTTTAATTTTTATGGTGTGGCAGTTTTGTAAACTCTTAGCCAGATGAAATATACTTTTAAGGTGTCATTTATTATGTTACCTTTTCATGAATTGATAAAATTACCTATTGAATACATGTTTATGATCATATGTTTAGAAATAAAACCATAGTTTGATTTTGTAACCGCAAATGAAATTGTATGAGAAGAGAAGTTTGTATAAAGTGAAAGCAGCATTAAGCATCTATCTTTGTGAGTAACCCTGTATGGGAGCTAAGAGACTGACTGAACTTAAAGGGATGGTACAGTATTGGTGGAGATGAGAATTGGGCTTTTAACTTTTTGCGAAATACCAAGAAAACACTTATGAAATAGTACAGAGCATGCCATTTTAAGAGGAATTCAAAGTTTATTTGATGAAAATCGGGTTTGGAATGACTGAAACATCAAAAAACAAAGTAAAACAAAGTGATCGTAATAAAATGTGGGTCCCACACTTTATTTGAATTGCTCTGTTTTGGATATCTCGGCCATTTCAAAACCAATTTTCATGAAATAAACGTTGAATTCCTCATGGAATTACATGCTCTTTCATATTTCATAAGAGTTTTCTCATTGTCTCACCAAAAATGTTAGAAACCTGAAATTGGGTCTCAACCAAAACTATATGATCCCTTTAAACAAACTGAAAGCCCCTACCTAAGACAGTGTGCTATGAGAACGACTCATACAGATTTGTGCATGTAGGACTACCCATGCATCATGTGATACCACTTATGATATTTAGTAATGTAAAAGTAATATTTAAGTTTTCATTACCAAGTTTTAATGCCCAAAGATGCAGTTCCAACCCAGAGCCTTGCCAGTATACAATTTGTATGAGCTCTTAAGCTATGCATAAGCCCTAAATGTTAATGTAAAAAAAAAAAATTAGTCAAGCCACAAGGTCATTTGGCACTACTATGAAGGCATGCATATTATAGGAAAAGTAAAAGATGAGGCTTTGCGTGTGATTAGATTCATGAAAACACCGCTGGCTTTGATTATTTTTTCGGTCATATTTATCCCACTCGCCCCTTTCCCTCCCATCATCGTCATTTCGTTGTAAGAGCACGACCGAAACCTGTCAGGCGTGCAAGCCAGCCTCGCAGCAATGTTTAAGCAATGAGATGACAAACCTGTTCTGATGACTTTGTGGGCTGTGGGGAATGGGAGGCGGGGCTGGTGGCTGGCGGTAGGACGTACCTTTCAGAGAGGACTTGATAGCAGGTGGAAGGAACAGCTCATATCTTTGGGGGCACTGGGAGAGGGCTGTGGTATCGATGGGGAGGTGATCTTAGATACTGTCTATCCCAACACCGTTTTGACTTTATGGGATCAAGAGGCTAATTCCTTCCAGACACTGTGGTTTGTTTGGGGTTTTTTCCCTTGCCTTACCCTTGATTTTTTTGTCAGATTGCTTTTTTTTTTTAATGCGAGAGTGGAGGAGGATGTGGAATAAATAGTTAAATTGCAGCCCTTAGTCCTGACCAAGAAGTTTTTGGATCATATTGTCCTTGAGTCATGTACTATGACTGCATAACAGTTTCTTTGTGAGCTTGTGTATTTGGCTCGGGGTCTGATTTGTGTTGTGCACTGTGAGTTAGTGAAAAAAAAAAACTTTTCTTCTTCTTCTTCTTCTTCTTCTTCTTCTTCTTCTGCTGCTGCTGTATTCCAGCTTGGATGCATTCTCCTTTGCTTTTCTTTTGTTTTGTTATAAAGTGGCCTAATCTAGTAAGTTTGTCAAGATAAAAGTTATCTATTTTCAACAGTCATGGTTTAAATTTGCAGAGATGAATACTTTTGCCAATCTTCCAGACTGAAAACTTTCATGTCAAATGATGAATGTCGAGCTCTTTGCCAATGCGGATACGATTTGCAGCCAATATGATATTCCTCCTTGAGTGACGTCCAATGCTTCCAACATTGTGGGGTGAGGATAACGCATTATGGAAAATATTACTATTGCCCAGTCAAGCAAGAAGCCCCCCCCCCCCCTTCCTATTTTGCTTACCCTGAGGAAGAAATTATCAGTTGCCAGGGCAAGTTGGGATGTTGGTTTGAAGGAGCCCAAGGCGGAGGATGGTATCAACAAATGTGACAATCCTCCAGTGTGCGAGTCTCATCAACGTGAAGAAATTGTGATTTCGAAGAAAGGCGACCGTTGCTGGATGCATGCATATTTTCTTTTCATTTTCGGTCCATCATCTTCCGCTAAACTATTTTTGGAAAGAAAAAAAAAATGTTATTGCTGAATTTCGGGAGAAGGATCCCAATCACCCGGATATGTTGACAGAACTAGGCCGGGCATGCATTTCTTCTTGATTTCCCAGCAGCGGAGTTGTACATGGAGACAGATTTTTTTTTTTTAGCGTCAGTGAAACCGAAAAAGGGCCATGAAGCTTGCCTCTCTGCGCACCCACCTGCCTTGATTAGATAATGGAAGCCATCACTAGCATTGTTGCCGAGGTGATGAGAATTTGATCCAGATGGTCTTAACCCACAGTGCCCTGTCGGTGCAGGCTACAGTGTAAGTCATCCCCATGACTTTGAAAGTGTTGGAGTGACCTTTACTCAAGATGAGATGCTCGGTCCTCGGTCATAACCTTTTTTTCTTCTTCTTTTTTTTTTTTTTTTTTGGTGTAATTATGGCCTGTTTGTGTCATAACACATTCATAAAACATTCATAAAACATTCAACATGTGTTTTATTTTGAGAATTCTTTTTGTGAGTGAAAGTTTTAATCAATGACTGTAATGTGTTCTAGTTAATACTTCGTTCAGATTACTGTATGTTCGTTTGTTTTTCGTTGTTGTTGTTGTTTGCTCAGTCTAATAATTCTTACCTTATTCATCCTATACATACAGTAAACAGCTTGGCTACAAATTTATGAATGAGTGAATGAATGATAAACTTTAGTCACATTCTCTCTTTTTTTGTAGAAGTGAAAGTTATTGAGATTTGTGTAAGCATAGATTACCCATTTTGGATATTAGGCCAGTGAAGGTCTTCAAATGTGCCGCATTTCTAGCCACTTGTATCGTTTACAGAGTGAAAATGACTCAAATATGTACAGTGTATGACATGAGAAGCCCAAACTGCATCCTGTATTGCGCGATACACTGATCTCTGTCCTACATGTATGAGCAGCATATACACCATTAATACAGAAGCTCATCTTCATGAATTGCATGACGTGCTGCCATTTTGGAGAGAGGCGGCCGGGTGCCCATTAGGGCTTTTCTGACGTGCATTACTGACTCTTGTTAGAGGCATGGACATGATCTGACTCTGCTGATGGCTAATGACTGCCCATTAGATTAAACTGAATTGAATTTTTTTTAGCCATGGATACATATTTTCATACAGCATCCTGGTTGATATTAAGTCATGGAATCAACAATGGACAGAAAGCTTTCTGACTTCTCCCTGCATTGTTAGGTTCCAGAATTATTGTCTTGGCTTTCTGGTTAAACTTGGCAGTACTTGTTATCTTCAGAGCATTCCTCATCTACAGATAAAATTCTGTTGCCGACGACGATCAACATAATTTATGATGACCAGTGGCAGTGGAATGACATGAGGCAGTGGCGGTGCCAAGCCGTTCCAGGGGAGGATCACGATGCCGCGATGCCGCTTCCATGCTGCGGGCGGGGCGGGGCAGGGCTCGGGGAGGCTGATTAAATCAATTAGTTTGCCACTAATTGATTTTTCACTGGGACTTTGAAGGGAAATGTGGCCAATCAGCAGGGCTGAGGGACGCGATCCATCACTACGCGAGACTTGATTGTCAGGAACATGCTGATGCATGTTAATGCCTCAGTCTTTTTTTTTTTCTGAGAGAGGATGGAGTCTTAGCATCATTCTTCGCATGGATTACGAGGAATGATGCGAAGAATTAAGCAAATGCAATGTTTAGGCAAGCTTTGGGAGATGGTGGGAGAGGACAGTTGCGCTAGACGTTCAGGCTCAGTGACTGGGGAGGGAGGATTTCTGTTGCTTGGCAACAAAGACAAACAAATGTTTGCATTTACTTTGTGGTGTGTTATGTTTTCTTGTTTCACCATAAACACTTTTTCTGGCCTGCTTGTGTGTTCAAAGGAAAATAGGGCCAGCTGGAGATCAGGCCAATCAATATTCAGTAGAGATACTAAGTAGTATCCCTTTATGAAAACTTACCAACAAGTTGCAGAATTCCCCTACTTTGCAAAGGTTGACAGGTTGATATTTTCTACTGTAAAATAAATGTGAAACATTTCATGGTGTGGAAATCTTTCAACATGTCATGCGGTGTGATACCAGTGTAACAATCAAAAGAAGCAAATAAACTCACATTTTACTATATTCCAGTCCACACAAAATTGTGTTATTGCTTGTAGGCCTAAAATATTGGCAGTCAGGGAAGTTAGTATGTGGAGTCATATTGCACAGTTCATCTTATTTGGCCAAACAATAGAATTTATATTGCCCTGAAAACTTTTACCTTCTCAGCAATTGTCTGCTAATGTCTGCTATTGATGGTGACTGTGATGATATGAGTAATAATAGTGAATAATAAATGCTACCAGGCTTTGAATGCAACTCCTTTTGTGTAAAGAGCATGTTATATGTGCCTTCAAATGGTTTTGTACCATGATAATTTATTTTCATAAGCAATCACTTTGGTCAAGGCACTCAAGCAATGAATAGGGTGAAGTGATTCGAGAAGAATCACAATGTAGAAGTGCATCTCTGTTGTTACTGTACAACAAGCTTTCTATTAATGCTACAGTGCATTTGGCTGCAGATTTTGCCCCGCCTCTTCCTGAGCTTCAGCTTTCACTTGAATGTGACACTTTGGGTCTGGCTGCAGCACCACTGTTTGCTGAGATGACATCGCTATGAAAATTAATGTCATACAGGGCCATTAACGTCATCTGTTTGCTCCAAGACGACACCGACTTCTGTAGAGCATCAGTTGTTTCGGCCCATGAAGCACACAAGTGCACTCTCTCAGGCTGTGCGGCCTTGTGGAGCAATTTGACTTGCCCTCGAAACCTGCCTCGTGAATCTTGTCTGGGGCTCATCAGTGACAGAACCTGTTCGATGGTGTGATGAGGAAGAAATTTGCTAGCATTATTTATTCATTTCGTGGGACAGGAAAGGAAAGAGAGGGAGAGAGAGAATGAGAAAAAGGAATAGAACAGATCTCAGACAGATGTATGGAGAGATAGAGCAAGAGTGATGAGATAGAGAGCCTCAGAGGTTGAAGTGTGAGAGACTGGGAAACAGATGAAGCGATAATGCTTTTAGAGAGGAGGAAAGGTGAAGAGGTAAAGAAGAGCAGACACAGAAGATGAGAAATGGATGGAGAGTTACAGCTACAGAGAGCTAGATGGATAGAAGGATAGAAGTAGGTTCTAGAGAGAGAGAAAGAAAAATGGACAGGGGGTGAGGTGAAGAGCAGAAGCAGGGAAAATGAAGTACAGGTCAAGAAATGAAGCTACTAAGACCAGAGATCGACATGAGCAGTGGCCCATTGGCCCGGGACCACTAAAAATTGATGTCGGGCCACCAAATTTCCACAAAGGCTATCTTTTGGTGGCCTGATCTGGCACTTGCTATTCAAAATGTATTGCTATGTTTCCATTTATTTCCGGCCACTACATTTTTATTTCAGGTTAACAAAATTTCAGATTTAAAGATTTTTGTAGCTTGAATGGGCCATGAGAGAAAAAAAAAAGTTAGTCTCGAGCCCTGTTAAAGGGATTGTACAGTTTCGGTTCAGTCCTAACTTCAGATTTCTAACATTTTTTGGTGAGATAATGAAAAACCTCTTATGAAATATGAAAGAGCATGTAATTTTATGAGGAATTCAATGTTTATTTGATGAAAATTGGTTTTGAAAAAGCTGAGATATCCAAAAAGAGTGATTCTAATAAAGTGTGGGACCCACACTTTCACACGATCGCTTTGTTTTACCTTGTTTTTGGATGTTTCCGTCATTCCAAACCCGATTTCCATCAAGTAAACTTTGAATTCCTCTTAAAATGGTATGCTCTGTACTATTTCATAAGTGTTTTCTTGGTATCTTGCAAAAAGTTAAAAGCCCAATTCTCACCTCCACCAATACTGTACTATCCCTTTAAGAGAAAAAGATAGAGAGATAAAAAGAGATGGGAAGATAGGAGTAGAGATGAAGAGTGGGACAGACACAGTAGTCAGCAGACGAAGTAAGTAAGGTAATGAAAGACAGTCAAGGAACTTGAGTGGAAACCGCGATGGCAAGTACAGCATGGCAACCCTTGCGGAAATGGAGAACTTACCGTTAAGCACCTCATAGATTTGAAAAAACTGGGCCCAAGTGAGGCCAAGTTGGCTTTAGCTTTATAGGTGAGTCTACGCCAGTCAGGAACTGGCATCAAACCAGCCGACCAGCTTACCTTGTTTATTCCGTGAATTATCTTGCCACATCGGGAAGTAGTGCAGAAGTGGTATATAGATTGGAGACGAAGTGGAAATGAATAATGGAACAGAACAGGAGGCATTCAAGAGTGGGGACACAAGGAGCTGGAGTTGTGCAAAAATAGTTTCAAAATGTGAAGTTCTGTTAATGGTAGACGACATAAAAAGCTACAATTCATAGAACCAGAATACCACAGCAATTAGTATGAATACGGATGAGATGTTTTCTAGTGAAGCTGAGGAGGAAAAAACAGGATGTGACAAAAAGGGAAGTGAGAAAATCATCAAATGAGATCAACCGGTAGAGGGAAGAATGGATTTTGTGATTTTATGGTGGTGATTATTGACCTGAGAGTGGCAAAGAATGAGAAGTATGCAAGTTCCAATGTGCTGTTCATGTGTGCTACAAAGTGTGCTACATATGAAAAGCACATATCTAATACTGTCTGATCCTGTGTTTAACTAAAAAAGCTTTCTTCCTGTTATAGTCAAACTGATTGAGACTTTTGTTTTGTTGTGTTTTATAGTATATAATTGTCATGTGATTGTTTTCTTGAAATGGAATCTGCATGATCATCCCAGTGCTGTACATGTCTGTTGATATCTGAGTAGAGTGAAGCTGACATTGTAATGAAGTCTTCATAAAGAAATGTCAATATTCCTTTTAGCTGTCTTTATTTTTATGCTCCCTTTTCGTGGCAAGAGCAATGATGTTTCACTGTAGATATGACTACATACAATGAATGTGAAGGTATTATACACTAATAACCAAATTAATTTTGAAAGATGCCATGATACATTAAATACCATATCTACATAACATTGTGTGCTTTAGCAGTATGTGCCTTCTTTTCTTGCATTGCAATTCAGGTACTACATCAAACGCCATCAAATAGTCAAAAAGGATTTTCTTGCAAGTTGAAGTAATGTTAAATACATTGCTGCTTTCATCGTTCATGGTTCCAAATGACTGGTTCCAGGCATTGAAGTTTATATATGCAGCAATTAAAAAAAAATTACCATGTTAGCTCCAATGATTGGCACCTGATACAATCATCAGATAAGCATACAGAACCAGTATCCATAGTGATGACATTGCATCTAGACTGTTTCAACATCCTCTGGTTTTTTTATTTCCCCTTCTGCCATTCCTATCCTGATCAGAACACCCATGATTGCCGGAGGTCTCTTCACGATATCAAAGCGGTGGTTTGAAGAATTGGGAAAGTACGACCTGATGATGGACGTGTGGGGTGGAGAAAACTTGGGTAAGTGCAGAGACTTTCAATTTTTCATCATAGACAAGGGCTCATCATGGATGGAAGACAGAGAGAGAGAGGGGGGAGGAGGGGAAACGGATCAGAAAGTTTGGAAGAGACTTAGAAGGTGCATTCACAGTAGAATCACTGTGGCATTAAATACCACAGTTATTTGTTGGTATCATTCTCATTGGCAGAATACCACGGTTGTAAATACTGCAGTATTTCACTGGGAACCATTCCTATTAACCCACTGAGGACAAGTTCCGAGTATACTCAGGCAAGCGTCTACGGGAAATGCGTGTTGTAGCAAAATCAAACTGTCCTCAACGGGTTAAGGAATACCATGGTATTTTCTGGTAAATATTGCTTATGCTCATATCTCCAATGACAAAAGTCACATTTAAACGTATCACATCATTTGAGAAATACACTGCTGTGCAATCACTGGTATTTAGTGACACAATTCACACTCAAATTTTGCATGCATATTTCGTGCAAAGTTTGAATAACCACCCTATATACCACAAAATTTTGTAGTGTATTTGAGTTCGAATTATGAATTACCGCAGTATTTCAATGGTAACATGAATGCACCTATAGTTGCGCCCTGGCCCATATCACCTGTAATACTGTATTTATGATCATAATGGTACATATTCGTGAGAAATTGAGCCTGTACTTGAAGAAAGAGAGACAGGGGGTACTTCTGTCACCTTAGTAGCACATTTAATGTGTCACATGGTGATTGCATTTTGACAATGTAACCAAAATTCTTTCTAAATTTTTTCAATGTGAAATGGGGTTGTTCTTGCCAATATATGGAGATTATGCTGAGGATTAAGAGTTTAACATGTCTGATGTTTTTGCATGTGCATACAGGTACATGTATGTACAGATCCACAGTTCAACAAACACTTCTGTAGACCATATATTTGTCATAGGAATGTCATAGGAAGACAAGCTTGTTTAAACTGTTGGCCTCAGTGGTCTACTTGATAAGATGCTTAAATGAAAATGAAAGGTTTCATGATGGTATGAGGTGAGAACAGGATTTGGATGTTACATAGTCATTTACTTTTGAGACATTTGTAACTAAGCAAGGGTAGTATGCAGGCACAAGAAAGGGTCATCTTATGTTTTTGGAGCTAGCAACTGTCAGTGTTAAGCTGGAAGTGTTGGTCCTTGTTCAAGCCAGTTTTGCTTTCAAATGCCACAAAAGCTGATTTGTGGGGTTTTTTTTCGGTTCTGTCACTACTGTGAAATTTAATAGTTTGTTTTTTTTTCCAACCCAACAAAGCAGAGCCGAAAAATAAAGTGTAATAGAATTGGTAATTTAGCCAAAGTATAGAGAACCCAAAATTACATGATCATATCCATTTTTATTTGTTTGTGTGTGTGTGTGCTTTGGCTGCTTTGGTTGTTGTCCTCAGTGGGTTCCTGTCTGTTTGGGGGCATACAGTTTAATACCTGGTATGTATGGGAGCTGACGCACATAGACACTTGGTGTTGGAAAAATGTTTCGGCCGAGGGGCGTTGGCATAATGATGTACGCACAGATGCGTCACTCGCTTCATTGATACGCTGCCCACGTGCCAAGTGTGCGATTGGTTTCATGTGTGCAAAATGTGCGTTTGTGTGTGTGTGTGTGTGTGCGTGTGTGTGTGTGTGTGTGTGCGTGCGTGTGCATGTGCGTGCATGACTGGATGTGTTAATACCTTGAGTTGGGTACAAGAAGATGTCCTGATACTAGAAGAAGGTGATGATGAGTAAATGTGTTCATCCTGCCACGAATGAGTGACACGCACTAGCTTACCCCTCCCTACCCTC
Source organism: Diadema antillarum (assembly GCF_040938485.1). Classification (NCBI taxonomy): domain Eukaryota; kingdom Metazoa; phylum Echinodermata; class Echinoidea; order Diadematoida; family Diadematidae; genus Diadema; species Diadema antillarum. The sequence goes on from NW_027271550.1 coordinate 1,603,492, forward strand.
CTCCCATCCGAGCATGTTTCTGCCAAGCAAATCTGAGTACGGAGGGGTTTTCTAATTTGATTCTGTCCGAGGGCAGAGGGCCCTGGCAGATACTTCGGCGGGGATAGTAATGTTGACAGGTGCAGTTGGTCATCTCCATTTGCAGAGCTTGTGCAAATGGAGCGCTCTGTGGAGAACAATCACTCACTTTGCGCAATTCAATATTCTTCAGATATCGAAAGAGGCATTGGAGTGTCATTTCACTTCATGATAATTTCTTTTGATGGGAAAACAAACAAATGACAAAAAAAAAACAAGATGTACAGAAATTGAGAGGATACAATCATCGTGTCGTCAGACAAGGCCTTGTCTGCAAATTGGCAATAACCCGTAGGAACCAGTGAGGAAACAAAAGCGGGGAAATTACTTCAAACTAAGCAGTTTGGGTGCAGCGCCAGCTGGTAATGAGAAGAGTTTGTGGAAGTGCAGCTAGCGTGATGAAAAGTGATGCCAGCCATGAGCTTGTCATTGTATGGAGCAGTCTTGTGATTGGTGTTCTGAAATCACCCTGTTGGGTTAATTTTGTTAACCAAGAGTTGGGATAGAGCTTACCTTCTAATCTCAGTGGAGATTTGCAGTATCACTCGGTGTGCCAAGGTGCCTGTTGCAGCTTCTTCTATTGATGACAGTTTTCTTTTGTTCTTGCTTTATTTCCTGTGTTAATTTCAGGGGAAATTGTGCATTGTCCTCACAGGCATAATTCAATAACTCAAATCTTTCCCTTTTTTTTGTCTTAATGGTACTTCACTGAAAGAGAATGTACAGGGAAGGGGTGAAGGATAGGATAGAGATGCAATAGCTTGCGGTGGATATTATTCTTTACAGTGTGACACCTCCAAGTATCTATATGGATGAGCAAGATCCCTATGTGGCTGTAATTCATTTATCAGACTCTGGAGCATTGATCCTTCTCTGTTTGACAAGGAAACGTCAAGGTTTCGTTGCCGGTGAGCGGGCGCGAGTTAAGATTTTAATAAGTCTGGTAAAGTGCATGAAACCTCTATGGCTGCCATGAATAAAACACCTTCCTTAGAGGCTTCTCTTTCCCTCCCCCCCCCCCCCAATCTTCCCATTGCCGGTTAATTCGCTCCAACCCCAATTAACGGTCCACGAGCCATCCTGAGTGAGCCGAGCTCCTCCTTTATGGAGTTTCTCCATCCTATCTCCTACCGATGACTCATTATTATAGTTTGTCGTGGGATCATGCTGAATTATTGAGAACAAGTGGTTTTGAACAGGCAAAGTGTGGTAGATCCGTTCTGTCTTGGGCGATGAGGGATAACGAAGGTCAGGGGAACACACGCATCTCAACTTTAACTGAAATGTCCCTGTCGTAAAACAAGTAGAGTTTGTAAACAAAGAAACGATCAGGAAGACTGTAATTTGAAAAAGGTGATGTTGTCAAGTCACAACTTGACACATGTTTCCATGTTTGAGGCCCCAGACTGATTGCAATGGGAGATTTTCACAACCCCTCCCCCTCCCACACACGCACACACACACTCCAAATCAGCATATAAAAAGCATCTTAGCAAGTCAAGGCTCACTCAGTTGTACAAAAATACTATCAGTAGTCGATAGCACGTAGGAAAATATCTTCTTTTTACTTTTGATAATGCTTTTTACAAGTACAATTTATAACCTTAACTGTTTTGTCCAGAAAAATAGCCTGTGATGTACATGTAAATATGTTGTGCATGCACAAACAACAGTATCCGCAGAAACTCAATCTCTCAAACTGCCTTTTCCTCAGCAAGACTTTCCATGAGCGATAAAGGAACGCAACATTTCATATTGTGAATCTTGATAGATTTTGCAAATGAGGATTATTGATGTTGAATTTCTTTTCAACAGAACAATAATTTTTGATACCTTGTGTGTGAATTAACAGTAAGAAATTTGGGTATGCAGCCCCAGCATTGTGCTGCAGTATTCTATGCAACATATAGATGAGCAGTTTCCTTAAGAAGTTTAAAGTTGATATATTGTTCGATAAGAAAGTTTGTGTAATGTGTACTACTGTAAAGCAAGAAATTTATGGCATGGAATTTACACAAATAGGAGCTGACTGCCTTTTTCACGGCATGACATTTTTACAAATTGCCACTGGCATTCAATGCTTATAGTGTAGTCAAGAACTTTTGCGTGCATTTTGATTTCATGAATCTGGGCTTTCGCAATATTTGCAAAATTCAAATGTACACAAAAATGTCTAGCTTTACAGTATCACAATGCCAAAGCTGGAGTCTCTCTCCTCTTGTACTTTCTGCTTTTTTTTCTTTATTATTATTTTTTTTTTTTGGTGCTCTCACTTAATGCCAATGGGGACCTTTGCTAGGAATATGATATACCCTGTGGACTTTAGAAGAATGGTTGTTGCTTTCATCATCATCATGACTATTAACATACCTGCAAACACCATATCGTCGCTGGGGCGACAAGACCTCGTATCTACAAAATGTCAAATGTTCAGGAGAGCCAAAAAACATGGCGGCCAAAGCACTGTGGCAAAGGGGAAAGCCTTTCCCTTGACATGCCGTGGTGGCTTCATTTTTGGAGTAAGACAGTTGGGATTTGGACAGGACATCACTTAATGCATTATTTGACCATTAATCCAAAAAAGTCATTTTCCCCAAAATTGCAGATACAAGGTCTTGTCACCCCACCAGCGATATGCATTTGCTTTAAATGATAATAGTACTAATTTTGAATATGAACACTTGTAATGCACTGGTATCCGTCACGAGTATACTTATGGCGCAGAGGAAGGCAGAAAGAAGGTACAATGTATCTATGAAGAGAGATATATTACAGAAAGAGAGTGGAGAAAATATTTACAAATTTAAAATGCTCGTCTAAATATCCAGGTTTTGAGTGAAATTTTAAAGTTTCTATCTTAGAGAGGACAGATTACAAATGTCTTGTAGGAGTTTATTCCACTGGAATGGACCAGCATATGAAAATGTTATGTGAGTATGATATTTCACGGATTATGACTTCAAAGATGATTTCGTCAGTGGTTGAATTCATACGCAAGAACAGCTTTGATAGGATGAGAAATGAATAGATCCCTCTTCAAGAGAAGAATTTAGCAATTTTCCGTCTCGGATGTTACAGTGAACAACGTATTTGTGTTGCAGGTTTCAATATTTTTGCAAGTTGTTCATTCCACAGTTTTGCAAATATCAGTCTCACCTGGAGAAATTTGCAAAAGTAAGAATTCTGCAACAAATTTTCGGCGTACACAGTAGTAGTTTCGATTACAGACGAATGATCAAAATTGCAATTTTGATACTGCGGGCTGCTGTTATTTGAGCCTTGCAATGAGCAATTCTTTTTGACTTTTTTCTGATGTGCTGAAATGAAAAAGTTGAATTGTCTTTGTATGGCTGGGACGCAGTGTCACATTTCAATCATTCATGGTTAGTGCCGTCGTCATGGCAACTGGACATGAATCAAAGCTAGCCGTGCTCATGCACCCTCAACTACTGAAATTCCCTCCTTGTTTTGCAGTGTCGATATCTTAGGTTGACAGAGTTTACACGAAAGTAATATTTTTAACTCCACCAGCTGCGGGTCAAAATACCACACCAACAAATTGAAACATGCTGTTTCTTTTAAGAGTCACTGTTGTCTTTTCTTTTTTTTTAACCTTTTCTTTTTTTTGTGAGGGAGTGAGGTTGGAGAGCAGTGATAGAGCCAGATGAAATAGAGAAAAGGTTTAATACTGTATGTCACAAATAGGATGCACTCTGTATTATTGTACAGGAAGGCATATTTTTAACCATATATGGCCGAGGGGGCAGGGAGGGGGGAATTAAGAATTAATCAATCCGTGAATGTGCATCTTGAGTTGCCATATTTTGTGAAACTAGTTTCTCAAAAATATTGTGCATAGTGTTGAACTTTCTTCTTTTGTGGATCATGTGTTACTGGGGGAAAATAAGGGGCCTTTCACACCATGCATTGTTTAAATTCCTGTAAAGATAATCTTCATCAGTGCTATAGTTACATGGTACTTTTCTAACACCAGTTCAGTTGTGGTTTAAAACTGAGTTTAGTCAGGAGAAAATTTGTCAGGAGAAAGAAAAAAAAAATCTTCATCACTGCTATAGTTACATGGTACTTTTCCAGTACCAGTTCAGTTGTGGTTAACTGAATCTTGTCAGGAGAAAATATGTTCAGTTGATATGAATGTTTAGGTTTTCAAATTCATTTATTTTGTAATGAAACTGATATTCAAGAAGGAATAAGAAAATATGAAGACAAAATTTACATGATGTCCTGCACATTACAAAAACTACAAACATCGATTTTGGTTTTATTGGATATACAAAGAGTGGATTGCACCAGGAGGGGGGGGGGGGTGGGGCAGGAGAGAAATTCTTGCTGGTTATTGCTGGTTGATTACCAAATTGCTGCAAATGATTCTTGTCAAGCTCTAACAGATTACACAAGAGTTTGATGATGTCTTTTGCACACTAAAAACAAACAAACAATAAGAAGTAAAAAGAACTTCACAAAGTCTTAGAGGAAGAAGTAAGCTCTCAAGGTAAGACTATTTTTTTTACATGCAGACTTTTAAATTGCAGGTTTAAGGCCAAGTAAAAAAAGAAAGTAGTTTCTCGTCCGGGTTTTTTGAGCAAGGCGATGAGGGAGGTCCTTACTATTTGATATCTTACTATTTTTTCGAGGATTGTCAAAATGAAAGTAATATGTGTTTCTCGTCCGGTAATTCTGAGAAAGGTAACGAGAGAGGGCTTTACTATTTTCTATATCCAATTTACGAAATGAAATATCACTCTGGTAGCTGTGTTATGAGAGACCAGGTCCCAAGTGTATGTCTTGCCTGCACTCTATGTGCATTTTCAAACAAATAGATATATGTACCATACTTGAAATGAAACTTCATGCATGCAGAAATATATTTGCTTTTTCTTTCCTCTACAGATGTCGAAGGGAAAATGGCCATCTTAATACTGATATTTAGTGTTGTAATGGCATTTCTGATACCAGTGTACTTGCAATTCTGATTGTATTGTGCTATTAATTGAAACAGGTATAAAACATGTCTTTCAACAAATGTACAACTGAAATAAATTCCATGATATTCAAAACACTGCTTTATTTATCATTTGTGTTTGTGACTTTTTGTGTCCACACAGCTGGTATATATCTGCATTTCTTCACAGTACAATTGTAGCACATTCAACTGGAAATTGGCTTGTACAATAATTGCAGATGGATGTCAAAATGATACTGATATGGCATTATAGCATTAAACATTTAAAGATGTTTCTTCATGTTCTAAAAAGACATTTGATAATCACTCATTATTTGGATGATGAATGATTGTATACCAAAACTACATATGTTGTATAACATGTACCTGTGAAGGTATAAAGTCACATTCTCCCTTCATTTCTTCCATGGCCTTCATTACAGTGCTACCAAGAAGCAGCAGTGATATAAACCACTTATCATTTGAGTGATGCACAATTTAATACCAAATCTGCATATATTGCTGTTTATGCATGACAAGTATACCAATTTAACTACACTGTGACTGTATTCATTCAGTCATATCAAGGGTATGGAAAAAAAACATGTTTTTTTAACATAAAATATACACATTTATGCATCACTTGTTGAACCTATGAATCCAACCATTATCTCTGGAAATGCACAGCATTATTTTTGCCTTTCAACACAACACAAACTTTCTGAGTTAGATCTTTTCTCATATGAAAACTTATTCGCTCAAGGATTTAAAATGCCGCAGACAGTACTGCCAATTGTCAACCCTGTGAAACAACCACCTGATTTCCTTTTTACTGAAAGACAGAATACAAACCAGTTGAATACTACAGTGTATATTCACTATTTAAAGCCGTTCGCTGTGCACACGTGCGCTTGAGATCGATTCTCTCCATCACTCCACGATTGTTTTTTTTTTCCAGCTCCAGAACGCATGCTATGCTGGCTGGCTGGTCTCCTCTACTACAGTGAAACCCCGTTATAACGAGTTCGGTTATAACGAGGAACCGCTTATAACGAGGTGATCGCGTCGGTCCCGTTTTCCTTTGCGTGTAATGGCAGAACGAATCGGTTATAACGTGTTCGGTTATAACGAGATTCCGGTTATAACGAGGACAATTTCGGTAAATCATGATAAAGAAAAACATAAGCAATTTGATCGGATATAACGAGGTTCCATTTCTTGACCAAATTGCCGCTTTCAAACACGCGACAAATGAAACATTGGAAACCGAAATCTCGCTATCCACGTCTTTTCCCGTTTTGCAGAGAACCGTTCCTTCCATGTTTTCTTCTTAATCACGCGATAAGACACAGGAACACCTTCCGATGTTCCTACTAAATTATTAAACATAATCATTCCATTTTCTTTTTCGCGAGAAACGCGTGCGTGATATTAGGTCACACCACAGCGCAACGAGAAAAAAAAAATAGATAACGCATTCAAAAACTTTTCATGTAGCGACAATAAAATTGTGACCAAAAATGGACAATTGGAATGCGTGTGCAACTCATCATTATATCCTTTCCAATTTTAGTTCCGACTTCAAGTTCTTTCGCTGGTTTTGAGCAAATATGAGTTTGGATGATTAAAGCCGAAATAATAAAATCATCGCCCCGATCCCGCCGGCTGACAGTATAGCGTTAAAATAGTTGAGTAACGCATGTCAACCTATACTCAATCGGTGTTCAGAAAAAGAAGCAAACGCATTTATTAGTTTGAATAGATATGGATTTGTTCATTATCATTTAACAAATGATAATTTAAATATGAAGTGTGTATGATCAAAGCAGAAATAATTAGTGAAATCATCGCGATCCTGCCGGGTGACAGTAGAGTAAAAATAGTTGAATAACGCATATTAACCTACCTGGCGGTGCTCGGAAAAAGAAACAAACGCATGTATTAGTTTGAATAGATCTGGATTTGTTCATTATCATTTAACGAATGATAATTTAAATATGAGTGTGTATGATTAAAGCCGAAATAATTAATGAAATCATCGCGATCTCGCCGGGTGACAGTAGCATAAAAATTGTTGAATAACGCATGTTAACCTACTTAATCGATGCTCGGAAATAGAAACAAACGCATTCAACAGTTCAAGAACGGATGTACAAAACGCGAAGAGATTTTCGAAAGAAAATAAAGAACGCATTTTTAATCCCTTCGAGCGCAACGATCATACATTGTATAAAATTACAGCCAAATGATTCATGAAATTATCGAATTCCCGCTGGGCACCAACCGAGCGTAAAATACCTCGCAAGTTAGCGGTAAACAACGCACGTATGTTACTCTGAAATCATCGCGATCTCGCCAGGTGACAGTAGCGTAAAAAAAAAGTTGAATGACGCATGTTAACCTAAATCAGAAAATGAAACAAACGCATTTATTAGTTTGAATAGATCTAGTACAGATTTGCGTAAACAGGATGACAACCTCCCACATTCAATCCTGTCACATAATATTATTTTCAAGAACGGTCGTACAAAACGCGAAGAGATTTTCGGAAGAAAATAAAGAACGCATTTTTAATCCATTTGGGCGCAACGATCATACAAGTGTACAAGATTACAGCCGAAATGATTCTAATAATCGCATTCCCACTGGGCACCAACAGCGTAAAAATACCTAGCAAGTTACGGTAAACAAGGCCTGTATGTTACTCTATATATTTGCCCCCACATTTGCGCTGGTGTTTAGAAAAAGCTTAACAAACAAGAATTACAATAAAGAATTAACTTATCATTTCAGCCTCTATTTCTTCGTCTAATTCACAAATAATTTCCCTTTATTCTCTCAATAATAACGCTCAATAATTTTGTTATAACAACGCAAAGGATATGTTTAAGTTTCATGATGGGTATATGACGTCATGCTTATGTTTTTCTATGTTTTTGATGAGTATGGTTATAACGAGGTATACCGGTTATAACGAGGTAATATCGCCGGTCCCACGGACCTCGTTATAACGGGGTTTGTGGTTACATTGCGCAATCAATCTAGCAGCACATGAAGCGGGCAGCAACAGCACGAGAAAAATGTACAAAAGGTGCTCATGCAACGTCCAGTCTACATCACGACGTACCGAGTGCGCTCACACCCCAGGCCCGCCCATCCAACTACAGTTCAACTGCTTTGTGGGTCATTCCTTCTTGCCGAGCTCGCAGTGTGAAATGCATGCGTTATTACATACGCACTACAGAAGCTATACAGCTGTACTACAGCTAAGTAGAGGATGCAAGGCGTAATTAGAAATAAAGACATCACGATTGGTAGGTGAATTGTCGATTTCTTTTTTTCGGCGGCCGAAAAAATAGTAAATATCAAAAAAGTCGATGCGGCAACTGAAAATCGATGCGGGCGGGGAGCGGGCTGGGACGAGAACTATGAATTTCTTGGTATTTTCAGCGCCATTTTGAAAATAGTAAATAGTAAAAAAATCGATGCGGCGGCCAAAATCGATGCGCGCGAGGACGAGAAACTGGTTTCTTTTTTTACTTGGCCTAAGTCAGATTGAACGAAGGTTTCCTCAGGGGGCAATGTCCTGATTTGTACTCTGTGTACAGTGGAGCATAAACTGATTATGTCCTTGATGTAGGCATGCTGTCTGCATGACCAAGACCTCATTCAAGGATCTTGTCATTCGCCGTCTCTTCACTCGGTTTTGAGAATGACGGCGGAATGGGGGGTGGGGAGGGGGTAGGGGAGGGGGGTAAATCAAATCCCCTAGTTTAGATTGGGCGGTTTGCGGTGTCTTGAAGGCGGGTATGCCCGAGTATCATAATGGAGGGAGAACTTGGAAAGCTAAGAGGGATGACATTTTCTACTTTACAGAATCACTGGATATATATGCAAGGGGAATGGCGCAATTTGCGCTTGCCAGCTCTCAGGGGCTGTCCCGTTAGCGTGCTGTTAAAGATTGGATGCGGCGGCGGGGGCACATCAGGAGAAAGCTCTCAAGCAAATGGCATCGATCCAATGCATGGATGCAAACTGCCCGCAAAGTGCCTGGAAATGCATGTTTATGGGCAGATTTGCCCACTGATTATGGGGCGACGCATGAGATGACGCGATAAACGGGACCAGAACATAGATGGTGAGGATTTTAGGCACATCAAGGGCTTTCTCCTCCTTCATCGTGCTCTTCTTCTGTCTCTTCTTCTTTTTCTTTTCCTTCTTCTCTCTTCTGTTTCTACATGATCCTCCTTTTTCTTTTCTTTTTCTTCCTTTTATATTTCCTTCTCCTTCATATTCCTTTTATTCCTTTACTTTTTTCTGCTTGTTCCTCATTTTGCTTCTCATACAGTCTTCTCCCTCTTTTAACTTCTTCTTTTCATCCTTTTTCTTCATCTATTTCTTCTTTTCCATATTTTTCTTTGTCATCCATTTTTTTTCTTTGTTTCCATTTCCTTCTCCTCCCTTTCCTTCCTCTTCAGTCTTTCTTATTTTCCTTTTACCTTCAGCTCCTTGCTCCCTCTCTGGTGTATAGTGTGAGGCCTCATTTTTAAAGACTGTATGAATTTCCTCCATATCTATTTTTTGGACACTTTTTGAGCACAAAGTGCAAAGATGCCATTTAAACACTTATGTCACTTCTAAGTGACCAAGGTCTCATGCACAGAACAACGTTTTGCAACTACTTTGTACCTTGGAAATGGGTGTGATGTCATTAGCATTTTACCTGTCTGGGGGAGAAGGGCATTAATGCACAAGACTTTATATAGACGATGGCTGGCGTGGGAGGCAACATAACAGGGTGATTCATGAGAACAGGTTGAAGTGCTATCGAGGGACGATATGGCAGGAACAACCTCGCTGAAATAGCATTCCAAATCCTGCGGTTAGAACATTCTGTATATTCCAAGCAACAAAAATAATGATTTGTTATATATATATACACACACATACACACACATATATATATATATATATATGTATGTACATATATATGTAGATTTATCCACATACAATGTATACTGTATGTACAAACATTATGTGTTGGTGAGTTAGTCAAAGTACTTAAACCTATTTACCTAAAGTAAACCATCAACTTGAAGTTCCCTTGACAGCCATTTTCACACTTCCAAGAAGCCCACAGTTACAGTGTATAGCGGTTGTACATGGGTACAACTACAATGTGCTCAAGCTACATGCAGTTTCTCTACTGAAGATGTATAGTAGCTTTCATTGTACTTACTGTACGAGCTGAAATTTTCGCGTACAGATATTTTCGCGAATTGCTACTTGGAGGACATTTTCGTGTGTTGTTAATTTCGCGGTTGCGAGGGTCTAATTGAACTTACTTATTCGCGCGTTGTTATATTTCGCATGTTATTTTCGCGGTTCAAAGGCAATTCGCGAAATTCGCGAAAATAAAACCACCGTGAAAATTTCAGCTCGCACAGTATTTGTGTAGTTTGAAAAGACCTGCCTTAAGTTAAAGGAATAAAAATCTCCAGTTATTTGAACTTTGTTTGACAAGACATCTTGTTTGTAAATAGTGTAAATTACAATGAATGTCATGAGCATACATTGTGTTTGATCCATTTCTCCTGTTTGTAAAGTGTTCAAATTTATTACTTGGTTTTCTGTTTATTGGTAGAAATGGTACTGTCCCATTCACACACACTTGAAATCAATAGTTTTTGAAAATGAACATGATGTGAAAACCCTTAATTCTTAAGCCCCTTTTCCACTATGCCGTTCTCGCTACGATTTGACAATTTTCTCAGGTGGGGAAGGATCGGGTAAAACCTGAGCCGATCTGGACACAGCACGATGTTAGAACGCTCTAAGTACGCTGCAGTTATGACTACCAAGTGCTTGCTACGCTCTTACTACGATGATCGGGAATGAGACATTATGATCTCTGCCGCTGCCGGTACGCTTTAGAACGATGTAGCTACGCTGTCAGTGCAATGTTGCCGATGTTATCCGATCGATGCACGCTGTATCTACGCTCTGAACGATCTATACGATCTTATCACGCTGTTACCCCGTTCAGAGAGCTGAAAAGTGCCCGATGTGCCCCGATGTACCCCGTTTTGACTGTCGGTCTGCAGTCAGTCAACTTATTAGCATGCAGAACCGAAGAAATATACTGTGGACCTTGAAGAGGCTCCTCAACTCACGGTTCTTTTGCAGCAATGCATTGTATGAACAAAGACGTGCTGATTTTTCCAAGGCTTTTTCTTGACGTCCTTGCTTTTGTAGTCCGTCTTCATCCAGTTGTAGATGATTTCATATTCTTCAAAATTCTGCTATATCCTCTTCCTCCTCTTTAGGTATCACGTGCAGTCTCTCTTTCTTCGCCTTTTTGGTAGCTGCTTCGCTGCTTTCTTCTCTTCTTTTTCTTCATCTCTTCTTCTTCTTAGAAAATTACAGCTAAAATTACTTCCCGTTCTTGTGCCGATGTTACTACGCTCA